>NC_056732.1:656206924-656356924 GCF_019279795.1 Protopterus annectens
ATTCACACATGTCTTTTGGAGGACACTCAACCATGGGGAGGACATGCAGACTCCACACAGAAGGTGCTCCAGCTGAGAATTGAAGAGGAGAACCTCTTGCTATGAGGCAACAATGCTACTGCTGTACCACAGTGGCTTAACACTTTGAAATTGAGTAATATATAAAATAAATAACATTACAATTTCAGATTCTTTCATAGGCTTAAGAATTCCTCAGTGACCCTGAACTGGACAAAATGTGTGTCAAAGAATGAATAAATTAGGGAAGGAAGGAAGGAAGGAAGGAAGGAAGGAAGGAAGGAAGGAAGGAAGAAGGAAGGAAGAAAGGAAGGAAGGAGAATATCCACCTTATGCCCATCTCTCCAACCACGCTTTTTAGATCTGATTGGATAACAAGAATTTGTCTTTAGAATTACTACTGCTTCTTGGGATTATAATATTAATCAATAACACTTTTGCTAATTGGGTAAAGCGATTAGGCATACTGCCCTTTTCAGAGTATCCCAGAAGCAATGTCTGGTTAAGTGTCTTGTTCAGAGTCACATGGTAGGTAAATGGAGGCTGAGAGAATCAAAGTCATGAGTGCTGCAAGATCTAGATCTCATAGCAGATAGTTATAAACCTCTGACCAAAATGCAGACTTTTATTATAATGTAAACTGGGTGAAAAAGCTTGTTGGTACAATAGCATGTATCAGACATGTCTCTCTTCAAAGTATCGGTCATAAAATGTTATTTTTCTTTTGGTCAGGTTAACATAATAACTCAGTCAATGAATGATTCCTACTCAAATACCAGTGCCGGCTGGTGACTTCAAATTAAAAGGGGGCTGCAGGGGACAGCTGAATGGGTGAGACCAGAGGGAAGGGGTGTGGCCAACTAGAAAGGGGTGGGGCTATGCTCAAAACCACAACAACTGGAACTTTAATTAAATATGCTGCCCTGGGTGCCAAACCATCATTACGAGAGTCCAATCAAGACAAAATGAAGTGTAGAAGAAAAAAATATTTCAATGCATTGGCTACATGACAGCTTACTTAAAATCTAGATGGAAAAACAAAGGTTGTGAGGTATAAAAAAATAAATTACTTTTTAAATACATTACTGGAATGCCAGTCAAAATTAAGTACAAAAAAAAAAACAAGCAGCATTCAACTCAAACCACTTCTCCTTGCACTGCAATTCTAATTATAATTTATATTCAGCTTTATAAAATTACCAAGTTGTTGTTGAGTCTTTCGACTTTTCCCAGTTAGGGGTTGCCACAGCGGAACTCCGGTCCGCTAATGATTGGTAGTTGATTTTTACGTGCCGAGTTACCAGCCCTGACGCACAACCTTCAATGAAGGTACACCCATTCACGCATGTCTCCACACAAAAGACGCCCTAGCTGACAATCGAACTGGACAGCGTCTTACTGTGAGGCAACAACGCTACCGCAGCACCACCACCACCGCGGGTTATATGCTGAAAGTAGCAATCTCCGTGATACCCCCACTTGTAAAAATGTTTCTTATCTAAAAAATACCTGCTGCCTGACAACTATCTACTTGTTTCATGGGGAAGACATGATCAAAGTAAAAAATAAACAGCAAATAAGAAACAAGCTCAAGATAAATTGCTTAAAGGATTACTGCACAAGTTATGGACCACACATGATAGATTGGCAGTTTCGTTTACGGGTAAAGCCTGCAAAGATGACTGCAAGTCTCCAACAAATGTAATGTGCTTCTGAAAATACTGTAATCCTTTCTTTTATTACAAATACTGTCATATGCATTTCAATACCTAAGGCTTATACGTAATCTAGTTATGTAAATATTCTCTAGCATGGCAACAACAAAAAGGCTTTCAATGTTGGCATTTATTTAACAGTATGCTTATTAAAGCTTACTTGCATCTTACAATCTCCGACAAGCTTGCCTGATGGTCACTAAGCATTGCTGCTTAAACAAAGAGCAACAGGGCACTGTGACAACATGCATTTTCTGAATAATAAGAAGCATAAATCAACAGTATAAAAATATATAAAAAAAACAGAACATTCTGCAAAATCAAGGACAGATGAAAAGCCATGTCGTATATGTGTCTACCTTGGATGGGGGAATAGTCTGCAAACTTACACTGCATAACTGGTCCTTGCCTTGCTTGGACACATCCAGGGTCACTACATGGGGGGGGGTGGGGTGCAACACGTATGTCACAATTTGAAATGTCTCTGGCTGACGGTGATGGCTCTGCCACTCATACCTCTCAACCTCAGAGCAAGAAATCTGGACAGAGCCATACATAGAAGTGGGACACAGGCCCAAAAATAAGGACAATTTTTAAATATTGCTCTTATAAAGTTAGAAAGATAATAGAATCGTTGTAGGTCTTGCATTAGCATGAATATTCTGAAGGGTATGAAATCTGAAACATAAATGTCTGCCATTATTTTCTAACTTCACTATTTAATGATTTGCCACTAGTTTGCCAAAAAAACACAATTGTATGAAAAACGGACCAAAAAGGTGATGCAAAAATATAAAATTGCCACACAATACAGCTGGGAACCTGTCAAAGAAGGGACACCTTTTTAATATTAGTACTGTTAACTTGAGCAGCCAACAAAATAAGCGAATCTACATGCATTTCAGAAATAAAAATAATCTATAACTCTGATCTTTACAGTTATTTAAAATTGTAAACCCTTCACATTTTCTTCCAAAATTGCCATTTTGCGGAGGGATTATTAGGGGGGGAGGGCAAAATTTTGAGCCAAAATTGGGGACAGTTAAGAGGTTTGGATATTCCTAATCTTATAAAGTGATTTATTTGCACATACCTCTCAACATCTTAATGCAGGAAATCTGGACAAGGCCAAATATATCGGAGGAATATAGAAAGAGTGCTAAAAATTGCTCTTGTATAAACTTAAGACAGTTGATAGAATAACAGGTCTTACTTTAGCATGTCTTTTTCTGAAGGTTATGACATCTGAAACTCAATGTCTGTCATTATTTAGTGACTTCATTCTTAAATAATTTGCCAGAAAACCACAAATTTTATGAGGAACAAGCCAAAAACAAGAAGCAAAAATCTATTAATTCTGCAAAAATCTGGACAGTTGAGAGGTATAGTTCAGCCAAGACTGTCTTTGAGTTTCCTGCCCTTCCCCCTCACAGAATCATGGTCGAATGGAGCCTCCCTCCTACAGCCATTGCAATGTCCCATTCCTTGGTTACTTCGCCCCATTTACCATAAACACTGTAATATGCATACTGCTTTACTTCTGCTATGATTTGGAATTCATTTGAAAGTTTTATTTTGCATTTGCACTAATAGATATCTGCTAAACAAAATAATGCAGTCTCACAATGAAAATAGACTTAGCATTAAAACTTCTCTGCTCTTGAAACTCACATTCATTGAAACAGCATTGAAACCCACATTCAAAGAAAATACATTTTGCCAGTGGCAGATAAAGATTAACTTTGGGCTGTTTTCAAATCATAGGTCTCTTGAACATGAAACACACACATGTTCTTTGATACACCTTCCTGATTGTATTAAATTGTATTCCTTGTACAATACAGTACAGTTGTTAGAGGGCATTTTAAATGTATTGTTTTGAACATTTTCCAGTAAACAATGAAACAAAATGCATGCACCAATAATGACAAAACTGCCCAATTCAGAACATTTCCATCATAAAAGTCTACTCAAACTTCTACAGTCCACCAGTATCAGTAAATATGCACAATCTCTGAAGAAGTAAAATTCATCTAAATAATTCCACATTAAAGAAATCTGTAACTAATTAAAAGGTTGTTGCTAGCAAACAACTTTATATGCTATTGTTTCATCTACAAATAAAATGCCTGTTGCCCTTGAGGAATAAATTGCTTTAATATTGCAATAGGGACTGGATGGCAAACTGATAACAGGTTCATAGTTGCTAGGTATCTTCACCAAAAAGGACTGCAGCATCCACCCCCTTTACAATGCAGTACAGTATTAGCAATGCATCTATCTACTGTGGGAATAGAACCCACAGTATTCTGCATCAAAAGCAAGTACACTACCTGTTGTGCTATTAACAATGCAAGCCGAGTCAGCATAAGTGCACTAAACATTTGTTCCCCTGCAGCTCTCAGCTGCTTGTAAAATCTACTCAATACTCAGCTGTATCTCTGAACTTTGCAGCACAAAAAAAAATCTGGAAGAAGACAAAATGTATTGGAGGGGGACAAAAGCCCCAAAATCAGGACTCATTTTAAACATTGCTTACATAATGTTGGAAAGTTGCTAGAATAAAATGCTGTGTTACCACCATGCATTTCACAGTCAAGTCTTGCACACAAGAGCAACATACCACTATGCCAAATCAGCGGTTTTGTGAAAGAGCGGAAGATTGAAACTTAAATGGCTACCATTTAGTAAATTCAGTTCTCACCCTAGCTGCCAAGCTCTTAATACAAAACACCTGGACAAAGCCAATAATGGGGGAATACAGCTCTCAAACATATTCAGTGAATTCACTCCTCACCATAGCTCTCAAGCTTAGCACAAAAAAAACTGGATGAAGCCAATAATGGGGGAATACAGTCCCAAAACTAGGGACAAATTTAAAATATCCATCTTATAAACTTAGAAAATTGCTAGAATAAAAGGTTTTGTGTTACCATATACTTTCTGAAGAATACGAAGTCTGAAATTCAAATGACTATCATTTTTATTTATTTAACATTTGTTAACCAGGAAAGTCTGACTTGGAACAAAAGCCAATTTTCAGGAGAAGCCCAGAGAGAAACACTCCAGAAACATGTCTTTGTAAGATGGGAGGACACCAGAGCAAACCCACACAAGCACAGGGAAAAGATGCAGACCCCCTACAGAAGGCACCCCAGCCAAGAATCAAACCAGAGAACCTGTAGCTGTCAGGCAACAATGCTACCACTGCACCACTGCACTACTAACTATGTAAGGAAAAAACAACCCACAGAAACCACAGATTTTATTTTTATTTATTTAACATTTGTTAACCAAGAAAGTCTAACTTGGAACAAAAGCCAATTTTCAGCAGAGGCCCAGGGAGAAACACTCCAGACACATGGTTGGAAAAGATGGGAGGACACCAGAGCACACCCACAGGCAGAACATGCAGACTCCACACAGAAGTCACCCCAGCAAGGAATCAAATCAGAGAACCTGTATCTGTAAGGTAACAATGCTACCACTGCACTACTAACTTCGCAAAGAAAAAAAAACTACAGAAACCACAGATTTTATGAGGAACAGAACAGAAGAAATATGAAGCAAAAATCTGCAAATGTTTTACAAATGGTGCTGGGTAGAGAATTCAGGCTCTTGCCACCTCGACCCAAGGTTCATGGTTCAAGCCCACCACTATGTATCTTGAGTTCTTTCTAGCCACCAGTATATAGCAGCTGGGGCATTACACACACACTTCTACAGTACCTGAATTCAGTTATCCTCAGTCCTGTATCAGTGAGTCCATGTCCTATTCAAGTTCTGCTTCCAGAGCCCAGTCCATATCCCATTCAGGTTCTTCTGCAGTGTTTCCTGAGTCTTGTGCAAAGCTAACAGTCCCCGCGAGAGTGTAGGCTCAACTGTCCCCTGGATGTTTCCCTGTGAGAGTACTGAGTAGGCTCCAGCCTGCAGATGCAGTCTGGAGTTCTTCCATTCTATGCGGTTGTTACTGCATAGACTTCTGGGCATCTGCAGGGCAGAGATGCCTTCCCCCCCATCTGGACTGCCGACACAGCAGTCTAGAGTTCTGTGAGTTCCAGGAACTCCATGCGTGGAGTTCCAGGACTCACAATTTTTTTTTTTATTTTGTTTTCTTTATTTTTTATTGTTATTTTGTTTTTTTCTTCTTTCTACAGCTGGGGGGCTGCAGTCCTGCAGTCCTATAGCATGAGCTGCCCCTGTCAAATACTCTGTCATTCAACCAGTACATTTAGTTAAATGAGATTACTTCAAAAAGGCTGCGATCTTGTTTTTATTTCTAAGTATGACTTTCACTGACCACATATTAAATGTTAACAGGAGTGCTAGCTTAGCTGACACAGAGATAAAAAGTCTTGATTGCAACTCAGGTGGCCCAGGTTCAATTAGCTTTTCAGGCACTTGTTGGAGCTGGCTTCAGAGTGGGGGTGAATAATCCAGCTGAGTCTACTCATCTCTCTTCCAACAGGGGGATGCGATCGTGTGTTTAAGGCACACAATCCATGGTAAAGGCACCTGTGGAGCTTGAGTAACACAAGGAAGGGTTTGTCTGCAGGGGGACCTGGGTCTGATAGCCATATCACACAGGTTCATAGTTTAATACTAAGCTAACTGCCCTTGCGAGCCATTTTAAACCTAGCCAATTATCCCTTGTGAGACTCAAACCCTGCGCCTTGTGTCTGTAAGGCAAACACCTTAGCCATTAAGCCACCCTCCCACCCCCTGACATGCACAGATATACATTAGAAAAGCCTATCACTATTGTAGGAGAGTAGGACTTAACACAAAAATAGTTTCCATTAATTCATGGATTAAGCCTACTGCTCCTACTCCATGGGACTCTTGTCCCAGGAATGATTCTGTCATGTTCTCACTCTGGAGAACTGGAGATGAATGTGTCAGAGGCTCTCACTCTGGAGAATGAAAAGATAAATTGGACAGCTGTGAGGAATGGGTAAGAGTGTCACTGAGGGACTGTGCCAGAGTAAACTGCTATAAGAAGGAAATCCTTCCACTATCTTAAAATTATCTCTATTATGTCTCCTGCTATTATATGGGCTTTTATCTTACTGCTATTTACCATATAGTTTTGATGGTGTAAACTCATGGAGCAAATTATTGTACTATATTAAGAGTAGTTTGACTGAATGAAGTGCATTGTAATTATAAATTAATAATCAAAGCAACCAGACAAAAGTCAACAAAGATGAGAAAGAATAAAAAAAAGTTGTTGTATGATTTGGAATATTACATGATAACAATATTCATAAATTTTAGCTTAAACCTTTGTTTCCTTCTTTATTCTGTAACTAAAACAGAATTAAAGAACAGTAAGAAAAATAAAAGAAGGTTGAATGCATGTAATATTTTAAGACATGGGTTTGGAAGAAAAATATACTGAAGAATTTTTTTTTGTTCTTTTTTGCCTGGGATAAAACTATATATATATATTAGTTACTTTTTACTTTGTAAATATCTTGTTGGGAAAATAGTAATATTGTTCAAGTTAATAGCACTGTTTAATATATTACAAAAATTTCCAATATTCTTTACCCAACTGAAAACGTACATTTCATCCTTCTGTGCTATAAATGTAACAAGTGTTCAGTAACATTCCTAAAATAAATATCCCAGATCATCAAAAGTGAATAGGATTTTATTTTAATTTCTTCCTAACTCAAAAAAGAAAATAGACTACATCTGTCCCAAGAATGAAAAATGAGCTGCAGGTATCCAGATATGACAAAATCAGTACATTATTTAGCTAGATGACTGCCTTATTTGGACAACGTGTAGCATGACAATCAGATGAAGATATCCTTAGTCATGACCTTATGAGAAAGATTTAGCTAGACAGTACATTTCAGCAAAAGCCACCTCATTCCTGAAACAGGGTCTATAAAATAAAGATATTAAAGAAGCAAGTGAAAGCGGAATGAAATTAGGACCAGATAACATATAAAGTCCTACTACAGCTCCAAAAAGTCTTTGTATAAAATGATTTAGCAAATCAAACAGAAGGGAAAAGCTCTGTGTATCTCAAATAAGATGATACTGAGTATTACAAAAACATATATAATTTAAGAAATGTAAGGAAACACAGATGACAAAATACTGAGAAAATGGTTATAAGTGGAAGGAAACATGAAAGACAGAAAGAGAATCTCCAAAATCAAGCCACTGAAAACTGAATTAGAAAAACAGACACGATTTATATATTATTAAAGAAGGAATAAAACTGAGAAGTGAGAATAAACCTATAATACATAAATATATATATACATAAACAAACAAGCAAACAAACGTGGTAACTGTCAAGATGGTACATTGAAAAATTGTGTTTGCTAAGTGCATTTTATTCAGTATTTAAGTGTAAAGCAAAATTACTTACCTATTTCATTGAGTAGAATATTGTGGAAGATGTTAGGCTGGGTGCATTCTATTCACCATAGACATGGTCCTAAACAAACTTTAAAAGCTAATGGAGAGCAAGGAATACATCATAGAATTCATGGAGAAATGAAAGGAGATATACTATTGCAACACACATCTTCTGTCAGATTATGTGAAAAGTGATAGTCCTTTTGATATCTGAAAGAGGTCAAATGTGGTTTCCTACACATCACTTGTAAAGAAAGAAAAGAGTAAACAAGTGAGCTTGTTCTAGTTACATGGAAAACCACGCCATTACTGCCGAAGGACAGAATATTGAAATATCTATACGTATTATTAAGAGAATCCATCAAGGCCCATCATTTAAACCTTTCTGAAGTTAAGTTACATGACATCAAGAGAGTTCATCTTGTCCTTTCCCAGAGGACCTAATTGTAGAATCAAATAATGGTAAAGCCAAGCTATCTATCAGTAACAAGAGAGGTATCATTTAGAAATTGAAGCAGTCTGACATCACTGCAAAAAAAAAATATATATATGTATATATATATATATCTGACCCAGAATTACCCAAACTCTTCACAAGTCCGTGGTTATGAAAGGAACTCAAGTATGCCAACCTCTAGCATTGTGTCATTATTGTAGATATTAGGTAGAGAAATTGAAATGTGTGTCTGATCTCCATAAAAACTCTTGAGTTCCTACTCTAATGATTTTTCTGTCTTCACCCACACTTGCTCTTTTTACACATTCTGACAACTTAATTTATTGTTTATAGTACAGAGGTGAATAAATCAATGGAGCAATTCTATTTAAAATAAGGCATACTTTAATTTCCTTTCTCTTCCAAAATCAGTGTAATAATGCAGACAAAACTTGTAGTTTGTTATTCACATCCTTTTACTTCTTTGTTGCTATCTTGGTCTGCCAGATTAGCATTCTTGGGAATCGTGAGGCAATGTTACAACTGCCTCATGTACACAGACAACCCTCTCCTCCTCCCAACAAATTCCAACACATGTGAGAGATGCAACCATATAGCCAAACTGGAGGCTAAGCTCTCTCAACTCAGTACTGGCGTAACCAGTCAGGAGGATAAGGAAACCACACTCACTACAATTCCAGTCTCACACAGACCTACCACGACAGCAAACCAAACACATAAACACACAAAAACATACTCGGAGGCTCTAAATAAAAATCTGCCTAAGCAGCAGAGACATCCGAAGCAGACACCCAAGCAACTGCTACCCCAAAACAAAACACATGCAACACATAGCTCACAAAGCCAGTGTGCCGAACAGTCACAGCCCTTAAGGCTAAACAACACACCTGATACACTTGTAATAGGTGACTCTATCGTCAGGTTCACCAGGCTGAACAAGGAGAAGGTCACGGTGAGCTGCCTGTCAGGAGCTAGGATCCGCCACATAACACAAGCACTCAGGTCACTCCAAGGCAAGTACAAATATGACTCAGTCATTGTCCATGCTGGTGTGAATGACCTGAGATACACCTCCCTGGACTACATGAAAAGAGACATAGAGGAGCTCTCTGAGCATGTAGCCGAGGTCGGTATGACCCTGACCTTGAGTAGCATCTTACCCTCACCAAGAATGATGCCACAATATGAAGACAAGATGATCAATTTCAACAACTGGCTTAAGTATTGGTGTCATTCAAAGGGGATCCAATGCCTGTCTGCCTGGGATGACATGCTCGACAAGCCACGATGCTTCGCTAGGGATGGCTTGCACCTGTCACCCCTGGGCTTTTGGATATTGACAAAGGCTCTTGCCACCCCCATAGTGCCTTTTTTAGGCAAGGCTCAAAAGACAAACCCACCTCTATAAGCATCACAAGGGATAAGAAACTAAGAGTAATGCTACTCAACGCCAGAAGTCTAAACCTCAAGATGCATGCACTCCAAACTCTCCTTAACATGGAGAACATCGATATCTGTGCAGTAACAGAAACCTGGTTCAAGGCTTCTGAGAGCACCCCAGCACTACCATGTTTTTCGGCCCCAAAACTTGGACCGAACCACAAAAGGAGGGAGAGTATCAATATTCGTCAAAGATACCCACACCTCCAGGTTGGTGGCACAGCACAAAGCATCAGAGACTATCCATGTGCAACTAACAGTGGGTAAAACTGCCTTCCAGTTTATAGCCTGCTACAGACCACCCTCCCAAATCCAGCAACCCCACTCGGCCTTCCTGAGAACACTGGAAAATATGAAGGTCTCTCCAAAGACCATTATATTGGGTGACTTCAACTACCCTAACATAGACTGGGAGCATTACTCTAGCTCCAACACCCTAGCCCAAAGGTTCCTAGAATTTATAAACTCAAATGCTATAGAACAACTTGTTGCCACTCCCACAAGAGGGGAAAACATACTGGACCTGATCTTCACCAACATGGGGACTCTATGCTCCAGACCAGAAATGTATCCCTCACTGGTAAGATCAGACCATAAACTAATCCCACTAGATATTCACATCCCAACCCCAGCCCCTGCCCAGAAAACCATAGTGAAAAACTTCTCTAAAGCAAATTTCACACTCCTCAAAACCGAGGTGGAATCCTTCAAAGCCCCCGGGCCTGTGGAAAATACGGCCCAGACCACAGAATCCTTTATAAACACATTCTATGAACACCTTCAGGAATGCATGGATCATGCAATCCCAAATAAAACCAAGACCCAATCCTCCAAAGTTAGGCGTCCTGTCTGGTGGACCCCAGCCATAAACAAACTATACAATAGAAGGAGGAAGCTACTACATGATAGAGCAAAATCCCAAAAAGGGACGGCATCTCTGATCAGTATTAGCAAAAAACTACGGCCACTCATAAAATTGTCTAAGGACAGCTTCGAGAGAAAAATTGCACAGGACACTAAGGATAATCACAAGGCTTTCTTTAGTTATGTTAGGAACCTGGGTGGGAATTCCCAGATATGATCAGAATTAGTCCAAAATGACAAAAAATACACCGAACCCACAGACATTGTCAACATCCTAGCTGACAGGTTCAGTGCAAACTTCTCCCTCCCTTCCCCACCAAAAGGTCAAATATCTATCCCAGCAGAGTGCTGCCCCCTGACATCTCAGGTAAGAGCCACCCTCTCCAAAGCAAAAAACACAGCATCAATGGGACCAGACGGTGTCCCGGGCTGTGTCCTACATGAACTCCAAGAAGAACTAAACCCAAACATAAAACTACTGTTCAATCTCAGCCTTACTACAGGATATGTACCCAAAGAGTGGTGTACAGCAACAGTGGTCCCTCTCCACAAAGGTGGTGCCTCAACAAGCTTATAAGCTTGACTAGGTTGGTCTGCAAAGCTATGGAAAGGATCATCATGGACCTCATAAATAAAGATATTGGGGACCTACAGACACTGGATCCTACCCAGTTCAGCTTTGTTAAGGGCAGATCCTGCCTCTTAAACCTGGTCAATTTCTTTGAAACAGTCACCAAGGCCATTGACGAGGGGAAGGTGGTCCACACAGCCTATCTGGACCTTGCAAAAGCCTTCAATACAATACCCCACTCGGGCATTATAGATAAGCTCACCAGCTTAAATATAAACCCCTATGTCACTAGATGGGTTGCAAACTGGCTCAAGGACAGAACCCACATGGTTAGAATTGCTGGAGCCATGTCAGACTCCAAACCAGTTACAAGTGGCGTCCCAAAAGGCTCAGTCCTGGGACCTCTCTTATTCGGTATATATTTCTCAGAGGTACAGGCTAACACGGAAGTACTGCGGCTGACCAAGTTCGCAGATGACTGCAAACTGGGCATCATAATAGACTCTTCAGCCAACACAAGCATCCTACAAAAGGGCCTCATAGAAACAGACAACTGGTGCCAGAGCCATGGCCTCAAGCTAAACGCCAAAAAGTGTATAGTCATCCCCTTTGGCAAAAACAAAGTGCCCACAAATTACCACATAGGTGGTAATCCATTAAGTATGGAAGAAGTAATTAGGGACCTGGGGACCCAAGTTGATAGCAATCTCTCATTTGACAGCCACGTGGCCAAAGTGGTTAGGAAAAACATTTTATATAGCCCACCTAATCATGAAGGGATTCACATCTAGATCAGGGGAGGTCATCGTGCCTCCTTACTCATCCCTCATCAGGCCCATAATTGAGTACAATGCCCCTTTTGGGATGTACCTTACCAGACACCTGCAGCAACTGGAAAGACCCCAAAAGTACCTTACCAAGAGGATCAAAGGGCTCAAACAGATGCCATATGCTGCCCAGTTAAAGAAACTCCAGCTCTACTCAGTGACATACCGCCTGCTCAGAGGCGATCTGTGCCTGACGTATAAAGCCATGCCCAACCCGGAATTAATGGACATGCTGCTCCTCAGAAAATCCAAATCCCATCGAGCTATGCACTCGAGAGACTTGAACCTCAGCACTGAAATAAATAGGACATGCTGGAGGGACAGATTCATAGCCCAGAGACTCCCTTGACTCTGGAATAAAATCCCAGTCCAGGTTACGCAGAGTCCCTCATTGACTCTCTTCAAGAGGAATCTTGATGAGTGGATGGGAGATCATAGGTTTACCCCGGGTATCACTTCTGTGTCACTGTTAGACAGAGGCACAGTAAACTAACCTCGAAAAAGGGCATAGCAAAATAAATTTAAAATGGGTGGCGAAAGCCAAACACACTCTGGCTAGGTTTATAAATGCCCTAGGGCAGATAGCCTAGTATGAACCTATGAACCTATTATGTCATTTCCTTTGATAACCTCAAGCCTTTTTTCTTAACTTAACCCCATTGATCATCATCATTATCTTGCACAGATTTCTTCTTACACATAATTTCATTCTCTTGCTAATTCATACCTTAACAATTTTCCATGACTACTCCTCTCTTTTCATCTTCAACCACTTTCTGTGTTATTTGCCATTATATTTCCCAAATGATGTCTGCATTCTTATAATGCGAGTTCTCCGTCTTTTTGCTTCTCAGGATGTTAAAGCACATAGCAGTTTAAACACGAATGATTAGTAGCTTAGTTTAGTGAGATTAATTACAATTTGGCATATTTTGTTAGATACACATTGTTTGATTATACATTATATTAAATAATCTGTACATTGACCACAAATTGCTGACCCTGTATCTGACAGATTATTCATTTACATAGCACTGTATATAGTATATTGAGTTAAGAAATAATGTAAAATAGTGCCAAATGACTGGTACAAGTAATTATTTACAGTAGTCAAACAATATTTTTCAGGGGAGCTGTACTGCCCTTATTTACTTTATATAGCAGCTTTTCCCTCCATATACAGCAAAACTAGATACTCTAGCATTGAAGCCAATACATTATTTAGCTATAATGACAAGTATTCTCTTTATCTGTAAGCTGATATGACTTCAGTTAGTACATTTTGTTCATAGTCCCCTGCACTGTAGCTGATATTGTTGGCACAAACCTTCTGCAAAATATATATTTACATTTGTGCCATTTTACCTCAAACAGCAAATGCTGCTTTTGTTTTCAGTCTTGAACACTTTTATTATTTAGTTCCTGTACTTTACATGTCATTAACAGAAGATTACTGTCAAAATAAAAAATAATCTGTACAGGTCTATTTACTTTCCAAGCATGTTTCCATCTGTGTTGTCTTGGTATGAATATATGCATGTATGCAATGTATAAAGTGACTAATACAGAAGTGATAACATGGAGCATCATATTTTCATGCTCAACTTTGCAAATAATGTTTACATATGAACATCAGACTAAGTAGCTATATTTTATCTTCCCACTCTTTTAATTTGTAGCTGTTTCTTACTATCTACGTAGTCTGTTGTAAATGAACTATAATTGAAGCTTATTAAACAGTACATAGATAAATAGGTGAATAATCAAAACACAGCACGTTTCATGTATGTAAGACTTGAGACTATATGTGTGGTAAAATAGTTTACTGGCATTTTAAAACAATGGCGAAAAAGTGCTACTAAATACTACTTAAATATAGCCTGAATGATTGCTTTTGGCTATCATTACTCAAAAACAAACAAACAAAAATAAAACAATAAACTTCATTTTACCTGCTGATGGTCTATTGTGAATGGACACAAGATATGGACACAAATCTGGAAACTTAAATTCAAGCAGTGATCTAAGACATAGAATGGTTGACTAGGATAGAGTAGAAATGAAGAGCTCCTTTATGTCCTTGTATGGGAAGTATTAAGACAAAGAGCTTCACTCTTGTAAAAAGACTAACTCTCATAGGGAATGGAGAAAATTAACCACTAACTACACATGTCAGAAGGGAGAGGATGCCTTTTAACATTAACAAAATCTGAAAATGAGCCTAAGACTCTTTGTTGGCCTAAGTCTGCTGCCCGGTGCTTCCTTGTGGTTAAGATATAAAAGTAGGTTATGGACATGCAACAACACTTTTTATATTGCAGCATAATCTTTCGTGCTTTGACTGTTGCTCAATTTAAAAGAAAGAAGTTGCTAAGAAGAGAACAGGTGAGACAGCAATAGTGTTGGCTGGGGTGGTGAGGCCATGCACAAAACACACAAAAAAATGTGCATTTAATGTTGTTTATTTTATTATTCTTCAACTATATAATAATTCTATTATTATTCCACAATGGTAAGTATAAGAATCAAGTCATTGTTAATGCTGCTTTTCCAGTCTAACTTGTAATTAAGTTTTAGTGACATTTTAGATGCTCAGTTGTGTTTGAAATCATTTTCATGTCAGCCTTGAGATTACACAACAAGCAATAACTGAGTTTTGTAAATCACTGCATACTTTGCTTAGAGTTTGCCCATACTGCGTAAGAGTATAACAGTGGTGAGCATCCTGATAGCCATGGATATGACCATTATCAGGAAAGAGTTTCCATAAAATGAGCAATATTTTGGTGGCATGTAGAAAATACAGTGTTCTATATTTAGAGGTTAGGAAAATAAAAAAAAATAGCAACCATTACTCAGTGATGAATGTTGATCTTTATTTATTTATTTTACATTTGTTGACCAGGCTAGTCTAACTGGATATATGTCCATTTTCAGTAGAGGCCTGGGGAGAAAAGCTCCACATAAAATATACAGCACATTAATTATTCAGTTTTAAGACATTAAAGTTCAATTAAAGATACTAGTCATACAAAACATGTGCTACAAAGTAAATAAGCATATGTGATATAAGACAGTAGAACAAAATAAGATTTTTTTTGATTGTATTGTATTCTTTATTGTTGATAGAGTATAGCAAAATGATGAAAGTGAGAAAAAAGTAAGAGAAGCAATACCATGAAGTAGCATACACCATTCAAGTCTGTAAAAATAATTGTGTAGATCAATATCTTTCTTTCAGTGGGTACATGACTGCATCTATTTAAAACTCTTTTTGAAAGCGGGCAGGATGGTCACCGTGGTCAACAATCATCAAACAAGAATTCATGAGATGGTAAAAAATTACCTTGAATAATAAAAAATGAACATGGATTTGGAAGGTGACATGATTGAACTCTTGAGAGTCTAAAAAGATTTTAACAATGCCTATTTTGTGAATCTACATTTTGTAGCCCAATACGTCACTGTGATTAAACTAAAGTTGTTAAGCTGTAAGTGTGGCGGGAACATTGCTATTTACCAATTTTTTTCTCTAAGGGAAATAAGTGAGTTCTAACTGTAGAACATTACTTCTTAGACTTTCATATTTAGCTGCAGTGATATATAAATAAAATAAGTCACTTATAGACTTAGAAGATGCTCAGTACATTTGTTTTACATTATGTGATGTTTTGTTTTCCACTATCTTAAACAATATTGTAATAGTCTGTTTATTTATTTCTGCCACTCAGTCATGGCCATCCTTGGCAATAGGTGAACTAGGTAGCTGCCAGTGGTGCCAATCAAGTTAGGAATGTTTTTATAAAAATGTATTTATTTATTTACTTGTTTATTTTTTTCTACCAAAATGTTACCATCACACTTTTGGTCAATGCAGCTGCAGCTGCTGTGCCCTTTGGGTGAAGTTAAACAATCCATCATAAGGCCTATATTCTATGACTGGTAATCTATCTTGTAGCTGGGATAACAAGAAGAAAAAAATGACAAATATACAACAGAGACATATATGAGATGGCTACAGTGAAAAAAGCAGTAGTGGCACATGTATAAAGGCACCATTATGGTCTATACGCCAGCAGGGATGAGGATAGAGTGCAATCATTTCACTATTACATAGGTTCTACCAAGTAAGTGTTTTTTTTTTTTTTTTTTTATCCTGGCGGACATCCAAATATTATTAGCAGGGGGTATAGCTTTGCAAAACTAACATGAATCTCTATGAAACATGTTGAAATGTTTTCCTGTACCTACTGTCTGTGTGAAAAGAGCTTTTATAAATTTCTCAGGCCATTTGTTATTTTACTTTATTGTAATTAGACATCTAAGAGCATACAGTTAACAAAGTGGTTATAATTGCCGGGTACATGGGCTATCTGTAGGTGAGCATGATTGATCCTACAGTTGTTTACTCAAGTTATGCAGTCATTATTCTGACTGTGCTGGAGTAGTATGTATTGCTTAAATGCTTTCACATTATGTAAGTTGGAATACTTTACTGTATTTTTGTGAAACAAGACTGAAATATATTCCTGTAGCCATTATGTTTTATGACACTTGGACATCTGTGGTATAACCAGCCAGCAAAGAATATATAACTGCTGGGTACATGTGTTCTTTGTGGATGAAAGTGGCTGACTCTGCTGTCTTTTGTTTGGTTTAAATTTACATTAATCTGTCTTTCTAGGAGTAGTGCTGCATTTGTATGAAATAAGCTGAAATACATTTGTGGCTACTGCATATCTGTGTGAAACACAGCTGAAATGCATTATTCCACACCCATACACCAGAGGTAGAAACTGAAAACAAAGTGGCTACATCTACTGGGTACTGGTGCAGTCTATGGATTAAAGTAAGTGACCCTGCTATTGACTGCTTATGTTAATGAAGTCATTAATTCAGATTTATAGGACTAGAGTGATGTTTTGTATGAAATAAGTTGGATTACTTTATACTTATTTTCAGTTTATGTGAAATGAACTTGAAATACATTACTGCAGTCACATTTTTATGGCAAGTAGATACCTGAGGTGCAAACAGTCAAATAGTGACTATCGCTGTTATGTATTGGAGCTGTCTGTGGATGAAAATAAGTAGTACTGTCATAATTAAATTAAACAGTCATTAATCTGACTTTGCAGGAAAAGTGTACATTTATGTGTATCAAATGTATATAGTTTACTATGGCTATTTTGCTTAATTAGAATAAGACATCTAACATACACTAGCTGTAACAAAAGTCATCTCTTATCGTTTGCATGTTTTAATGTACATTTTATAGGTTAGTACTAAGCTAACTGCCCTTGCGAGCCATTTTAAGCCTAGCCAATTATCCCTTGTGAGACTCAAGCCCTGCACCTTGCGTTTGTAAGGCAAACACCTTAACCATTAGGCCACCCTCCCAACCCAAATTGTGATTTTTATTATTATTATAATTTATTGTGACAATGTTTGTTGTTTCTTAATCTCTCATGTATTCTTTACTTTTGATTTAAGATGGATGACTTTAGTTAAACAGTTAGTGGTCTGCTTTTGTAGGAATGTGTCACACATTGTATTGTCATTGCCATTGCTTATATATGTGTGGCAGTGTGCTGGAAGGGCTCCAGTTTATCTATTGCTTATATATGTGTGGCAGTGTGCTGGAAGGGCTCCAGTTTATCTATTGCTTATATATGTGTGGCAGTGTGCTGGAAGGGCTCCAGTTTATCTATTGCTTATATATGTGTGGCAGTGTGCTGGAAGGGCTCCAGTTTATCTATTGCTTATATATGTGTGGCAGTGTGCTGGAAGGGCTCCAGTTTATCTATTGCTTATATATGTGTGGCAGTGTGCTGGAAGGGCTCCAGTTTATCTATTGCTTATATATGTGTGGCAGTGTGCTGGAAGGGCTCCAGTTTATCAACGACAAACCATTTGGTCATAATTATTTTCAATTGTCTTTGCAGTCAAATGCCAGCATTAAATGCAGCAAGTATCTATACTTTGTGGTTAGAGCAGAATTTATATGAAAGCAATGACTGACACAGTGATACACTAAGTGCCATCTTCTAGCACTTGGTGCTCTGAATGAGTTCTTATCGTGGTTGCTTCTGTGAGGAGTCTGCATGTTCTCCCTGTCTCTGTTTGATTTTTATCCATGTGTTCTGATTTCTTTTAACATCCCAAAGAATTATAAGGGAAATGTCAGTTCTCAAGTTTATGTGCTATTATAGGTGTAGTGTGAGTGTGTGAGAATGAGTGCACATGTGTATGTTTTATTTTGGGGGGGTGCTAGTGGCAGTATCATGTGTGTGCTTGTGTGAAAACAATACTATCACTATTTTTTTTCTGTGGACATACACATAATATTGAGGGCACATACATAACAATTCTGGCTATAAGGAAAATAACAGTAAACCAAATGACGGTCTTTCAAACGTGTGGCATAAAATGTAACATAAAACATTTAGACTGTCAGAGCATTTGGAGGCCTGATGACTCCCAGATCACCAACTTCAGAACTGAAATTTTAAATAAGTTCTGCGGGTGAGTCCCATTTTCAACCTCTGCCCTGGGTACTGACTAGTTAAAACCTGCCCTGTTCAGATGTGTATAGAAGATTGCTACATTTTGTGTTGAGATGTTGACATTGTGGACATTTATTTCAATAACTTTGCTCACTATCAAACCTCAGAGGTGCGCACAGAAAATTGCTATAGCTTGTCCAGATACTGGGGATATTCTGGTTACTATTTCTTTAACTGTCCTCATAGCAGACCCTCAGAGGTGTGCACTGCAGGCCACTGTAGCTTGTGTGGTAGAAGTGTTCAGTGTAGTAGTATATCTTTAGCTTTCCTCCTAATGTAATCTCAGCTCAGAAGTAGGTACAGCTTATAGTATAATCTTTCTTAGAGATATTGTACTGTTCCAAACCAAAAGAATGGAGCAAACTCTTGTCATTATTATCTGTTTTCACTTTCTTCACTATCAGACATCAGAATTAAATACACAGTTATCGTTTGGTTGGTAGGATTAAGGAGACATGCTGTATATATGTCTGAAAATAATAAGCTGAAATGAACACCTGTGGCCATTTGTTCTTTCACTTTTATTGGAGTCTAAAATCAGAGGGTACACAAAACATACCTCTTCTTAGAGTTAGGTATGGGGAGCCATTGTATGACAGCAACAACTTGGAATATGTGGCTGTGGCAACTTATCTTTATGACTTCTCTCCAAATATAGCACCAAAGGAGTATGCAGAAGGTTTCTATGTTTTTTTTTTGAGGCGATACAGATGCATGCACTATTCCTAGATATGATTTATATGCTTGTTTTATTCATGTCTTAACCAGGTAAACCAAAAACACACAAGTGACCTATTCTTGGAGTGAACTTGGAGCACTGTCTGGATAAGAAAAGTCACTCAGCATGCAAATGGAGGTCATAGCAATCAGACTCTTTACCCCTGACTACAGGAAACAGCTCATTAACAGCTCAAAATCTTAATCATCTGTGCTAACATCTGAGCATCTGGCAGTATGTATCCTCACAAGCATTTGTCTTCTCAGTCTTTTATTAACTATTTTATTAGAAAAACATAAGCCTTTATTTAGGATCATAGGAAGTTATTAGTCTATTGGCCCTGAAGTCCTTACAAGCCTAGCAAAGAATTTTGCCCATGTTCCAACAAGTCAGCACCCTATGCCACTGTCCAGCAGAGACATAGATGGAATCCCAGGGGTGTATTTTCTGTTCTCCATCCAGTTATCCAGGTTGGGCTTAAAAGAGTTTAATGAGGTACTATGCTTTACATGGAGAGGGAGTCTATTCCACAAAAGAGGGGGTCTCTGGCACACAAATCTGCCCTGCCAAGTCCAATTGATGTCACAGACCAGGCTGAGGTCTTGTGTGTGGGTTACTCGAGCGGAGCTTGACTTGCAGATATGCATCAGTCCTGTCAGGGTGGGGTCTTTGATTACTTTGTATGCCAGACAGAGGTCACCTCTGAGGAGTCTGTAGGAGAGTGAGTAGAGGGGCAGGATTTTTAGCCTATCTGATGTTTGAGGCCCTGGATTCTCCTGGTGGGGAATCTCTATAGTCTCTCCAACTGCTAAATGCTGAAAGGGGCAGTGTATTTAATAATCAGTCTTATAAGGGAAGAATACAGGGATGTTATGACCACCTTGTCTCTGGATGAGATACCCTTACTAATGAGGTGGGCCATGTAAAAATCTTTCCGTACAACAAAGGCAATATGTTGGTCAAAAGTCAGTTTGCTATCAACCTGGACTCTCAAGTCCCCCATGACTGATTGCATGCTTAGTGGCTTATTATCAATGTGATAATTTGTGGGGACATCATTCTCCCCAAAAGGGATGATGATGCATTTTTTGCCATTCAGTTTGAGGCCATGTTTCTAGCACCAGTCATTTGTTTGGGTGAGACCCTTTTCGAAGATGTCCACATCACTGGGGGAATTGATGACAGCACCCAGCTTGCAGTCATCTGCAAACTTGGTCATCCATAGCCCACTAGATCTGGACTGCACCTCTGAGAAATATAACCCAAACAGGAGAGGCCCCATAACTGATCCCTGGGGTACATCGCTTGTTATGGGTCTACTACTTGAACTGGCTTCCCTATTTTAACTAGGTGGGTTCTATCAGTAAGCCAGTTTACCTCCCATCTGGTAACATATGGATTGATGTGTAGTTGAGAGAGTTTATCCATTATACCTGAGTGGGCAATAGTATCAAAGGCCTAGGCCAAGTCAAGGTAGGTGGTGTGCCCCATCTTCCCCTTATCTATGGCCTTGGTGACTATGTCAAAGAAGTTGACCAGATTTAACAGGCATGATCTCCCCTTGACAAAACCAAACTGTGTTGGATCAAGTATCTGGAGACTGTCAATGTCCTTGTTATTGAGGTCCATGATAATCCACTCCATGGCCTTGCAGATCAAGCTAGTTCGGCTGATGGGTCTATAATTTCCTGGATCGGTGGATGCTCCACCTTTGTGCAATGGGATGACAGTAGCTGTCCTGTACTTGGCAAGGACAAAGCTGGTACTCAGGCTTTGGTTGAATAGGGTGCCTAATGGTGCTGCAAGTTCCTGTCTGAGTTCATGTAGGATGCAGCCTGGGATGTAATCGGGTCCCATGGAGGCTGTATTTTTTGCCTTTGGAGGGCAGTGATGACTTGCTCCTTAGAGATAAAGGGGGGGGGCAGATACAGGGGATGTCCTATTTCACAGATTGGGGGACAGAAGAGTGAAGTTTCACTGAACCTGTCTGCCAACAGGTTGGCTATATCTACAGAGTTTGTGTATGTAGTGTCCTTGACCACCAGTTATGAGCAGCTCTACGTGCTTCCCTTGACATTGTGGACATATGTGAGGAAAGCCTTATGATTGTCTTTAGCAGTTGTGGCCAGTTTGGACTCGAAGTTTGCTTTGGAGGATTTCACTAGTGCTCTTATTTGCTTGTTTAGGCTAAAGAGAGATTGCTTCCATTTAGACACCTGTTTCTTCTTGGTCCTGGACAGCAATTTTTCCTTTTATTATAGAGCTTATTTACTGCAGATGTCCACCAGACAGGTTTACTCTTCCTCGAGGAGGAAGATTTTGTCCTGTCTGATATTCCTGATTCCATGCAGCTATATAAATGCTCATATAGTACTCTGGTATACGTTTGGACATATGTGCCAGTTTCTGTGGATGGGGTGGGGACTGTGAAGCTGTTTACACCTTCCCTCAGGAGGTTGTAATCAGCTTTGGAGAAGTTATTTGCTTGATCCTAGCTGGTGGTGGGGGTCAGGGGAGAAGGTGACTTCAAAAGTGACTGCATTGTGGTTGGATCTTACCAGGGATGATGACACTGTAGGGATGCTGCAGTGGTTACTCATGCTGGCTAATATCAAGTACAAGATATCTTCAGCTCTTGCAGGGGTGTCAGCCAAGTGGTCCAAGGCATTTGTATTGACGAAATCAAGGAATTTCTGGGCATTTGTGTTTTGGCATGAATATTTCTTCCAATCTATGGTTGGATAGATAAAGTCACCCAGGATCAGGGTAAAGGGTTGAATCTTGATAGATTCGAAGAGGTACAGATAGGTGGAGTGGGCATCTTGAGTCAGAGTTGAGGCCTGTAGATAGCTATGATTTGAACAGGGGTCTTGTCAATTGTTAACTGAACCTGGAGTATTTCCTGTGCATCATACTGTTTGACCAGCCTAGAGGAGTGTATGTCTTTTATATATATTGCAACTCCACCTCCTTTGTTTTTGCCGCCCATGGCTTGGTGTCTGAATGAATGAAAGGATGAGTAACCTGGTATGGCCGAGGTGCACTCCGCAGCTTTGAACCAGATTTCTGTGACTGCACAAATGTCAGCTTTTTCCAGGGTTAAGAATGCTTGCAGTGAGTGCAGTTTCATGTTTAGACTCCTATCGTTTAGCTGCATGACCTTTAATTTACATTTTGATGAAATATTCATGTTGGTAGTTTTGATCTCATGGCATTGCCTAAAAAAGACACTATGGGGGAGGCAAGAGCCTTTGCCAGGAGCCTGAAGCCCATGAGAGACAGGTGCAGGCCACCTCTGGAAAAGCACCATGGCTTGTCAATCATGTCATTACTATGTTCGAACTGTAAACAGTAGAATGAGCTGATGTAATGTGACTGGAGGGAGTGTCCAGTATCAACTTTATACAAGAGGTGGGAAACTCAAAACCATCAAGACTTAAGACCACCACAACACCTGGGTGGATGGGTGGTACAAAAAAAAAACATTTGTACAGATTACACAGATATACTGCTCCAGGTCACCTTATGCTATGAAAACTCACAAGCAATTTATGAAGTTGTTGCATTTACAAATGCAGGACATGTGGTATGCTGAACAGCTCTGACACTGTGTGATTAGGAAACCTATGCACCTGGATCACTGACCTGCACTGTTGTCTTATTTATTTATTAATTTTGACATTTGTTATATTTGTTTTAACATTTATTAACCGGGTATGTCCGAATGAGCATGAGCCCGTTTTCAGCAGAGGTCCAGGAAGAAAAGCTCCAACAGAACAATTAACATGGCAAGAATAACACAAGGTACAGAAAATCACCAAATATATGACAGACCCTACCAAAAACTTCAAATATATGACAGACACTAAATACATAAGAATATATAGATCTGTAGGTCTAAGTATTTAATAGGTAACAAAAATACAAAATACAGAGCAGAATCTCAAATGCAGTACAAAATATATCAATCAACAAGTAAAGGTGTAAATGAGTATATAAGACTTATGGTCATGGGTATAATTCCATAGCAAACTCAGAGCAGCAGTACAAATTAAAAACAACCTGCAAGCCTTGGAGTAAAGAAATACAAAATAAAAATACCACTAAATGAAGAGTTGACTAAGGTGGTATATAGGGTTTGACTTCAAATTGTCAATTGCACATGATCGACCGGCCACTTCATTAAACTGTTTCTGCAAAACCAGAACCGCAAATCCTTCCAAATTTCGAATAAATGTTTAATTTCAACATTTACGACCATGCCACGCCTCCACACCAGTGTTACCATGGGTCAAAAAGGGGGCGAAATTTACCTTTCAGAAATGTGGTGTTCTACATTTTGGACAGTTGCACTTTGGTATTCATGGAAGTGGGGTCGACCATACTGTGATCGACAATATAAAGGTAAACCGGTATATAGGGAGAAACAGAAAGGGCATTAAAATAGAAGGAAGTGAGAGGAAAGGGAAAGAATGAGAAATAAAGGACATGTGGAAATAGAGAAAGGGAGGGGTAGGAAGGAAGTTACATACAGGGGGGTAAGAGGGGGAGAACTGGCAGTGAAACATAGGGTTACAGAGAGAAATGAGGGTTCAGAGGTAGGAATAAGAGTTAGGTGGGGTTATTGCAGGAGCAGATCCATGAGTTCATTAAAGTCTCTTTTAAAGCTTTTTTGAAGTTGAAGGTATTGAGTATAGTTCTAATGGTCAGAGAAAGTTTGTCCCAAGCTGTGGCGATGGAATAGCTGTATAAATGCTGAACAATAATTCTTCTGGCTTGCAGATTTCCAAGAGAAACTGGTCTGGGCTAAGGAGAGAGTGACTGGGACTATAGAAGGCGATGAGGGATAAGATGGCAGGGCAGGAGGTAGGTGTGTAGATAATGGATTGAATAAGGAGGAGTTAAGCTAGTAAGAGCTGGTGGCGGAGCTCAAGCCAGTTTATGGATTTTTGAGAAATGCAGCAGTGTGTGTTGTAGGGTTGATTGGCAGTAAACCTAGTGACTTTGTTAAAAGAGAGTTTGAGTTTACATTTTAGGAAGGATTGTAAATTGGTTAAGATTGGAGAGGCATAAAGAAGACTGGGAAGAAGACAGGTATAGGCAAGAGAAAGTCTGGAGTTGTTAGTGAGGAATTTGTTGTTCCTAGAGAGCAAGCCCAGTTTATGGTGAGTCTTTTTGTATGCAATTTTGGACATGATGTTCGAACTTCAGTTGATCATCTCTGATAGCACTGAGGAGCTTGGTGTGTGTGTCTCTACATTTATAGTAGTGTTATTAAGGGATTTGGTAGTGAAAGAAGATTTAAGATATAAAAAACACTTTGGGAGGAATAAGAGAAGTTTGTGTTTTTTGGGGGGTTGAGTACTAGCTGATTGTCAGTTACCCATCTTTTGACGGAGTTGAAGGAGTTTGGGTTGAAGTGTGGAGTTGTGTAAGACTGCCTGAGGTGCAGATGACAGTGGAATCATCTCCATATTGTATGAGAGAGGATTGTGTGCAGGACGTATGAAGACTGTGAAGATATTAAATAGTACAGGCCCAAGAATGGAACCTTAAGGTACTCTGGCTTTAACAGGGAGGAAGAGTGAGAAAGAAAAGAGCCATTTGATGGCCTGCTGTCTGTTGGTAAGGTAGCTTGAGAACCAATTCAGAGCAAGATTAGAGAGACCAAGATCAGACATGTTAGTGAGAAGCTTGGGATGCAATATATTGTCAAAGGCTTTGGAGAAATCTAAGAATATAGAGGAAATCAGTTTAATGTTGTCTCTGGCTTGGGAGATGGAATGAGTGAAGGAGATTTAATACAATAGTCATACTATGATTAAGGCAGAAGCCTTGTTTGGTCGGAGGGAGTAGATTTTCCTGAACAAGATAATCAAGGAGCTGTTTGTGTATATATTTTTCCAGTATTTTTGAAGAACTGTTTCCAGATAGAGGGGACTGTAGATTCTTAGACTGGTTGATGAGGATAGAGATAGGATATGCTATAGTGCTGGCAGGTAGCTTTAGGAAGGCCAGTGTAGATTATCAGCCAAGGGGGAGCATGGCTTTAGTTTGTTCAGTAGAGATTTAATACAGGCAGTGGGGACTGGTTTAATTGAGGATGTAGTTTTATGGCCTATGGGAGAGGAAGGAATAGTAAGACTGGGAGTGTGAGTATTCTGGCTAAGATTGCTAATGGAGTCAAATAAATGCAAGTTGAGGATAGTGGAACTTTTAAGTAGAGAACTGTTTGGGCAAGAGTTAGGTATACTAAGGCTGCTTGGGTAAAGAATCTTTTTTATGGTGTGCCAGAATTTTTAAGGATTGTTTTGATGGTTGATTTGAGGCTTAAGGTAGAAGTTTGTTGTCATTATTTACATTTGTTGTGTGGTGTCAGAGTTCTTTATAGGTTTTGAGATGGATAGGGGATTTAGTTTTTGGCATTATGCATAAGAGAGTGAGTGGACTGAGAAAGCCAAGGGGCAAAGAAGGATTTCACTCTGATTTTCCTGGGGGGGGGTGGGGGATTGAGAATGTCTAGAAAAATACTGTTAAATTTGCCTCAAGAGGAAGGTTTAGGAGGAAGGGACAGTTTACGGAGGATAGCCTATTGTTAACTCATCAGGGTCAAAGCTGGTAAGACTGCTGCACTCTTTATAGTTGTGAAGCCTAATTTGTTGTGGGGGTACCTTTGAATGCAGATGGGAAGATGGTCACTTATAGAATCAGGCAGCGTTTTGAGGTTGTGGTACATGTTTGGATTGGAGACTAGGATCAAGTCAAGGATACAGCTGGAGCTGGTAGACTTACTGTAGTGAGTAGGGGTTGAAATTAGTTGCATGAAGCCATGTAGATTTATGCTAGAGTTAGGGGAGTCAGTGGTCAGGGTTTGACAATCACTGTTAACGCCTCTCATAATTATTTTTTTCTTAGGATATGTAGTGAGTGATCCAGGAGAGAACATGTTCAGGAATAGGGATGTTATTAACCAGGGGATAGATACTGCAGCAATCACAAGTCTTTTGTGATTGTCAGGTTTGCAGTTTACTAGTAAGAGGTCTGCAAGGTTAGAGAGAGAAATGGTCAAGGGAGACAGGTTAAGATGTTCAGAGTAAATTATTGCTACACCACATCCTTTTTGGTGGACCCTGTCTGAGTGGAAGATATCGTACCCAGGGGGAAGAATGTCTTTGCCTGAGACATGGGGATTGAGACAAATTTCAGTGAGAATAATTATGTTAGGGGAGTATTGTGCAATCCATGAGTGAAATTCACTGACTTTGTTGTGAATCTTGTGAATGTTCAATGAGTGAATGGTTAGGCACTTAGTTGGAAAGTTGGGATATGGGGGACATTCGATGTGTGGAAGGTGTCAAGAGCAGGATAGGAGTGGGGACCAGTATTGGGAGGAATATCTCCAGATCAAAATGAACTTTTGGTAATATGAATACGTTTAAATATTAATGTTGTAGGTGTAGTATTTAGGTTTAGTTTTGAGATGGTGTGAGAGGAGAAGGACTAATTTGAACTTGTGAAGGAATGGGTTAGATGAGCTGAATAGAAAAAGTGTTATAGAGATAGTGTAGGTTTTTGTAATGTTTTTTTATTGGGTGAGTTAGAGTAGGAGGTAAGTTAATCGGAGATAGTTCAGTTTGATAGGAAGAGAGGTTATGGAGTAGAAGAAGAAGAGGACTGGAGACACAGATGAGGAATATAGTAGGGGAGGGTGAGCAAATAGAAGTGATGGAAGTTTAAAAGGAATATACATAAAGGAAGAGGTGAACAGCCATTAAGGTGAAGAGAAACACTTAGGATGGAGAGGCAGGGGAGGGTAAGGGATTTGCAGAAGGGAGTAATATGGTAAGGAGGAGTTTAAGAAATGGACAAAGTAGTGTTCTTGATTTACAGTTAGATGGTGAAGTACAGAGGAAATAGCAAGGTGACCAAGGAAGATGAGGGAAACTAGACAGAGCATTTTGATTGGTTAGGGTGGGAAGGAGGAGGAGGTGTGGTAAGGAGGAAAGATGAGAGTGATGATTGGCAGGATAATACAGGAAGATGTGGAGAGGAAAGGGAGAGGAAATGAAGGGTTAGAGAATACATTTAGAGTAAGTGGGGATATCTGGGAATTGGGGTAGGGTAGGGGAGTGGGGTGATGATGAATGTGGAGGGAACACTAGAGAAGAAAAACAATCTGGAAAGAATGAAAGGTAAGTACATCAATGCTACAGAGAATAAATCTAAGCAAAATGTGCCCCAGTGAAGGGTTGATTAATTTTTGTTTATAGGCAGACTCTAGGTTATAAATAGTCCCACAACTTAACTGACTAGCAAGTGGGCTTCCTAGAGGGGATAGATGAAGGAGAAAAGGTTTTAGTCTACTTAGGATGTAAAAGTGAAGACTAGGTAATACCAGGAGATGAGGGAACATTCCTCTCACTGCATGCCTACTAAAGCAGGTTAGAAAGCTTTACTAACATTATAACAAGAAGAGAACCATAGAATCCCTACTTTTGAATATTTTACTGAGGATAAAAAATGTCCATAACTCTTAATTCAGGTAAAGATGCCGAGTAGCACTTTGCTGCAGTTTATTGGGCTTAGAGAGATCACAATGACCTTGTTTGTGCTATCTGTATACTGTAGTTTGGAAAGAAAGAGTTTCTTTTCTGATGCAGACAGTTCAGGTAAAGGGCTAGTCACCAATCCCTGCAACACCTAATTTCAGAATGCCTTGTCTGATTTAAGCTTTAAGCTTTTAAGTGATATTCATATCATGTGTGTATATCTGTCTCCTGCATGCTGCATGCTTCTAGTTGTAACAACTCCTTCAGTCTCATGGCAAGATGTGTAAACCTATGGGATCTGTATGTGGATCAGTGTGTGTTTTAATTGTTGTTCATGGTGAGTAGTAATTGCCTCAATATTTTCCCTCACCCCATTTTACTAACATCAGCCATGCGTGCTACTGTGGTGACATCATTTCCATACTGTGCCATTGTGGGGCAGCAGTTAGTAAAGCTTGTAGTCTTTTGGACACTTGCTGACAGTACAAATCCTGACCTGTTTACAAGAGCCCTTATATTTCTCAGTAGCATGTCATATATAACATGATCATGTGCTGTACTGTTGCAAACTTTACACTGATGGAGAGTAACCCTGCCAGAACCTGTTCCCTGTACCTTGTCAAGTTGAGCCCCCCACAGCAGTACTACAACCTGACTGGCTGACAATGTAACCTGCACTTTGTCAGGCTGAGCTCCCTAATGGGGCAGCAACATGCCCTGCTCTTTTCCTTGTGCCCATTGAGTTTGCATCCTGAACACATCAGTCCTTTCTCATGCCTTGTGCTATATTACCTCCAAAATTCATTTGCACTGGAAATGTCCCTGCTGCCTCCATGCACTGTTTTGTGGTCACTGCAGTGCCACTGTCCATTACCATTAGTCGTGACTGGTGTCTTTATGCCTATAAGGTAGTACTATTTGATAGCCATTATATTCTGATTCTCTAGGTTGCTCACCATAATGTGGTCTTTTGAAATATGGTGATCACAGATTTTATCTCACTAAAATGGGACCCCGATCAAGTAAGTATGTTAATGAGGTGATGTAACATGATTGTTTCTCAGTTATGGCTGTAACATGACACATCATTAGTTTTAGTTTGTGCTATGATTTTTATGTCTTTCTTATCCTGTGCTAGAGGGTCATGAGCAGCATGTGCATTTGCACAGCCACCTTAAGGTGCATACTACCACCTGGCTATGCCATTGTTACCTTGCATTGTGCTACCATACTGCCTAGGGATATGCATCACAAGGATTTCGGTAGCGTGGACATGTGTACCACGCAACCCTTTTTCTGTAGTTTCTGACCTACAAAGTTGACATAACCTCCTCAGGCATTGAGCTCAGTAACAGTTCTGAATGGCAAAGTAAAGAGATCACGATCTTGCTACACTTGCTGCACAGGGACTGTATGGAATTCCTGCTGGGATATCAGAGATACCTTAAAAAAATTATGCCTAGCACAACCATGAGGAATAGTGCAGGTGTAAGGAAAGGGGACCAGAGAAGGCATCATCCACATGCAGTGGAGGCACCACCCAGACCTTTTCCACCAGCAGGAAGAAGATAAGGGGGGATCCAATGTATTATTGTTGTCATTCTGTACTTGGCTTAGGATTATATATTAGGCCTCTTAGTGGTAACTGTAACTGCCTTCTGCTGTGAGCGATATTTTGTAGTGATTAATATATATTTTATGTTTCCAGTGGCTGAGGAGATACAGACAAATAGAATTTCCTGTCTAAGGAGGTATGACAGGCCATCAGACAGCAGGGTAAGTGTAGAGTATTATGGTCTGTATCATTCAATCTTAATGAAGTGTAATGCTCATGTACTAATCTGTTGTATTTGTTTCTCACTTTTTGGCTTTTTTCTTTGATTTACTATTGTTTTTCCTTTTATTTCCTTATTTCTACAGGATTAGGTATGGTGCAGGCAGTAGTGAGGCGGCAGCCACCATTCTCTCCACCACATAGCTGGCCTACTGCTGGGTCTCCAAGAGTCCACAAGCCTGTCATCCTGTGGAAGTTGATGGGAAAAGCTCACCGATGACCTCTGTAGCCACCTGTCAGAAGGAGGGAAGGGTGATAGTGATGTGGTAGATCTTCATGAGTCACCTGGTAGCATGTGCCTTGGCTGGTAATAACCTAGGTGGACTTTCATCTGAATACCTACATTTGTACCTTTCTGCATCTTTTTGTGTGTCTAGCTGATTTGCATGCTCAGCCAACCCCATCTGTTGGACATTCAGAAGTGGCACTTGCCCATGATGCCAGCCTTTGAGGTTATTAACATGTGATATGGTTCCTTTCTGGACCAATCTGGCAGGCTGTGCTTGCATCCCCTATCCCATATCATTGCATTTCCTATGCTTATATGTCACTGTCCATCCACTGTTTGTAGCACAGTCCTCTCCATTACCAGTTATTTACCTTCTATAATGCTACATCTCTCCATTATTGCCCCCAATGTGTCCCTGCCTCCCCATTAGTCTTTCTTTGTGTTGCATGTTTGTTTGCCAGCCCATGCTTCTTTCCCTGTACCCTTTTTCCTACCCTCACTTTACCCTTGCTACCTTTTCTTTCTACATTCCTTGATGAAATGAAAAAGGGCAGCAGTACCCAGAAAAAAAAATACTTCTTCATCCATCTAGCTTCCCTTCTTGTAGCCCTCTTGTGCTTTTATGCTTGTTCTTCTTTATTTCTGATTGCACTATGTCCCCATTCCTTCCTCATACATATGATGAAAAGATCTGACAATTTGCAGAAGTGGTCTCGAATGGGCTTCACTGTCTGTGTTGTAACTATAGGACACTTTGATGCATGACTGAATACCCATAATTGATTATCCATCTTGCCTGATACTTTCCATTTGATCATGTAGTCGCACATTGTTCAGTAATTCCAGAAGCATGGACTACTGCTGTTATCTTGGCTTTGAAGTTACATTATGCATCCCTGTCCCTGCACAAAGGTGCTTATCTGGCACTCATGCATGCCAAATCAGCAATGGGCCATGTTGCACTAACCTCCCCAAGCTAGGTGTCACTGCACAGTGGCATTACATTTTTTTTTATGAATTTCTTCATGTATATAATTATGTGCACTATCTACATGAGTACTGCTCTGACCCAATTTATTCTTGACCAGGTCTGAGTGAAACTGAAGAAAATACTTATAACTATGACAGTGATCTTTTGCGTGTACTTGCAGTTTAACTCTCATTCAACTAGTGTTGTCAGTATCTGGTTTATATATCTACTTGTACTGACCTCAAAATATTGTCAAATTATTATTTTAGTAGTTCCACCTAAATTTAAAATGGTGGCAAATTACTTCAACGTTAAAATAATAATAAGCCTAACCATCGCTTGCATTTTCACTGTATTGGCATTTATTTAATAGAACCTGCGTCAGCGATTTTTGAAATTATTGCATAAATATAAGGTTCAGTTTACTTTAGTTTTCCCTTTTTTCATACAGGTGGCCCTTAACAAATCGGTCATACTACACTTTTCTTCTTCACTCCTTTCATGAATTTCCAGCCAGAGATATGGTCAGTGATTAATTTCCAAAGTAGATGGCTCGATATGCAATCCTTGACTATAAGTTAAGAATTGGCGTTCCTTATATTTTCTGTTTGCCTTCTATGATATTTTTATCAGTAAACATGGGGCTGGCCACATATCTAGGCTTCTCATCTTAACCTGATGGAGAGCACTGGCTTAGGTATTCAGTCGCTAGGCATGGTCTCTATAGATACTGAAACTGACTGGATCTGTATCTTACATGACTGACTCTTGAGATTTACAGCAAACATTTAATGTTATATTTTTCAGAAAAAGAGTGCTGACTCACTGATCAAGAAAAAATAACCATTCTTTATAAACTGAAAGACATAGTTCTGGCCTTCTGTATAAACTGCTCTCCTTTCATTTTGACTTATCTTCAGTGTTTTCTTGTAAGACAACAAATAAATCTTTCTGGAGTATTATTGCAAATCTATTGCATATCTTTCATATCTTCTTCTAGTAATTTGTATAGAAAGTGATCAGTCTTATGACTCATTACATGAATTCACTGTTGTGGAGAATATATCTGAATGGCTAATATCTGAACTTTTGTAATGACAGACTTTGTGCAACAATTACAGCTTCACACATGATAGAATGTATTTCATTCAAAATTCCCGTCTACTGTTCAGTTGTTCTGCTGCAGTAGTCATCTACACAGACAAGCAATGCCAGCTCTGTCCTTTAAAGATAACTATATTGCTATCCCCAGCAGTCATTCTATGCTACAGATAATTCAGATATTTTCTAAGGCTGTTTTATACTCTAAAGTGAATAGAAATTAAATCTGTCATGTGTTTTTACCAGCATATTACTTTAAGCCTTTGTTGGCACTTGCAAACTTATTCAGCATTGCTGTTGGGCTTTGTCAGCAGCCCTTGACCACAGTCTGTTGATTCATAGCAAATAAATACTGTGGCATCATTTTGCAATTGGGCTAAAATGCAAGAAATTACACTACGTGAAGAGAAAATCTGAATTAGTAAAGTTGTCAATAGATGAAAAGACAACATTTTGCAAACATTACATAAAGGCAACAAATTGACGTAGGCTTGTACTGTAACCCCAGAAGGTTCAATTATCCAGTTTGTTTCTTGTCTGGAGTGAATTCTGTATTGAATTCTGGGTTTTCACTGTGATTGCTCATACGTGTGCATGGCATATGTGAGTGATTCTAAGAGAACTAGTGTGTGTGTGTGTGTGTGTGTGTGTGTGTGTGTGTGTGTGTGTGTGTGTGTGTGTGTGTGTGTGTGTTCTCTTACATGCACTGACCGCCAGGACTGACTCTGGCTCCCCTATGACCCTGAAATGAATAAACCAGAGAAACAAGCAATGAATGAATGAATGAAATTATGATCATAGTAGATTTGCACTGATGGCATTTAAGCATACTGCAGTTTATCCAATCAGTTAGCATTTTGTCAGCACCTTTTTCACTTACCTTCACTTGACATAAACACACAAAAACAGAAAAATAAAACAATTGCAGCGGTTAAGGCATGGACATTGCAGGAATAGGCTCTTGAAAAAAATATAGTAACTAAGAAGGGAAGCAGTTGGTGTAGAGCAGACTGACATCTGGAGCAAGTATTTGAAACTTGCGAGCTTCGTCCTATGATAAGGAAGCAGTAAGTGTAAAAGCTAAGAAAAGGGAGAGAAATATTACAGTCCTGAATAAAATAATAAAAAAATAGGAGGCAGTAATATGTTTTGGGGTTAAATATTAACTTATTCTCTGGTATCAGTTGAATGGTTTCAAAAATTCCACCTTTGTCAAACAAATATTAGAATTATGGGTAGGATTAGAAAATAAAACATGCAAAGCATTCGGTTAAGACTAGTTTTATCATACTTAAAGGCTGACGTGCATCGATTTGTCAGCAGTTGGTAACATCAACATGGATCCTAATCGTCAAAAGACACTGAGAGCTTTTAAACGACAGTCTGGGGACTATGATTTGGATGTATCAGAAAGGTTAATATCTGATGATTAGACTAAGAAATCCAGTATAGAAGATGGTAATTCAGGGTCATTTGGCAATGGACAAACAAGTTGTGAGGTACTGGGAGACAAAGCAATGGCTTAGAGGACATGGGTACCTCCAGTAACCAGCTTAGGCATGGAACTGAGTAGCCAATTTTGATATAGACAAAGTTCTTAAAGGTCCAAGTTGCAAATGAAACCCAGCAGGAATTACGTTTGGTAGGTTGGGACCAAATATGGGTCTGTTCTAAACTTCAAGGTCCAGTCATAAACTGTGGGAACACAGATAACAGGAATGTCCTTGAAGTCTGATAGCTGCTAAAATTCAAAAGTAGTAATCCAGAATTGGAATACATTATGAATAATCATGCTTTAATAAATCTGTATAAAGTTAACTGGCAAGTTATTGACATGCAGAAAGTCAGACTGCAATAGAGTTTATATTGACTAGAAATGCAATATGCATGTAATTAATAAACTGAAAGTAAATGATGCATTCAAATATCTGTAAGAAACTGAACATGTATTTTCTCAAGCACAAAGACTGACACAAAGGAAAAAAAAATGAGGTTGATACCTGCAATGCAGAAAAAGGATTGTTGACAATTTATTTAATTAGCCCATATATAAATAGTACTGAACATTTGCTTTTCTAGGAACACACAGACTTACATGTCAGTAATATCACATGGAGTACTTTAAGGAAGTAATGTACTACAGTTTTAAGTTTTTAATAAATTAATTAGGTAACTAATATTTGGAGCTGAAAAGCAATATACAATATGAATGTAACAATGTATAATGGTTATATCAAAATGTGCCTTATTGTGATTGAGAGTTAGAGATTAGGCAATGCAGAATACCAGGGCCCAAACTGAGGAACATACATACTTATGTGGCAGAGTTATGGACTTTGATGTGGCACCACCTATACTGGACTGCCTTCATGTTCTACCTAGTCATAGATGTCTTTATCGACATTAAAGGTTTTTACACGGCCCATCCCACCTGAGATCTGTGTCTGAATATTTGCCCAAGCTCCATCTTGGTGTTTGCCATTCATAACTTTCTGCACAATATGGAGGACAGTTTTTGATGGAGTAACTGTCTAACAGTATCTGAATTTGCAAAATAATAATAATGATAATAAATGAAAAAATTTCTTTATTTCAGAAATTCAGCTTTCACTACCACTGTGAATGCCTTTCATTGTGTTACATGTCTTATGGACTAATGATCTTAATTTAAGGAATGAAACATATTTTTAAACTGCATAACTACAAAAAATGAGTGCCTGTTTTCAGTGTAAGGAAATTGTCTTCTCATGACAACCTGAACTTTTATAACTCTATTTCTGTTGAACTGTGATTGTACCAGTGTGCTGAGAAAGCATGTAATTAATTCTGTCACACATTTTGCCTTTCTATACGAGATGTGGCAGATGGGTGAAGAAAATAAGAACAACTGAATCATGAAAATTGGCTTTGTTCCAAGTCGGACTTTCCCTGTAAACAAATGTAAAATAAATAAATAAAAATAAATGAAACTTCTTCTGGATCTGATGGCAGGATGTGGAAAAGCCTTCATGTAAAACACATAATGTTTTGCTCAAAGGCAGCATGCGTCTGTGTCATTCCATATTTAAGCAATAGATTAGAACAGATATATAACATAAGTGGCTAAGACAAATTTATCTTCTATCATTTTATCTATATTGGGTTTGACATGCTTAATGAAAATATAACTTGCCAGGAGACACATTTTTCTGTGAAAGAGCTGAATGATAAACCCCCCACATTATTAGACCACATAAGGTGAATGTCTATATTTTACATGTTTTCTTATTTGATAATTATTGTATTTTGTAGTTGTAAAATAAATGTGCGGTTGAATATAACTTCTCATTTAGCAGTGTGTACATAGTAACAAATACAAAGAGTACAGCTCTGAGTCTTTCAAAACGTAATGAGAAATACATTTTCAATGTTATTGCATTTAACTGTAAGACGAGCATACAATAGTCATTTAGTAATAGCCAATTTATTCATTCCATATATACAGCAGTATACAGCACAAAAATGCTATTTATACTACCGTTCAAACTGCATGACCTGTTTAGACTAATGGAGCAACTGTGTTTTGAATGTCGTGCAACCTAATTACAGACTGGAGTTGAGGGCTTATACTTTTGAATATGATTGCGGCTTGTGGTTAAGGTATGCAAGAATACATCAGCTCTACTGTAAAATATACAGAAGATGATAACAGAATTGCTCACCATCTAGTAACAAGCAACATTTCTCACCAGTTAAAAATGTAAAAGAAAATGGCCATATTTGAAAAAATAGTCACTCGAAATTCAAGGTCTATACAACATTAATTATATGAAATACTTTACTTTCAGATCATTGTATAGTACAACATCACAGGCGTATAATCTAAATGTACAAGGGGCTTGAATGACTGGGTTCCCACAAGAAACTGGTGTGAAAGTTTCATCTTTCTCCATTTCATGTCATTTCCTTATTATGTGTTTTCTGACTTTAGACTCAATACATGAAAACTATGCATATCAGTCAACACTGAGACATTTAAACTACAGTCACGGGCAAAAAGTGAAAAAAAAACTTTATGATCGTATTATGGGATGGCAGAGATTTGAGAAAGTGCCTGTGACAATACAGATGTACATCAGAATGGTAACTGTTTGAAATGTATGATCTTGGAATTAGTATATATATATATATATATATATATATATATATATATATATATATATATATATATATATAGGTTCATAGGTAGGTAAGAAGTCAAACAAACAGCAGAGAACCAAACCAGGAAGTAAATGCACACACAGCCAGGAAATGGAACAGCTTGTTGTAAGTTCACCAAGGCAGATTCAGTAAATCCAGGTAGGCACCAAACAAATTCAAATAATTCCTTTATTCAGAACCACAGAATAATAACACACAAGCGCTTTCGCTCAGAGGAATTCTGAGCTTTATCAAGTAACACCATGCTGTTGAATCAGGTGTCTTATATACCTTGAAAATCCTAGGTTAATTAGAAAGCACTACCAATTAACATTTTAAAGAGACTATGCACTATTCCACATGCTTAAAAATTCCTTTAAAACAAAATGTATAAAAAAATATAATAGATTGCTTAAAATAATGCATTAATGCATCTGTCACTACTAAAAATGCTAATAGCTTAAAAATAAACAAAACATTGTGCACTGTTTCCATAGTGTTTAACTTTGTAATAAAACTTGCTTTGTGCAAAAAGTTGCACTTCTTTTGAAAATTGGAATAAGACTTAAAACTGAAATTTATGGTACTGGAGCAAGTTAAGCCTGATGCCAGGGGGGGTGACTGGGAATCAACTTTAGAATATCGAGAACTCCTCTGGCAATTAAAGTTAGATGCTGGGAGACCCCCTGGGCTTAACGGTTTGATCAGTATCAAGCCGCTATTGAAACTAAGAAGGGCAAGACTTTAGTTTGACATTCCCCACACAATTACTTATGGCAAGTACTCATACACATGGGCATGATTTTCACTTAATGCTACACTATACAAAGTCTGTGTTAAGGAAAGACCTATTGTACAGCATAGTTTAACTTGGTTAAGATATAGTGTTCTTTTTCCAGCAGGGTTGTCAACAAGACCAAGAAAAGGAAAATATTGTCATACCCATACTAGGCATTAGCCTTATATTATACTTACATGAACAACTGTTGGTACGTCAAGTCACTCCATCTTATTCCAATTTTCAAAAGAAGTGCAACTTTTTGCACAAAGCAAGTTTTATTACAAAGTTAAACACTATGGAAACAGTGCACAATGTTTTGTTTATTTTAAGCTATTAGCATTTTTAGTAGTGACAGATGCATTAATGCATTATTTTAAGCAATCTATTATATTTTTTTATACATTTTGTTTTAAAGGAATTTTTAAGCATGTGGAATAGTGCATAGTCTCTTTAAAATGTTAATTGGTAGTGCTTTCTAATTAACCTAGGATTTTCAAGGTATATAAGACACCTGATTCAACAGCATGGTGTCACTTGATAAAGCTCAGAATTCCTCTGAGCGAAAGCGCTTGTGTGTTATTATTCTGTGGTTCTGAATAAAGGAATTATTTGAATTTGTTTGGTGCCTACCTGGATTTACTGAATCTGCCTTGGTGAACTTACAACAAGCTGTTCCATTTCCTGGCTGTGTGTGCATTTACTTCATAGGTAGGTACTAGGCTATCTGCCCGAAGGCATTTATAAGCCTAGCTGGAATGTGTTGGCTTTCACCACACCCTTAGATTAGTTCCCTGTGCCTCTGTCCAGCAGAGCCATTGAAGTGATCTCTGGGGTAAACTTTCTGTTTCCCATCCACTCATCAAGGTTTCTCTTGAAGAGGGCTAGTGAGCAGCTCTGCCTAATGTAGATCGGAATCTTGTTCCAGAGTATGGGAAGTCTCTGGGACAGGAATCTATCCCTCCAGCATGTCCTATTTATTGTTGTGGTGAGGTTTAGATCCCTGGGGCGTGTGGCTTAAGGGGATATGGTTTTCTTTAGGTGTCGCATGTCCATCAATTCTGGGTTGGACATGGCCTTGTATGTCAGGCAGAGATCACCTCTGAGTAGGCGGTATGCAACTGAGTACAGCTGGAGTTTCTTCAGTCGAGCTGCATAGGGCATCTGCTTGTGGCCAGTGATCCTCTTGGTGAGGTACTTCTGTGATCTTTCCAGTTGTTGCAGGTGTGTGTGTGTGTGTGTGTGTGTGTGTGTGTGTGTGTGTGTGTAATAAGTTTGGGGGTGTGGCAGCTTACTCACACACATAGGGGGTGCGGGGGGGTTGCCACCCCTGCAAAAAGAAGTTTTAAGGAGAAAATCAATCTTCGAGATTCACTCTTCTCCTGTGTTTATGGAATTTTATTTATTTATTTTTTTGGCATATCGGCACCCAGCATTTTGAGTTGAGTGCCGACATTTCAGTAAGGAGCCTAGATGTGTCATTTGAGGGAGTTACTTGGTGCAAATGACTAAAAGTGAATGGTATGCAAATGGGTAATTTATGCTGCTATAAACCACTGTACAGTTAATTGATGAATTGAGACAGTGTGAACAGCTTGTTCATGCTGCACACTCTGTGCACACTCTAGAATATAACATGCTGATTGGGGGCACTGGTCCAGTGGGGTCTGCATCTTCTCTCTTTCACACATACACATACATACACACACACACACACACACACACATACACACACACACACACACACACACACACACACACACACACACACACACACATATATATGATTCCCCTTCATAAGACTGAAACATCAAAAGCCTGAAATTCATAAGCCTGAGACCAAAACCCTGAAAATTCAAAAGCCTGAAAACTCAAAAGCCTGAAACCCAAAAGCCTGAAAACATATAAAATACATATATTGACTTTAAACAACATAAACCATATTACTTTCCACTAAGTATAACAAGGGGTGCAAGCCCCCCTGCACCCCACACCCACTGCTACTTAAATATATCAACTTCAAGATTGCACTTCATTACATTAAGGCAGGGCTTGCCCCCCTGCTTATACTTAGTGGAAAGTAGTATGGTTTATGTTGTTTAAAAGTCAGTATATGTATTTTGTGTGTTTTCAGGCTTTTGAATTTTCAGGCTTATGTTCATTCAGTCTTATGAAGGGGAACCATATATATATATATATATATATATATATATATATATATATATATATATATATATATATATATATATATATATATATATATATATATATATATATATATATATATATATATATATATATATATATATATATATATATATATATATATATATATATATATATATATATATATATATATATATATATATATATATATATATATATATATATATATATATATATATATATATATATATGTATATCTATATATATATATATATATATATATATATATATATGTATATATATGTATATATATATATATATATATATATATGTATATATATGGGGTTCTACAGGTAATTTACTCAGCTGGGAAGCTGGATGATTAGAAAATGGTGGGTTCTATTCCCATTCCAGGTGCTTTGATTTATCAGCCAAATGTGTGGTATGTTTGGCCTCCCAGCTAAAGGACAGCCAAAAAGCATTTGTTGGCTATGTCTGCAACCTCAAAGGCAATACACAATTGTGTGCAGAGCTCATTGTAAATTAAGCCACCTTCATTGAGTCAGGAGATATAGCAAACCTCCTGGCTGATAAATTCAGCTCTAACTTTACCCCTCTCTCTCACCCTCAACCTTCCCTCAGGAAATAAAATCAGCTATAACTCTTGTACTATCACTAGGGAACAGGTCCTTAATGTTTTCTCTAGGACCAAGAACACTGCATCAATTGGCATAGACAATATCTCAGGATACCTTCTAAATAGCATGAAACATGACATACCAGGGCTTTTGGAATTACTGTTTAACTGTAGTCTCCGAACTAACTTCATGCCTCATGAATGGAGAAGAGCAACAGTCATCCCTCTGCACAAAGGGGGCCATCTACAGACCCTAGAAAATACAGACTCATACGTCTCACTAGTCTTATACGTAAAGCCATGGAAAGAATTATCATGGAAATAATCAATAGAGATATAGTAAACCTTCAAACAATGACTCAACCCATTTTGGTTCCTTCAAAAGCAAATCATGCCTACTCAACCTGGTGGACTTCTTTGTGAAGGTAACCAAAGCAATGGACTAATTGGTTCTCTGACAAAGTAGCTGATGCTTGGAACAGACTGCCAAATTACATTAAAGCAAGTACTAGTTTAGATATTTTTAAGAACAGCCTGGACATTTGTTATTTATTTATTATTTATTTACATTTGTTTTCCGGGAGATTCCAACTGGACGCAAGTCCTTTTTCAGTGGATGCGCGGGGAGAAAAGCTCCACATCATGTACATAATAAATAGAGATACAAAGTTGCAGCAATAGTAAACAACATTACAGGTTGTTGGCTTTAATACAATAACAATATATCGATTATCAACAGTATATACAGTAAATGTTGCAAGTTAAGATAGTTTCTTGTCGTTCATAATATTAATAACAAAGTTGTCAAACAAGATGTTAAAGTATGTAAAGACAGCTAGCTATTTCTGACTGTGGGAACAAGTGTTTTGGTATATTGGCAAGCTAAAAGGGGATTACTGCCTGTGCTTGAAACATTTGTATATATGTATGCATGTATGTATTGATGAAGGAAAACTGGTTCACACTGCCTACCTTGACCTGGCCAAGGTATTTGACATGATACCCCACTCAGGCATTGTTGATAAACTCAAGAAGTTAGATACAAACTCGTATGTCACCTGGTGGATAGCTAACTGACTGACCGACAGGACCCAGGAAGTTAGAACTGGGGAGTCCACCTCTACAAAGAGGCCAGTCACAAATGGAGTCCCTCAGAGATCATTCCTTGGACCACTCCTTTTTGACATTTACTTCTTTGAAGTCAAGGCCAATGACAGTGATCTCTGGCTGACTAAATTTGCAGATGATTGCAAATTAGGTGCTGTCATTGAAACCCACACTGTCACAAATGTTCTTCAGGAGGGGCTGACCCAGAAAAACAGCTGCTAGAGTCACGTGCTAAAACTAAATGCCAAGAAATGCATAATAATATCCTTTGGGAAGTCATTCACCCCTGGTAACTATCATATTCACAACACACCCCTTAGAGTTTACCCAGCAGTCAGGGATTTAGGGACACACATGGATAGTAATCTAGCCTTTGACCATCATGTGTCTACAGTGGTGAGGAAATCATTCTATGTTGCGCAACTTATAAACAAAGGTATGGCATCTAAGTCTCAGGAAGTCATTGTTCCACTGTATTTGGCATTCATCATACCTTTGATATGTACCTAAGCAGACATATCCAACAACTGGAACATCCACAAAAGTTTCTCACTAAACGAATACAGGGTGTAGGTAAAATGTCCTATGCAGACCACCTCAAGGCCTTATCCCTGTATTCTGTCTCCTACAGGCATTTGAGGGAAGATATATGCCTGGCATATAGTGCATTGTCAGACTCCACTCTGATGGGCCTCCTGCATATCCACAAAACAAACAGCACAAGAATTACCCATTCTACAGACTTAAACCTTGCCCATGATATAAATAGGTCCTGTTGGAGATATAGGTATGTATCCCAGAGATTACCCTGTCTGTGGAACATGCTCCCCATCCATGTGAAGTAGAGTTCCTCCCTTATCCAATTCAAGTGCAACTTGGACAATTGGATGGGGAATAGGAAATTCACCCTTAGTTTGACACCTACGTCGGTAATGGACACAGGCAACTTATAAATGGTTCATCTCCCAGGCCTCTGCTTGTAAATATTTCATCTCCTAACCCCCTGCTTACACTTATCAAGGGTATCAGAACTTGTCAGAGATTTGGTATGCATGACTTGGCTTATAAAGGCCCTTGTGGTTGTTAGCCAGGTAAACACCTATGAACATATGAACATCCACACATCTTAACAAGGAACAGTGTTGTCATACAGCTTAGTAAAACATTGCAAGCCTGGGGGGCACACAACAACAAGCATTTCATTTCTTGAATTCCTTGCTGTGTATCTCATACATGTTATCTGTTTTGCATAATGCACAACTACACTATACTGAATTGATGATTACCCTACACACTAAGTAGTAAAATATTTATTCTAAGGGATAAGGAGTATATATTCAATAGTCAGTTAGTATTAAGAGGTATCAGTAGGTAATGGATACTGCACCATTGTACTTTGGAGTATAAGAACCCTAGAAATGGAAATTATTGTACACTCCATTGTGGTAAAGGGAACATGCTGCTTTAAAAATTCTGAGGAACAGACACATTCCATCTTTGACTCACTGGTCTTATTTGAAAATGACTTTTAGTTATCTCCAGAGTTGAGAATAGCAACATTTATGGCAGATATAGAGACCCATTTTGACATGATCAGGTCCACACTGGGGTTTGACCCTCCAACTGATTTGTATTATTCAGACATTGAAATACTTATGAAGACCCTGGTAAATCCATAAGCTGCTTGGCAAAGGTCTAAAGTTAAGGCAGTGTAATTGTGAACTCCTGGTTTATGAATATTAAATGGGTCTCAAGAGGTCTCAGTTTCATAACCAGAGGTCACATGAGGTCAAAGGTCAAGACCCACTCCTTGTTCAAATTAAAGGTGAATAACTTGTAGTAGGTTTCCCAGCTTGTTTTCTAAAAAACTGACTCCTTGTGTATTGCAGTGATAGAGATCAAGTTATATTTTCTCATTTTCTGTTAACAACATAGTAACAACAAAAATTGTCAAAGTGTGCTGGAGGAGGTTTCTGTGTTGCATTAATTCTAACAACTCTGCTGCTAAAACAATTATGTGTCAACAAAGGTAGCGTCGGCTAAGGACTTATTCAGTTACTACAATCAAGGAAAAAGTTATTACAGCAGTATAGCATTCATAAGTATGTGTGTGTAAAAGCAAATAATGTCATACTAGATATAATCAAAAATGCTAGAATCAATAAAGAAATGAAGCTCATTACATGACACCCAGTGGTGGATTATCATCCACATGATTTGGTCAGCCACCAAGTGCCTACAACCACATGAGTGCCTATAACCAATGCAGAAGCAGGGTGCCACAGCTTTGGCTGTTTTGAACAGGGGTGGTGCAAGCTATTTATTTATTTATTATTTATTTATTTTAAGCACAAATTCCTGCATTTAAAAATAATTAAATAAATAAACAATCTGAAAATTCATGTTCAAAATAACTGAAGCTGTGGTGCCCTTTGGGAGAGGTGCACCTGACGGTTTACCTTTACATTGTCGATCCCAATATGGGTGAAATGACTTCCGTGAATACCAAAGTGTGAATGTCTCCAACATCGAATTCCGCATAAGTGAATGACAAAACCTCACCCCTTTTTGATTCATGGTAGCACTGGTGTGGAGGTGTGGTGCGGCCGGAAATGTGACATATTTTCGACATTTAAAATTTTTCCTGGTTTTGGTTCACTTAAATGAGTCGATTAAGTGGCCGTTCAATGAATTGTGATCGACGATATAAAGGTAAACCGCACCTCACTGACCAAGTCACAGAATATTCTGCTCATTGCCACAAATTACCTGATTCATGAGATGACAAGGAGGAGAAAGCTCATGAAAATTACACAGGACAGTCACAGTGCAGAAGGGCAGCAGATGTGTCAGTAGCATTAATCCTGGTGAGCAACCAGGTATGTATGTTGGATGGTATGACTTTAAAGGTGAATACTTTGAAGTGTCGGGTGGAGAGCCACTGGGTACTTCTGTAAAATGGAATTAAGAATTACTGTGTGTCCATTATTTAATTATGCCCATTATTTATTTTATTTTATTTTATTACAGTTTTATATCAGAAATGCCCACAGAGAGCAAAGTAGCTGTAATTGCTGCATCTGGTGTCTACCTATAGATGTAATCAACTCACTGCAGTAATTTGCTGTTATTCCACTTTTGCATGACTGTTGTTTTTGTGAAACAAGTTAGAAACTCTTGTTGTAGCTGCTATTTGTATGAAACATTTAAATACATTAACTGTGACCATCATTTTTATCATAATCAGATATCTGAGGTGTACTTAGACAAAACATGGCTTAACTGCTTGGTGGGGATGGTTGACTGCTGTGGATAAAAGTATCCGTAGCTTACTTTCTTGATGGCTACTAATTTTAAAGATGAATCAATCTGTCATTGCAGGACTAATGTGCATTGTTGTGAAGTAAATTGAATTACTTTACTGTCACTTCTGTGTGTTTGTGCTCCATATAACCAATCCCATTTAGTTATAAATTGACCTTACCCATCCCATGGTCAATAATTATATATTTTCCTTAAAGAGAATAACTGGGATCATAGAATACATAATATGTGGAGACCTATGCATAGGATAAAGTATTTAGGAGCTGCATCTTTCCATTAGTAGGAGGCAATCCTGAGGTAAGTTTTCTGTTTCCTATTCATAGATCTAAGTTGCACTTGAAAATGGAGAGGGATGAAGTTTGTTTTATTTGGCTGAGACATCTGTCCCATAGCAGCAGTATCATCTGCAAAATATACCTGTCCCTCCAAAACATACTGTTGATGTTGCAGAAGAGGTTTAGAAGCCTAGACCAAGTATTTTTATGCCATTTGACTTAGTGATGTGCAATAAATCCAGTAGTAATGGATCAGAGTTTGCCTTATATGACAGACACTGGGCACTTCTTGGCAGTCTGTAGGATACTGTGTACAGTGACAGGGCTTAGAGTCAGTCCATGTAGGATATGTTTAGTAGACCTTGTATCCTTTTAGTAAGGTTTGTCTGTGGGCATTCCAGTTCATAGGTTCATAGGTTCATGGTTCATAGGTGTGTATTAGGCTAATGACTCTGGGTCCTTTACAAGCCTAGCCCATAGGATTACCCTAGCATCTTGTCACCCAACCTTTGTTCCCAGTGCCTCTGTCAAGTAAAGCCACTGGAGTGAACCCCTGGGGTGAATTTTCTATTTCCCATCAACTCATCAAGATTTCTCTTGAAGAGGGCCAGTGAGGTACTCTGCTTGACATGTATAGGAAATCTATTCAATAGCATGGACAGTCTCTGGGTTATGAACCTGTCCCTCCAGCATGTTCTGTTGAGTGTGGTAATGAGGTTGACGTCTCCAGAGCTTGTGGTGTGGGGGATTTGGATTTCTTTAGATGTAGCATTTCAAATAGCACTGGATCAGACATGGCTTGGTAAGTCAAGCAGAGATCACCTCTAAGTAGGCAATATGAGACAGAGAATAGTTGGAGTTTTTTTAGTCTGTCTATACAGGACAAATGTTTAAGGCCTAGTATCCTCTTTGTGAGGTACTTTTGCAGCCTCTCCAATTGTTGCAGGTGTTTAGTGAAGTACATGCCAAATGGGGCATTGTACTCAGTGATTGGCCTAATATGGGAAGAGTAGATGGAGGCAATGACCTTTTTCTTCCTGGATGCAAAACCCTTAATAATGAGATGTGCCACACAGAAGGACTTTCTGACCACAGTGGCAATGTGGTGGTTAAAGGAGAGGTTGCTATCAGCCTGTGTTCCCAGATCTCTTATAACACCTTCTGTGTTCAGTGGGCTCCCATCGATGTGGTAATTAGCGGGAAATGAGTTTTTTCCAAAGGGAATGATGATGCATTTTTTGGCATTAAGCTTAAGGCCATGGTTCTGACACCATTCGTTGGTCTCAGTGAGGCCTTTCTGTAGGATGTCAACATCACTCTGGGAGTTAAAAATAGCCCCCAACTTGCAATTTGCAATCATCTGTGAACTTTACAAGCCAGAGTCCCTTCATGTTGACCTGGACATCAGAGAAGTAGGTAACAAACAGGAGAGGACCCAGGACTGAACCCTGTGGGACTCCACTCATGACTGGCCAGCAGTCTGACTTGGTGTCAGCTACTTTCACACTGTGGGTTCTACCTGTGAGCCAATTTGCAACTTTCCTAGTGATATAGGGGTTGATGCCTAGCTTAGTGAGTTTTTCTATGATTCCTGAGTGTGGAATGGTATCAAAGGCCTGGGCCAGATCAAGGTAGGCTGTATAAACCACCTTAACTTCATCCACAGCTCTGATGACTGACTCAAAAAGTTGACCAAGTTGAGCAAGCATGATCTACCCTTCACAAAACCAAACTGTGTGGAATCCAGAGTTTTGAGATTCCCTATATCCTTGTTTATTAGGTCCATGATGATGTGTTCCATAGCATTACATAGCAGACTCATCAGGCTAATAGGGCAATAGTTCCCAGGGTGAGTAGACTCTCCTCTTTTGTGGAGATGGATGACTGTAGCAGTGTGGCATTCGGTAGGGGCAAAGCCTGAGGTGAAGCTGTGATTGAACAGGGCACACAGGTGAGGTGCCAGTTCACTCTGTAGTTCATGGAGAACACAGCCGGGATATAGTCAGGTCCCATAGAAGCTATATTCCTGAACTTGGACAGTGCTGTTTTAACCTGTGCAGCAGTAATACTGGGTGTCTGCCAATCTACTGCTATTGTGACTGGTCCCTTGGGGGTGGGGGGGCTAAAGTCAGTACTGAATCTGTCGGCCAGTATATTGGCAATGTCTGTTGACTTGGTATAGGAGGTACCATTGTGCAGTAGCTCAGAGCAAATCTGGGTATTGCTGTGGAGATTCTTTACATAACTATACAAAGCCTTGTGGTCGTCTTTACTATCTGCTGCAATTCTGTTTCATAGCTAGCTTTAGGGAATTTGATAAGGGAGTTTTCCAGTCTTGGGACTTCACCTTATTCTGCATCAGCTTCCTCCTTCTGTTGTAGAGTTTGTTTATGGCAGGGGACCACTAGATTAGCTTCCTTTTTTGGAAGAGAGCATCTTGGTTCTGTTGGGTATGACAAGATCCATGCATTTGTGTACATGTTCATACAGTGGATTGGTGTATGATTCAGCAGTCATGCAACTGATCTCCTTTTGCATGAGTGCCATGAAGTTAGCCATCTCTGTTTTTAGGAGACCAAAGTTAGCTTTGGTGATGTTTTTATGATGGTTAGCTTTGTGGGAGAGGGGTGGGAGGGATGTGGATTTCCAAGGTGATTAGTTTGTGGTCAGATCTAACCAGGGAGGAGTTGACTATTGGTGTAGAGCAACGGTTACCCGTATTAGTAATGACCAGGTCAGGGATGTTGCTACCTCTAGTGGGGGGTAAGAACAAGCTGGTCCAGGGCATTGGAATTAATGAATTCCAAGAAACGCTGGGCAAGTGTATTGGTACATGAGTAGTTTTCCCAGTTAATGGAGGGGTAGTCGAACTCACCCAGTATGAGAGTGTTAGGTTGGACCCTAATATTCTCCAGGGTTCTTAAGAACATGGAGTGTGAGTCCTGGAACTTGGTTGAGGACCTATAGCAGGCTACAACTTGAATCACTGTCTTACCCAATGTTAGCTGCTGCTGAAGTATCTCAGATGCATTATGTTGGGCTACTAGTCTGGAGGTATGCACATCCATTATGCATATGGAAACACCACCACCTTTGGAGCTTTGGTCCAAGTTCTGGGGCAGAAAGGTGTGAAATGAGTTATAGCCTGGTAGTGCAGAATGCTTTCTGTTGCCTTGAACCAGGTCTCTGTTAAAGCACAAATGTCGATTTTCTACATTTTAAGGAGTGCTTCAAGCGAATGCATTTTGAGATTTAGACTTCTAGTGTTGAGCAGCATGACCCTCAGATTGCATTTGTTTGTAGCTGTTACAGTGGGAATTTGGTCTTTGGAGCACTGCCTAAAAAGGCACTGTAGGGATGGCAAGAGCCTTTGCCAGTATCTGGAAGCCCAGGGGTGACAGATGCAAGCCATTTCTGGCAAAGCATTGAGGTCTGTTAATCAATGTCTCTTTTCATGTAGTCCAGGGAGGTATGCCTCAGGTCATTCACACCCACATGTACAATGACAGAGCCATATTTGTACTTGTTGTTGAAGCACCTGAGTGCATGCATTATGTGGTGGATCCTGGCACCTCACAGGAAGCTGACTGTTACCTTCTCCTTATTCAACCTAGTGAATGGGACATCAGTGTTCCTCACTAATGAGTCACCTATGACTAGTGTGTTGGGCATGCTGTTTTGCCTTAGGGGCTTTGGTTGAGTGGCACGCTGTTTAGGGCAGTTATGTGTCTAGTGATTAGTGTTGTATTGTTGCATGTTTCTGGACAGAGACATGCCGAAAGGGTCATTATATTCAATGACTGGTCTAATGAAGGTGGAGTAAAGGGGACAATGTCATCCCTATATTTAAGCACAATCCTATTTTTATAAGCTGTATAATATAGAAAGACTTTCTTACATCAACAGACACATGTTGGTCAAAAGTTAGGTCATTGTCCACATAAGTTCCGAAAACCTAAACAACTGGGTCAACTCTTTCAGACATATTGTCAATGTGGTAATTCCCTGGGGCAGATAACATCCCAAAGGATACAATAATGCATTTTTTGACATTTAGTTTCAGACAATGATCTTAACATCAGTTATTTATTTGAGACAAGTCTTCCAGCATGATGGCTAAGTCATTTGGGGATTCAATGACTGCTCCTAGATTGCGGTCACCTGCAAACATAGTCAGCTAGAACCCTTTGGTATTGACTTTTACTTCACAAAAGTAGATGCAAAGCAGGAGAGGTCCCAACACAGAACCCTGGAGGATTCCACTGGTAACTTGCTTCCTTGTGGAGGTAACTTCCCCTATTTTAATTGTCTGCATACTGCCTACAGTGGATATATAAAGGGCCAGATTAACAAAACCTCCGTGTAAGACTTAATATGTCTTACTCGGAGGCTGCAGTTGAATGGTATGACATCAGCATGCCATGAATATTCATGAGGGCACGCTGACTCATCCGTAACTCTTACACGGACTGAGTAGGCAAGCAGGGGGCGTGTCTGACTGCCGAGCAGTCTAAAAGTCCACGCCCCTGCAAAGTTTTAAAAAGGATAATGTCAACAGACAAGAGCGAGTCTGCTCAAATGTACTTGCACCCAACACCACACTCCCTGACACTGTAAACCCCCATCAAAGTTATAAAATGGAAAAAATTATTATTTTTTTTAAATCCACAATATAGCTGCCAGTATTTGCGCTTGTTTGCGCGGGTGTGCCCTTTGCTTAACCACAGTTAGCAATTGTGACATTGAAGAGCATATAAGAACTATTTATGAAAATTAATCCAAATAGCAATAGCGTAATGGAAGAGCGTATGCAAAAAGAGAAGGCATTCACGGTTTGAGTCCCACCACTCCCCTTCGTATTTATGTTTTAAATCAGTATTTGAAATAATACCAGACAAATATGATTAAAATTCCATGAAAAGCAGTGACATGGCCAATGTATCAGCGAATAAAATATATATTTTTAAAAGACCTAGATATATAATAGCCTGCCATTAAGCAACGTTTTACACAGATAAACACAGGTGCCCATAGTTTAATAGTGCTATACCCATCTAAACAGAGGTCCCCATAGTTTAATAGCGCTTTATGCAGCTAAACAGAGCTGCCCATAGTTCAATAGTGCTTCACCCAGCTAAACAGATTTGCCCGTAGTGTAATAACACTTTACCCAGTGCAATGTGTTTGCGTGCCACGCCAACCAGGGCACCGTATGGCACAGGGGAGCAACATAGAGCTAAGTTGCTTAAACGCAGTCACACCCCCTAGCCTGTCTAGACAGTATTAAAGTAAAAGAATGACAAGGTTTGAACCCAGGACCCTTTGCATCATAATCAAAGTACAGAACCACTAAGCCATGACAACATAAGGGAAATAGCCACTATTAACATACATAAACCTAGGAATGGTAGTCTAACCATTACTAAGCAGGTCTGCAGTCAGCCAAGAATTTTACAAAATGGCCAATCACAAAAAAGTGCGGGAAATGCGGCATATTTAAGCCCCACAGGCGGGAATACACGCCATAACTGATTGTAGCTCACATCTGCGGTCAGAATGTCTGGTGCTGGAGAGAGAGTGCGCTTCCAAGCGCAGAGATGGGGCACCGAGGAGTCCAAATACATGGTTTGGCTCCTAGTCCACCGTCACGAGGCAAGACTCCTGCAGGGCCAGTTCCAAGGGACAGAGTACAAGGCAGAGGCTTGGAACCGGTTAGCTCGTGACCTCACCAGTGCCACAGGCGTTCCCCGGAATGGTGATCAGGTCCGTCACCACCATGCGGACTTGAAGAGATGAAAGGAGGACCACCTGAACCAGTGGATACAGGAGGCTCGTGGGATGCGGGATGACCCCACAACTGAGTATGTAGCCATGGAATGTAGTATGTAAGGATTTAAAATGGAGTATGTATAAAAGATAGGAATGTCTCAATATTCCTTCATTTACTTTACAGCTGCAGGTGACCATGTTATGAATCAGCAAGCCTATGAAGATAGGCTGCTAAGGCTACGCCGCCAGGCAGGTTAGTGATTATTCTGCATGTATTGTAATATAAAATATGGGAGAGAGCATGAAAGAAAGTGTTGTAGTCCAATAATACAGCCATAAAATGGACTGAATAAGTCATCTGCATGTACTGTCAGATAAAAACATTAGAGAGGCAGAAGAAGAGTGTAGTATCCCATTATGAAAGGTAACAAATGTCTGGAATAATATCTCTGCAGGCACTGTCATATAAAAGAATATGTGAGTGAGCCTGAAAAAAGAGTGTGCTAACCTAATAATAAAGGTATAATATGTCATGAACATGTCTGCCATATATACCGTTAAAACAAATAAAGGAGTGAGCCTGTGGAAAAGTGTGTAATGTCATTAATAAAGGTCTAAAACCCAGAGTGTGTCTGTTTCTCTTAGTATGAAATGTTGTTGTACCCTTGCATTATACAAATAGTAATGTGTTAGAAAGTGCTGGCAACCCAGAGTTCTGCAGTCCCATCTAAAGTGAGTGATGGAAGTGCTAGTAGCTGAGAAGTAAATATACAGTCCTCAACAGTCAGTTACTGGCTGGCATGCATAAGTAAATCTGGCACACGAGTAGCATGCTAATATGTTCCCCAGAAATGTAAGTGTGCTTCAATAAATGCAGGGTTCTGTACAATTTAAAGTGAAAATGTCATGTGAAAACATCCAGATATGTAGATAAAGAAATATAAATGCAACCATGAAATATGTAGCAGTAACATCTGCATCCTGGACAGTTAGTATGTGAGATATAGGTCAAGTATAGATTGACCTAGCCAAACCCACTACACAACCTAATGCATGGTGGCAAGTGTAATAATACATGTAGGGAATATACACCTGCAGTCACTAGGAATGTAGTGTAGAGTAAAAGTGTTTATAAGATGTTAATGGAGGTTTTTTCTACACCCTACTGTTTGTGCATAAACCATGCAATTCCACACCTCAATGGGTATGTGCAATCTTAAATATTTGTTGTGATATATGTGCAATTGTTCTATAAATATTTGCACTCATGTTGATGCATGTGCCCTGTTCATACACCACGTTCATGGTGGCCAGTTGCTACCAATCATCCCTGCATGCATTTGGAATAACCACTGTTGTTCAATATATGCATGTGTTATGTTTGCTGTTCAACTGTTGGAACTGTGGTGTGTTGGGTTAATGGGAATATTACTGCATGCTGTTACAACTAATCTGGAATGCTGTTGTTTATGTTGTAATGAAACACACCTAATCACAGAACGTATGGGAAGGCCGGTCCCAGCGGACCCACCTGTCCCTCCTCAGTTGGCAAGTGCACCTGGCACCAGTGGCTCTGGTGCCCAGCCCGGACTCCCCTCCTCCGTTGGTCCTGTGCCACCTTCAGGTGGAAGCGCTGCAGGGGATGGGGCTCGTCCCCCCATGCAATTATGGGCAGAGAAGGGCCATCGGTCACCCTTCGAAGGGTCCGAGTTGTGGTGCATAGGGAGATCCCGTGTTCATTTGCTGATCCCCTACGCCAGCTTGAGGCAAGAGTGGTGCTTCTCACGGGTGAGCTTGCCCGTCCTACTCAGCCCCCAGCACAGCCACCCCCGGGGCTGTGAAGGTGCAGTGGTGACTGCCCATGGGTGGGGATCTCAGTTCCACTGTTACCATCTGTGGGCTCATGGGCTTGCGATTTCCAAACAACCTTCCCCGTCAATTGTGTTTACCCACCCCATGTGTCAGATTCCGCCCCTGTATGCATCTTGTTTGTCTTGTCTGTTTACCTCCCCAAATATACCTACTTGCCCTACCTCACTTACCACTCTCACCTGACAAAAAACAAACAAAAAAAAAATGGGCACTCTGTACCTGAAAAAAATTACGCCCCATACATAGCTTCACATTTTGCACACATGTCCATGGGACATATACACCGATAATTCTAATTTGCAGTGCAACAAACTATGTTGTCCTCACCCCTCTCTCAGGGGTAGAAAGTCTCAAAACTCACTCCAATTTTTCAACATATGCACAGCTGTTGCTGTTAAAGAAATGGGCAGCTATGGGCCTTCCCTACACCCTTCCTGCACATCCCGAGCTTGTTTTCCCTTTGTGCCCCCTTTTTCACCACTTTCCTATCTCCCCATTTTCTTTTCTTTAAAAGAAATTAGCACGAGGGTTAGCGAGGGTAAGCACTGTTAAGCAGTAGTAAGCGAGGGTGCGCTAAGCTAAGCATCGCTAAGCGTTGTGCAAACCAGTGCAAACCCACTTACAACTACTTAAAAGTGCCTTAGTCACTCTATATGATGGGGCCCTTGTATTGCTCAGCAGCAAAATAAAAATACCCTTGTCAGTCTCAAATCCAGAACCTTGGACTCACCAGTCTGCATGAAGTACCACTAAACCACAGCAGACATACAATAGCTTAGTGCTGAAAGCAATTTAACATGCATTACCATGAGTGAATGTAAAGGGAAAATAGGAATGGCATAACACAAATCTTGTTCTGTGGGCCTTAGCCAGCAGGTGTTGTTGAATTGCATGACATGACTGTGAAAAAAGAATCAGCCATGCTGGTAGGGAATAAGGTTACAGTAGCAGCTTACAAACTCCACACAGTATCAGAGCAGGATACACACTGGCATATTAGCATAGGTCACAGGCTAGACCTCCCAACAGTGACTGCTCTACAGTGATGACCCTGATTAGTAAACAAACGTTAGCTGTGCCCCTCTGACTCCCTGTGAAATGTACTAACAGTAGGTAGAAAGGTGTTGAATCTCACTTCATAACAAATGTCAATAAGTGAGAGTAGACACCGCTTGCACGTCAGAAAATGTGCAGTAATAGAAATGCTCTGAATCACCCAAAGTCTGAACTGAAAAATGTCAGAACTATATCACAGGTGTATCCCAGTTATATGTACCTTTCCCTGAGGCTGTTCAAATATATACGTGAGAGTATCTGAGGCCGGGAAGAGTCAGAAACACACAGGCATATCAGCTTGTCTGCTGTTACACACTCTGCAAATAGCTGTAGAATGAATTCCACAAGCATGCCCTTATGTAGAAGTACAACACAGAAATAGCAAAAGATGTAGCCATGTACTGCTAGCAACCACCTGTGACAATGCCATTGTTCAGGTGCTGAAAAGACTGCTGTGGTGCACAGTCAAAGAATACTAGGCTGACCACTGTCTACCATCTGGATATGTCTACAGGTGGGAGCTACTCAGACAGACAACAAGCCTTCATAGACTTACAGGTACACAGCAACTCTGCATGTTCAGCAAGATAAACATCACACAATAATAAATAATGCACACTGCAGTTCTGCACCCCTACCCAAAGGTACTATATACCCGTGTAGTCAGGCACAATCAAGGGTGTAGGTAGGCATACACAGTACAGAAATATGTCCAGTCATCCTGAGAAGACTGTGCTAATGCCAGCACAAACCACAAACTGTTCAGATGTGACTAACGTACTAATGACAGTATAGCTGTTCACAAACAGTGCATGTGCCTGATATTCATAATTGATAGTACAACATACTTAGATGTCCTCACCACTCTATCAGGGGTGGAAGGTTTCAAATATCCCACCTAATGTATTGCATATGCACAGCTGTTGCTGGTAAAGAAATGGGCAGCTATGGACCATCTCCACACCCATCGTGTACATTCCAAGCTAGTTTCCCTACTGTCTTCCCCTCTTTGAGCACCCTTTATCACACATTCCTATCTCCACATTTACTTTTCTGTCAAAGACATGAGCGCGGGGGTTAGCGGGAGTGAGCACTTGTAAACAGTAGTAAGCGGGATTGCACCAGTGTGCGCATGTGTGCGCCTAGCTTAGCATTGCTAAGATATGATAAGCCCTGCCAAGCTTAGCTTACTATTGCTAACATAAAATGAGCTAAGCTAAGCTTAGCTTAGTATTGCTAGAATACAATAAGCTAAGCTAAGCGTTGCTTATCATCACTAAGCATCGCACAAACCTGCACCAACTCGCTTACAACTGCTTAAAAGTGCCTTTGTCACTCTGTATGACAAGGCCCTTGTATTGCTCAGCAGCAAAATAAAATACCCTTGTCAGTCTCATACCCCACACATTGGACTCACCAGTCTGCATGATATACCACTAAGCCACAGCATATATTCAATAACTTGGCGCTGAAAGAAATATAACATGCATTACAAGGAGTGCATGTAAAGGGAAAATAGGAAAGCCTTAGGAATACATTACACTAAAGAAATATGACATGCATTAAAAGGACTGAATGTAAAGGGAAAATAAGAAAGCCATAGGAATACATTGCAATAAAGAAATATAACATGCATTACAAGGACTGAATGTAAAGGGAAAATAGGATAGCCATAGGAATACATTGCAATAACTACTGTTGTATGCCAGTTAATTCCCTAATTCCAAAAGAAAGTGCATACTCCCATGTATCCAGTGTTAGCATTAGGAGGTGTGAGTAAACTTACACACTGAGAAGAGTGTACTGGAAGAAGCAACAGTCAGGTTTTAGTACAACATGCATTTCACTGGCTACAACCCAGCTTCAGATATGAGACATATACCAACCTTCTGACTGACACAACAGTGTCCACAGCAAACAAGCATGGTCCCCACCTTGCAAAACTGAAAGGCCTATGCCTACCTAACCTATCAATTTTATAGCAGTGTCCTGAAATCACAGTGAGAACTGCAATTACCACACAGCAGGCTGCATGCAATTACTAAATGGTGGGCACCAATTGGTCAGAGACCATCACAGGCACATGTGCAGATACCTAAAAAAGCAGCCTGTACTTGCTGTCCACACATGCAATAATATCATTGCAGCAACTGGAGAGAGAGAAAGAGAGCGAGCAAGAGAGACAGACAGACAGACAGACAAACAGTTGGAGAGACCAAACCAAAACAAAAAAACAGAGGCAGTTGGAGACACCGACCAACCAAAACATAAAATAAAACAAACAGTGGCAGTGGAGGACACCAACCTAAACAAATAAAAATAAAAAAAACATCAACAGGTACAACAGACTGAGGTGAGAAATACAAAGGTAAGGTATATAACACAGATGTATTTGCTGGCAACCGAATGATGTGTCTGAAGGGTACTCTACATTTTGTGAACACTCCTTATGTGGTAGCAGTCCGTATCTATATGTATATCCAGATGTGCATAGGGCAAGGGACATACTGCAACTGTTAGTGAAGGCTGGACATATATATGTATTTGAAGGTTGCTATGTGCACACATTTATGTAGGTTGTAGTGTGTGGCATTGAAAACAGCAAGCAGTGCAGGTATATGTCATGTGGTGGTTAAATGCTGTGGGACTGAGTTACAGCCAGTGAGGTCTGCTACGCCTATATGGCCTGAGGACAGCGAAATGCATTCTGCACAACACTCTGCAATATTATTACATAATCATATGTCTCACAACTGTTCCATAATTGATATTCCCACCATGAAAGCTGGCCAGTATATCTGCATATATGTGCATGTATATGTACAGCAGTGGCTGTTTACAAGTATGTGTATATATATGTGTATATATATATATATATATATATATATATATATATATATATAGATAGATATATATATATAGATATATATATATATATATATATATATAAATATATATATATATATATATATATATATATATATATATATATATATATATATATATATATATACATATGTATGTGTATATGCACACATATATGTATGTATATATATATATATATATATATATATATATATATATATATATATATATATATATATATATATATATATATATATATATATATATCTATATATATATATATATATATATATATATATATATATATATATAGATATATGCATATATACATATATCGATATATATAGATATATAGATATGTAGTTATATAGATATATACATATGTAGATATATAGATATATACATATATAGATATATAGAGAGATATATAGATATATACAGATATATATGGATATCTATGGATATGTATAGATATGTACATATATATATATATATATATATATATATATACATATATGTATATAGGTATATATAGATATGTATATATAGAGTGATATATAAATGTATATGTATGTAAATATTCATTTATATATGTATATATGTATATATATATATATATATATATATATATATATATATATATATATATATAGTGAGAGAGGGAGACAGAGGGTCAGACGTATTGCAACAGGTGCCTGGTGACCAAGGCATGGACTGAACATGAGTGTTGATACTGCAGTGCCTTAACCCATTCCGAAACACTTTACCCACTAACTACCAGATAGGTGGTTGCCTGACTAACACTGAAGGTGTCAGAAGGGAACATGGGACACAGGTGGACAGTAACCTCCCCTTTGATATTCACAGTGCCACACTAGTCTTGTAATCTGTCTAAGTGGTACGTGTAATTACAAACGATGTGTCATGTACGGAAATATAGGTCAGTGTTCCCCTGTACTCATCACAATGCTCCATGTGGTATATACCTCACATGACAACTACAGCAAGTGGCAAGTCCACAGACAAACCTCACAAAGGGTAATACTGCCCTGAAACACATACCCTATTCAGACTGACTCACATAACCACAGCTACAGTGCATTGTATACCGGCCACCCAAAGGTTACCTCTGCCAAAAATACAGAGGCATGCCACACCCATAGCAGTCAGACAACCACCATGTCAACATCTCACAATCCCACTGGGCTACACGGCCTAGGTCCCTAGTCCACGCAACATCACTAAACAGCACATGCTGGAGGGATAGGCTCCTATTAGCAAATATGTCATACTCTGGCGTTAACCACCCAGCATGAACAAACAGGGCTCCTCAGTAGCAGATGTCAGACATACCCCTGATGATTGTCTGGGGGACAGGTAACACGCCCTGGGAATCACCTCTGTGTATCCGGTTGACAGGGAGAAGTGAAATCTAATTACATGTGTATCACAGGCCAGGGTAACATATGGTTAGGCTGCTTTAGGCCCCAGGGACAATAGCGTATTACCTACTTATGACACATTGCACACAGACATGTACACAGTGCAATGCCTGCTATGTGAGGTGAAATGTGTGTTTCAGTGAATGTGTGCAAGGTCTGTGACGGTGTGATAGCTAGGAGTGTGGTTGTTTCCGTCATGGTCGTTTGTGTCCTACGTGTGAGGCCAGAGAAAGATGTGTCAGTTATCGGGATGCAGACATAGTAGGATGGTATATGTTGTGGCATAGGTCCTTGTGTATGACTGTGGTGTCCCATCATAGGCTGACGCAATTCATGTATGCTCAGTAAGTGGTACTGCTGGTGAATCCATCCGACATTAGAACTGTTGTACCACCTGAATCTGTAGGCGTAAACAGCACAGTATGGTGTATGTTCACATTCCCTGATAACACTGTCTTGTGTGATTCCTGCAGTCTGCACAGATTACATTCCTCAGGCATAGGTATCTGTAGGTAGGGGCACACAGTACTGTAAAGTACATAGCAAATGCTCATCTGTGTTAGCATACATTTGTGTATAGTATGAATGTCTGATGTGTGTGTAATGATGCCTGTACCATGTCTGCAATCACATGTGTGATGCAGGGTTTGCGTGTGTACTTAGCAACATGTATACTCTGTTACAGCAGTATGCCAGCTATATTAACAACTATGCACATATGTTAGGTAGGGGTATGGCATCAATGACTAGGGTGGGTTACTAGTTATACTGTAACTGTACTTCGCATTCATTGCAATGGATGAGATATATCTGCATGCATTAGCTTGATATGTACCCCCCTGGCAAGGCTGTGCATTGGATCCCAAACAGTGAGCTGAGTACTGGTGTATATCAGTGTATCATATGGAGTGTGGCAGGCACTGTCAGCCAGTTGTGGGCTGAGCACTGATATGTGGTATTGAATGTGTGTATCCTTTGACAGATGAACAGATGCTATATATGGCTAACTGATATCTGTACTGTATAATGTTAAGTGTGCCACATGACTTGCTCGCACATATAGAGTTCTTGTCTTCCAGGCTTATGGCTCATCACAGGAACCCCTGCTACACAGCTGCAGAGGAACAGGAAATCCACCACAGCCTGGTACAGCACTATACTCTGCTGTTTTCAAGGGACAGCCAGCACCAGCAGGAGCGTACTGCACTGTGGCAAGAACTTGTTCATTGGGTAAATGACATAGGCATGCATAACTGGACATATGAGCAGGTACACCATCACTGCAATGATTTAATTAGACATGTCCGGCGGTGTGCATCTGATATCCACAGACAACAGCTTGCCACAGGTGATGGGGTGGCCATACATCCCCCCTCACCAGAGTGGAGGAACTGCTGCTAAGTGTGGTGGCTCCTGGCCTACAGCAACAACAACATCACACATGTGTCGTCATGGAGGCCAGAACCACCCAGCATAGTGACATGGACTGTGCAGGTAACATGCCCTAGCTGTAGACTACTGTTACCTGTATTGTTAGATTATGCATGTGTGAGATGTGTACTGTGTTTAGCAGTTGTGCTGCCTATTGTGTGCAATACTGATAATTTGAATAGTATCTGTACTCCTATGCCTGTTGTTCTACTGCAGTTTAGCACACTCACAGTAGCAATGCCACAGGTGTGGCCACTGACAAACTGTGTCATATTCTTGCAGGTCCCTCTGGTGTGACTGCAGGGCATACGTTACATGCTGGTGAGTGTGTTAACACTTTAAACTTGGTATTGAACTGTGCATGTCATAGGTGAGGTGTAGGCCATGTACACATAATACACTTACGTATAATGCATGATGTGCATGTTTGCTGTGAGACATGAAACATCTCAGTAATGTCAGTAGCTGCCTCATTTACATGCAATGCACAGAGCATCAGACACAAATGTGGCAACACTGTACTGCACATTGGATAGGCATAGTTGACACACATGTACACAGCATAACATGTTTGTCATACGCAGTACACCTCAACATGCTACACATAGTGTAACCGGACACCCGCTGCCAGCTCACACTTCAGTATCCCACATGTCATCCACACACCACACATACCATACCTGAGGGGTAGGGGCCTAGCATGGGGCTGTGCAGCACTCCTCAACACATAACTCAGTCATGTTAGGCAATGCTCCCTATTGGACACCTCACACACCCTTGTGCAACGTGGCTGTGTAATTGTGAACTTAGTCATGGCACTGCAGTTCAGGTACAGCTTGCTAGGCGGTGGTCTAGCACACTTTAGTGGCCTTGAGTGACCACATGATGCATGATGCATGATGATGATGGCTAATGGTACTACACCCAATACTGTTACAATGGCCATATCCAGGATTGGTATCCCATCACATATACATGCACCACCCATCCCGTGTGTGTACATAGCATGCATGTGCTACACCTGTGTCCACAATTATCTGCTACAGACACAGACACTGCAATCAGACATGGAAATCCATGTGACACACAGATAACACACACAGCCATGGTATGTATACCTGTGTGTGATGGTGCACAGGACATTGCAGAGCTTATAATACTTGCACAGAAATGTCATGTCCTTGTACACATTGTGTTCCAGGGTGTAGGCAATCACTGAACATGTACACACATGCACCACAGCCATGTACACTGTCATCAACTATGGCTGTCTACACTCACACTGCATTGACTTGAGCAACACTTATTCTGCATGCTGACACGTGTGCATGACTGATTGCCTTGTGATACTGTCACCCACCTTCAACCAGTATTGAGTATGATTTGGAAGTCTGTTGTGTGTGTGTATCTGCTGTAGTGAGGAGTGTGCATGTGTTCCTGTGTTCCTTTGTGCCTGTGTGCCTGTGTGCCTGTGTGCCTGTGTGCATGTGTAGACCGTAACGTGTGTTTCCTGTCTTCCTATCACAGGTGCTGAGGTAGGGCTTGGTGAAAGCAGCAGGCGACCTGAAGCCACTGCCATAGATAGTGGTGATGATGAAACATGTATTTTGGCACAGGGAGATTTGACAGGGCCTGTCGTTGGTCCACCAATCGACAGTACACAGCGTTCAACCCCATCTATGCGCACACTCTTACTGCCATTACATCCCTCACCACCAATGGCCATAGGAGAGGGACAGCATACAGTTGGCATTGACCAGGAGAGTGTGGTACCCATGGCACGTGCATCCCCTCACAGCAGCCATAGCCATAGACCCACAATGGTAACACATCGGCAGAGGTCCAGGGGTTCTCGGGGGAGCACCACTGGACATATTGCCCCTGGTAGGCATGCCCTCACAGGTCTTACGACAACCACTATGTTCCGGGCTGTAATCAGGCTCAGGCACGTATGGAACGGTACACCAGGCAGGGACTTAGGGCGCAGAGGGCACATAACACTGCTATCAATGACAGCATATGTGACCTTGCCAGTGCCATCCGGACATACACCAAGGTCATTGATAGACGTTGGGGGGAGACAATAGATGCCCTCCACAACATGTCTTCCTCAAGCCAGGACCATGCGGGATGGTTGCAACGTCGACGTGGATGCATGCCAGCAACAGCAACAGCTGGCAGTGGTCTCGGACGGCCCACAGCTCACAACCACTCCTGTAGTGGCAGTGCCAACCCCAGCAATGCTGGGGCTGGTCTGTCCATTGTCCGTCCCAGTAGACCACGTGCACATGGCTCTGACCAGTCCCAGCAGGGACATGGGTCCAGTCATCAAACCTCTGCCTCTGATGACAGTACCCAGTCAGGGTTGGTACCCAATACCATCCGTATAACCCCTGCCAGGCACAGGTACTGTGTCCATGGCCGGAGACAGTGATCTGTACAGCCAAGCAGATACAGTCTGTGGCTGTCCCACAAACCACCGTATATGGCAGCCACATGGTGGAGCTGTGTACATGCAGACACACACACGTTAAGCAAACAACTAGGGCTCATACATACACACACACATTACATCAACATTGGCCCATGCTGTACTGTTGTCCCACACACACACAAACACACACACACACACACACACACACACACACACACACACACACACACACACACACACACACACACAGACATGTCAATTGGATGGGTCAATGTCAGTCTCTGGTAAACAACAAAATGCCCTGTGCATATGATGATACCTGTGCCGCCTCCTGTCATCTGCATTATCAACGGAGGGACAGGCTAACATGGTGCTGATGCACAGGGTGACACTATAGCAGTGTAGCAATGATAGCGAGTTGTCAACAAGGAAGTCTAACTACATCCTTGTAGGTATATCTGAGCAGACATTATGCATCAAAGCTCTGTTTGTCAATGTAGCATTGTTTACACCACTGTTAGGTCTGAGTATGTATTATCTACCCATGTGCCACTTGGTTGATGTGTGATGTGTTGCCAGCATGTGTTAGCGAGTGGACAGTACGTGTGTGATGTGTGCAGTACAGATTAGCAAGTGTACATCTGAGAACATGGTGGGTGCGCGCTATCTGGATGGACGTGCATAGTGGACACATGGGACATGTGGCATACCCTGTCGTACACATTATTAACATCCCATTGCATCTTTCAATGGCCAGTATGCATTCTACTACAGTTATGTACTAACATGGGTAGACGTGTGTATGACATGGGTTGACACTATGCTGCGGGTGATACCGTTAATATCAGTCAATGATTTGTAGTCTGGTAGTATACACAACCTCAACAGCATGACTATAAGCAATCATTGGATGATGTCCTGACAAATGACACACAGTAGTAGGGAACCCAGTATCAATTGGATCCTTCCGGTGCTACACTATAACACTAACCAGTGGTGATGACCGCCACCCATTACTGTGACCACACCTGTGTGTCATATAGCCCCCTTAGGTACATGCAGACACACTAAGGATGTGTCCATCCAAATCTGGGAATGCATGGAATGGCCTACAATGCATTCCCTGGATGGGACACATATCCTACACAAGGGTATCATACAGACAGATGCCTGTTGTGTGATACATGCTTTATAGCAGTAAGCCGACTATGGCATAGTCATCCTCATGTATTATACATACTATCCCGTCAGTACCACACCGGTGGTAGCCCTCAACATGTATGTCGGGTACCATTGTGTACATACAGACCCATGTTATGTCATGTGTCCCTTCGTATCCACATATCCATAGGTATTGTGGAGTCCCAAGGTGTATCAAAGACATTAGAGGCCTGAATGCATATCCACAAGGCAGTCGTACACCTATAAAGACTGTCCATTCTTGGCAGACTTTGTTGTGTATGACCATGTTTGACATATACCCCTGCCATATACCCTCACTCACACTACTCTTAAGTAACTGTCATGGGTGTGTTGCCACAGATGACCTTGGTCACAGAATACGACAGTGGATGGCCATGTCACATACATACATATGTGATCTACGATCTGAGTAGCAGCAGCACAACCTGTCAATGGAAACAAATGTATTCATGCAGTATGCAGGCTCCACACCTATGTACTGACTGAAGGGACATGGACACATATATATTTGCCACGCAGATACCTGATGTCTGCAATGCACTTACTGTTGTCATCATACTATGTCATACCATAGTATAAGCAAAACCCACACTATGTTGGCCAACAGTGACACACACACAGTCAGCATTTGCAGGATTCAAAACCATACCTAGCAATGTTATGATACTAGAGAGTGATGCATTAACAGGGCATGCTATTTGCTTTACTAGCTGGCTTACCTTCTCCTGCTGTATTTGTAGGAAGGTGACATCATCAGACTTTCCAAAGAGGAATGTACCTCTTTTACTGACTTTTCCCAGACTCCAGAAAGGAACTTCTCTCCAAGGAAACTGCACACATACACCCACCCCCCTCATGCTTTGCAGGATTCAAACCCCTATATAACGATGTTATGATACTGGAAAGAGATGCATTAACACGGTGTGCTATTTGCTTTACGGGCTGGTTTCCCTTCTCCTGCAGTATTTGTAGGATGGTGACATCATCAGACTTTCCAAAGAGGAATGTACCTCCTTTACTGGGTTTTCCCAGTCTCAAAAAAGGAACACCTCTCAAAGGAAACTGCTCACATACACACACTTTGCAGGATTCAAATTTCTACTTAACTGTGTTATGATACTGGAAAGAGACGCATTAACACAGTGTGCTATTTGCTTTACTGGCTGGTTTTCCTTCTCCTGCAGTATTTGTAGGATGGTGATATCATCAGACTTTCCAAAGAGGAATGTACCTCCTTTACTGGGTTTTCCCAGTCTCCAAAAAAGAACACCTCTCAAAGGAAACTGCACACATACACATACCACACACACACACTTTGCAGGATTCAAACCCCTACGTATGTTATGATACTGGAAAAAGACACATTAACATGGCGCGCTATTTGCTTTACCAGCTAGTTTCTCTTCTCCTGCAGTATTTGTAGGATGGTGACATCATCAGACTTTCCAAAGAGGAATGTACCTCTTTTACTGAGTTTTCCCAGTCTCCAAAAAGGGACAACTCCCAAAGGAAACTGCTCACATACACACAACCCCCACACACTTTGCAGGATTCAAACCCCTACTTAACTATGTTATGATACTGGATAAAGATGCATTAACACGGCACGCTATTAGCTTTACTGGCTGGTTTCCCTTCTCCTGCAGTATTTGTAGGATGGTGACATCATTAGACTTTCCAAAGAGGAATGTACCTCCTTTACTGGGTTTTCCCAGTCTCCAAAAAGGAACACCTTTCAAATGAAACTGCACACATACACACTTTGCAGGATTCAAACCCCTACCTAACTATGTTAGGGTACTAGAGAGTGACACTTTAACATGGCGCGCTATTTGCTTCAGTGGCTGTTTTTTTTTCCCCTGCTGTATTTGTAGGATGGTGACATCATCTGACTTTCCAAAGAGGAATGTACCTCTTTTAGTGTGTTTTCACAGTCTCCAAAAAGGACACTCCTTTCAAAGACAATTGCACACATACACGCAACACCCCCCCACACACACACATACTCACTGCTTGCAGGATTCAAACACCTACTTAACTATGTTATGATACTAGAGAAAAATGCATTAACACAGCACACTATTTACTTTACTGGCTGGTTTCTCTTCTCCTGCTGTATTTATAGGATGGTGACATCATCAGACTGGCCATGGTAATGTGTGTACACTTTGTTTTATGCCATTCTGGGAATGGTCCATGTGGGTCAGCAGGTCTCAACAGCTTGAACATGACCTCAGTATCCTTATCTTGTGTGATCTATCCGTGGACACATTGACATTCTGTCATATGTCAACACATATTTATGCACAGCTTCTTGGTTTTGTGGATACTACATGCGTCTGGGATGTTGATAAAGGGCTATTCAAAGTCTATGTGACACATGTGTAGATGTGTTCATTGATGTATGTCCTGGGTGGCTGCCTTGCAAACAGTCTAGCATGTTTGGGAACCATGATCCGCACATGAACATACCACAGTTGGTAGGGTTGCATGTGTGTCAGCTTCCAATAGCTCTGTTTATGACTGCAACCATGATGGACTCCATGACCTTGCAGATCAGACCTCATAGGCATACTGGACTTGACTTCCCATGGTGTGCTGTGCACCAACACTTGTGGGGAGTGCCATATGTAGCTGTGACACATTCAACGGTTCCACATCCTGTGTAGGGGGTGCGGCTCAGATAACTGTTCAGGTGCATGATCTGTTTGTTCTGTAGTTTGTGCATGACACATATTGGGAATCAATGTATTCCACCTGCTGAGATGCTTTTGGCAGTGGGGGTAGCTGCTCATCCATTCTACATGTGATATCTCCTAGTATGATGATGTGGACTATTGTCAGTGGGGGATGGGTATGTACATATGGGCCTGTTTGTTATGATGTCGGCATTGACACTCAGGTACAGTTGGCCCTGACTCAGGACATATATTTGTGTACATTGATATTTATGACATAGCTGAAGTAGGTGCCATGATTCAGTCTGGACTCCTTCTCAGCTCCTTTTTACAACACAGTAACGAACATGAGCACAAATCCCTGTTATACTCTTTTACATGCTTAACACCCTACTGATCCTTTGTGATCAGGTTACAGAGTATGTCATGATAATATCCTGACATGTCCAGGGGTCGGTTTTGTGTGTACTCTTCAGTCCAGCTGGTGGATATTGTGATATTGACACAATGTCACATCTGCCTCATGTACACAGACAACCCTCTCCTCCTCCCAACAAACTCAGATATATGTGTGAGATGCACCTATATAGACATACAGGGAGTTGAAGTCTCTCGACACATGACTGGCACAGTGTATCAGGTGGTGAAGGTAACCACACACACCACATATCAGTCTCACATATCCTCTAGCAACAGCACTCAAACCACATTAGCACACATTGACATACTCGGATGCTGTAAATGTACTCTACCTAAGCAGCAGAGGCCTCCAAAGCAGACACACACACACCTGCTACCCCACTACAATACCCACATATCACTAAGTTCACAATGTCAGTGTGCCACACAGTCACTGCCCTTCAGGCTAAACAATACACCTAATACACTTGTAATAGGCAACACTTATATTCAGACACACTGACATACCGCTCAACAGCCCTGACAAGGGAATAGTCACTTTGGACTGTCTGTTGGGTGCCAGGATCTGCCGCATAACACAGGCAGTCAGGTCACTCCAAAGCAAGTACAAGACTGGCACCATCATTATCCATGCTGGTGTGTGTCACCTCAGACGTTACTCCCTGGACCACATGACATGATACATGGAGGTACAATCTGATCATGTAGCCCAGGCCAGTATCACCCTGACTTTGTCTAGCATCTTACACCCACCAATTATGATGTCACAGTATACGGACACACATATCACATTTAACAGTTGGCTAACAAGTTTGTTTCATTCGTAGGGGATACAGTGTCTGTCAGCCTATGGTGACATGCTCAACATGCCACGTAGCTTCACTATGGACAGCTCGCACCTGTCACCCTTGGACTTTGGTATACTGGCTAAGGCTCTTGCTACCACCAGAGTGCCATTTTTATGCAGGGCTCAGAAGACAAACCCACCTCCATAGACATTACAGGTTAAATGAAACTAAGGGTAATGCTACTCAACAACCGTTGTGTTAACCTCATATTATGGCCACTCAGGAATCTCCTCAGTATGGTGGAGAGCAATATCTGTGCACTGACAGACACCTGGTTCAGGCTCGCTTATGCACACCAGCACTACCAGGTTATGTTTCATACCATTCTGTCTGACAACAAGACTTGGAACAGACAACACAAACTAGGGGGAGTATCCATATACATCACAGATACACACACCTCCAGGTTAGTAGCACTGCACAAAGCATCACAGACCATACATAGACAACTACCATTGTGCAATACTGCCTTTCAGTTTGTTGCCTGCTACAGAACACACTCCCAAACTCAGGAACCACACTCAGCTTTTGTGTGAACTATGGATAATATGCAGGTCTCCACAGACACCATTATATTGTGTGACGTCATATACACACATATTGACTGGGGATACTACTCAAGCCCCAACAACCTCACCTAACAGTCACTACAATTTGTGGACTCATATGCTTTGGCACAACCAGTCAGCACAGCCACAAGGGGGAATACATATTGGACCTGCTCATCACCAACATGGGGACTCTATGTTCCACACCAGCGATATACCCCTCATTGGTAAGGTCAGAACATACATGTATCTCACAGGACATACATATACCCTCCACACACTCATCCTGGGTAATCTTGGTGAACTTCTCATGAGCCAACATCTCACTTCACCGAAGCAAAGTGGTATCCTTCAGAGATCCTGAGACAGTGGCATATACGGCTCACACTGTTGCATCCTTTACATACACATTCTATGGACACCTAGTGGACTGCATGGATTGTGCTATCCCAAATAACAACAAGACCCACTACTACAATGGCAGGGGACCTGTCTTGTAGACCCCAGCCATTAATAAGCTGTACAACATCAAGAGGACGCTACTACATGATAGAGCACAATCCCAGACAGGGAAGGCATCTGTGATCTGTACTAGCAGACATCTACAATCACTCATGGACTTTTCTAAGGGCTGCTTCTACCAGACAATTGCACCTGACACGTAGGACCATCACACGGCCTTCTTCAGTTATGTCAGGAACCTGGGTGGACACTCACTTATATGCTGTGAGTTACTGCATACTGACTAAACCTACCCTGAACCCACTGGCATTGCCTACATCCTGGCAAACAGGTTCAGTGCAGATGTCTCCCACCCATCCCCCTAAGGAGCAACTATCCATCCCAACAGAGTATAACCTCCCTGACATCACACAGTAACAGGTGAGTGCTGCCCTCCAAACAGCGTACATCACAGTATCAATGTGACCAGATGGTGTCCCAGCCTGCATCATACATGAGCATCATGACAAACCCAGCCCTCACATTACATCACTGTTCAATAGTGGAGTTACCACAGGATATGTACCCAAGGAATGGCGTACTGCGACAGTGGTCCTGCTCCACAGAGTTGGTGCCACAACGGACCACAGACAATATTGCCCTATAAGCCTATGTGGCCTGTTCTGCAAAGCTATGGAGCATATTGTCATAGGACTCCTACATATGGACATTGGGAACCTACAGACACTGTGTCCTACTCATTTCAGCTTTGTTGTGGGCAGATCTTGCCTCTTGAACCTGTAGCTATTCTTTAAATGGCTAACAGGTCCATTGACATAGGGACGGCTATCCACACAGCCTACCTGAAACTTGCAAAACCATTCAACACAATATCCCACTGAGCCATTAAGCATAGGCTCACCAGTGTCAATTTGGACCCATATCTCACACAATGGATTGATACCTAGATCAGGGATAGCACCCACATGGTCAGGATTGCAGGTGCCATGTCTGACTATACACCAGTTACACATGGCATCACACACAGCTTTGTCCTGGGATCTCTCTTGTTCAGTATATATTTGTCTTACGTACAGGCTATCACAGGGGGAATATGGCTGAACATGTTTGCACTTGACTGAAAACTGGGTGCCATTATCAACTCTCCAGCTGCCACATGCATACTCAATCAGGGTCTCACAGAGACGGTTGACTGGTGCCTGAGCCATGGCCTACAGCTAAATGCCATTATTTGCATAGTCATCCCCTTTGGGAGTTACAACATGCCCACACATTACCACATAGGTAGTACACCATTACATACGGTAGGAGTTGTTAGGGGTTTGGGGACATCACTTGTTCATACTGTCGCCTTTAACATTCACATTGCCAAAGTGGTTGGACACACTAGCTATGTGTGCCACCTTATCCCATTTGGTTTCACATCTAGATCGAGTGAGGTCATTGTGCCCCTATACTCATCACATCCATGCTTGGTTACAATGCCACATTTGGGGTGTACCTTACCTGACACCTGCAGCAACTGTACTGGCCACGGACGGTCCTCACCAAGCAGATCTAGGGACTCACACAGATGCCCTGCATAGTTCAGATGCAGTAACTCCAGCTCTACTCAGTCACTTACCACCTACTCAGATATGATGTGTGCCTGTTGTTTACAGCTATACCCAAACCAGTATTACTGGACATGCTCCACCTCAGGATATCCAACTCCCTTGGAGCTACACACTGCAGAGATATATACCGCAGCACAGATGTTAATAGGACATTGTGGAGGGACATATTCTTATCCCAGAGGCTCCACTCACTACAGAATGTAATCCCAGTTTCACATAGGCATAGCCACCCTCTGACCACCTACTGGAGACATCTTGATGACTGTATGGGTGATTGTATATTTATCACTGGGATATCCTCTGTGTCTCTGCTAGACAGAGGCACACTAGCATAAACGTACATGTGCTATCTTGTGTAACCTACTATTCACACGCACAGTGTAGTAATGTGACAGGGTTTCAAATGCCATACACACTCTGGCTAGGTTTGTACATGCCCTAGGGCAGATAGCCTAATATCGACCTCTGAACCTATGCTTATGTTCATGATGCACGATGTTTATTGCTGATACTGTTTGCGGGTCTTTATCATCTTTGCTTTACCAGTTTCCATGAAGAACTTCAGTATCTGCAGAACATATTTGATTATGTCAGGGTTCCACTATATTATTGATGTGTCTGTTGTCATATAACTGTGTGCACAGGGCGGATTTCTGTATAGTGACAGGTTCCTGGGTTAACACATGCAACTGCCAGATATGCATGGCCCACTGCTGTACTCAGACATAGCCTGTGTGAGCATGCCCAGTTCTGACATTACATGTTTTGTTGCCTGACATTTGTCTCATTTATTCAAGTGTGTGAGCATGCCCAGTGTGAACCTTCAGTATGTTGCTATCTGAGGTCCACTACATTTGCTGATGTGTGCGAACATGACCAATATTAACATTTATACTGTGTGTGTTGGAAGTCAGGTTCTGTTCTCATTGCAGGACTCACCTTTGTGTCATAACTCAACAAGGATTATGCTGTGCCTGCAGTGTTTCCATGGAATACTTTTCATAGACTTATCAACATTCCATCATACAGGCGGACCACTGCAATGCTGTCATGGTTTAGTGGTTCAGTACTTTGGCTATAGTGCACAGTATCCTGGATTCGAGGCCCATCACTGCTTTATATTTTCATACTGAGCAGACCAGACTGCTTAAGGGTCTGTTAAGCAAATATGAGCATGTTGGCTTTTGTTCAGCTATGCCCTGCTTAGACCAGGCTTGTCCAACATTGATCAATATTCACCAACATTGCTGGACATTGCCCGGTATTACTGAACATTGACCACAGTTGTGCTAGTTGGTGTGTGCGATTTTGTTTGCATATACTACATGGTGGTAATTGCTGTTTAGCAGTGCTTTATATTGCTTAACACATGGCATTCATGCCTTAGGTGGTGCTGCAGGGCTGCCTATGTTGGCTGCACATACTACACTCCTTGCACATGTTTGGAAGCAGGTAGTGTCAACTTAGGCATCCCTTTTACTTTATGTGCGAGTCGGAGAGGGGTATCATTTCCAGAGTTCCTACTGAGCCAGTGTATGTGCTATGCGTTGCCTCTTTGCCAAGGCCAAAGCATACTGGGCACGCCTCCTTCTCCCTACTGGGGCAGGCTCAGGTTGTTCCTCCTCCGAGTCACGCTCTGCCTGTGATGGCCTTGGCAATGGTGGGTGGTTGTTTGGCCCAGGCCTATGCTGGTCCTGCTGCAGCTGTTTTAGCAGGATCATATTATGTAGCATAGCACATACCATGACAATTTGGGTACATGTATTTGGTGAGTACTGCAAGGCTCCACCAGATGTGTCCAGGCACCGGAACCGTGACTTGAGCAGCCCAAATACACGCTCTATTACATTACGTGTTTGTGCGTGTGCCTCATTATGGCATTCCTGTTCAGGCGTATGTGCGTTTCTGATGGGTGTCATCAGACACGGCTCCAGTGCATAGCCAGCATCCTCTACTAGATGAACATGTGGGATGTCCCCACTGGCAAATGTTTGGTACAGCTGCGTCAGATGTCAGATATGGAAATCATGGTAGCTTCCAGGGCAGCCTGCACACACATTCAGTATTATGCCCTGGGCATCACACATGACCTGGCAGTTGATGGAGTGGAAGCCCTTGTGGTTGAAGTAGACCCTACCCCACTCACCAGCTGGTGCTTTGATGCTTATGTGCGTGCAGTCTATAGCACCCACTACCTCAGGGTATTCCGCTATTTGCTGGAAGAGACGCATATTGCTGGCCAATACCTCACAGGAATTGGGGAAATATACATAATCACTGACATGTGCTGACATGGCATCCAGGAACTGGTGTAGTACCCTGGATGCTGATGCCTGTGATATCCCCATTATATCACCAGTTGGTGTCTGGAAGGTACCTGTTGCTAATATTCTTAGGCCAACACATACCTTGGTTTCCACTGGGTGGGTTCCCCTCTGTTGGTTCTGTGTGTGAGGCGTGGCCTGCACAGCTCAACAATTTGCTGCAGAAGGTCTCTGTCCACTCTATAGCGCTCCACTATCTCCAGATCATGTAGCCCCTGGTAGGTTACCCTGGGCCTGTACACTCTTCTCCGTCTCCTCACTGTGGGTTGTCCAGCAGCATTTCCATTGTCACCACCCGCAGCATGTTGCATATGTTGCCTTATAACAGCAATGGCAGCCCCTAACATTTCTTTGTCTCAGTAAAGCTTTTTCAGTTTTCACTTCTATTAGCTTACTGCAATGTCTGTTGTGAGAAACATAATGGACTGTTGTTGGCAGAGTTTTAAGTGCTAAGCTGGGCTGGGTTAGTGTACTGCCTGTGTAATTGCCTGATTCTGATTGTTTTCACCTGCTAGCTCTGCTTGCACTCCCTGGTAGCTTCCTACTATTTGTTGTGCTTCCTTTTTCCTTTCAGTTTCCTCAGGAGGGAGCGCCATGCACACAAGCGCAAACACGCATACAGCAGCTAACACGCACGCACACATGCTTACATGGACTAAAACTTGCTTATTCAGGTTAACACGTGCGCACACCAGTGCAAACATGCTTAAAACACTTTAAACGGCCTTATACATGCTTACTCCGGCTTAAACGCGCACACTCACGCTTACACGCATGCACTCTGTCTTAATCGGGTTTACAGGCGTGCACACGCTTGCATGCATGCTCAGCAAGAAACTTTGGTGTTATCCACAGTATACACCTTCCATTTCTTGGCTTTCCCTAGCCTACCTGTTCACACACCTTTTTCCATGATGTCTAACTGACAACGGACACATGCCACTCTGCTCCAATGAGCTTCACTTCTTTCAAACATACCCCCCTTGTGATGTCACCTATCTTCTACTCTGTTACTCCCCATATCCTACTCCTACACTCTACTGACTGTGCTCATTTGCTATGTAAACTAATGATTCACTATCCTAACACTCATTTACATAGGATTGCCTACTAATGCTTGGTTACATGTTTTAGACTGAGCTTCCCCCCTTAGCAACCTCTACTCGGTGGCCATGTTGTCTTCAGCCTGCCATTCCCTTGCATTGTACATTAACAATTTCAATAAAATCCACATTTGTGGGTTTTAATTTTTAGTATTCTGTGTTTTAGAGTGCAGCCCATTTGCATGGCACTGCGCTATGCTTAAACATCAGAAATCAGCGTAACAAAATGTATTTTTATTTTAATTTTGCATCAGGGAACATTTCCAATGACCGTATATTTGGCCATTGGCATGCTTCCTGCACTGGATGCAACCTTTATTTGGAGCTGTCACGGCTCCGTTTTGTTATTTGCAGAATGGTACTCAGTTGTCAACTGAGTACATTTCTGCAAATAACACTGCTCTTACTCGGACAGGTTTGGGTTTCCTGAATCGCAAATCTACCTCATTTGCATGCCTTTCACCTGCAGTTGAGGTGATTTGCATGTCCCAGCCCTGTCCGTGTAAGAGCCATTTTAGGAGCTGTCTTACATGCCCCTACAGGCTGTTCCTGGATCACTCATTGGATATGATGGCTGCATGGAGTCTTACTCTACTCTTAGACTCCGTGCAAGCCATCGTGAATCCAGCCCAAAGTGTACACACCCCTGTTAAAATGCCAGGTTTTGTGATGGAAAAAAATGAGATCACAATAAATAAATAATTTCAAAACTTTTCCCATCTTTAATGTGACATATGACCTGTACAATTTAATTGAAAAACTAAGAACTCTGTTAGGGGAAAAATATAAAAAAATAAAAGCTGGTTGCATAAGTGTGCAGACCCTTAAACTAATACTTTGTTGAAACACCTTTTGATTTAAATTATAGCATTTAGTCTTCTTGGGTACACACCTGCCATTAATTAAAGATACTCTGATTAACCCCAAATAATGTTCAGCTATCCTAGTAGGATTTTCCTGACATTTACTCAGTTGCCTGCTACAGCAAAAGCCATGGTTCCAGAGAGCTTACAAAGCATCAAAGGGATCTCATTGTTGAAAGGTATCAGTCAGGAGAAGGGAAAAAAATTTCTACAGCATTGGATATACAAAGACAGTCATCAAAATGTGGAGAAAATATGGAACAACAGTGACATTACAAAGAACCGGACGTCCCTCCAAAATTGATGAAAAGACAATATGAAAACTGGTAAGGGAGGCTGCCAAGAGACCTACAGCAACACTGAAGGAGTTGCAGGAATTTCCTGCAAGTACTGGTTGTGTACTGCATGTGACAACAATCTCCTGTATTCTCCACATGTCTGGACTATGGGGTACGGTTGCAAGCCGGAAGCCTTTTCTTACACAGAAAAACATCCAGGCCTGGCTAAAATTTGCAAAACAATACATTGTTTTGTTACATACCACGGAGAACCAGTTGTAGCCTAAAAGATTTCTTGAATAAAATGCAACTTTTTTGAGGTAACATTTTTACTTATGTCCCATATAATTATCTTACGTCTGGAACAGGATTCCAAGTCTGTAACAGGTGCTTTAGATGCTTTACAGTTTTCTTAAGAAGAATAATCTGGGATCATACATTGTTTTCATTATCTTACAAAGTGGATACTCCTTCTCATCAAAAATATATTCAAATGAACCTATATGTATTTCTTGTTGCCATATCTGACAGTAATGAATGGTACTAAGCACCAAGTGGTGGACTTTCATTCCTCAAGGATTCAGAATAATTTTTGACAATGTTAGTACATCAAAGTTCAGTATAATATTATCTAAGTCTGTGGTTGTCTAATGTTAAAGGACCTGAAGATGAGGTTGTGGCTTCTGCCATTAAGTTAGTAGACTTTTTCTTATGGTTCTTTTTTTTCCCAAAGATAAAAGTAGAGATCTTGGTGGATCTGAAAGTTTGGTCTTCAGGATTTCAGGATGTTAGTGATGGGTTTTGCTTCACAGACTTCCAGAAAACTATAGGTAAACGTGGGCACATGCCCTATTAAAATTTCTTACAGAGGACTTTTCAATTTGAAGACACAAGAAGGAATAGGCAGATATGTAGCACAGTTATGCTATTAGCACTGGGGATTCAGCAGCAGCAGCAAACATATCTGAATAAAGTATATTTTCACATTCAAGATAGTAACGATCTTTAAGAGCAATGGAGCAGCCTTTACAAGTGTTGCCATATGTTAAACTACTCCTATGAGTTAATTAGGTATGCCACAATGAAAAATAAAATAAGACATAAGTTACTACTTACAAAAGACAAGGTCCTAAATTCTCCTATTTCTGTAAATATAATGCACATAAATGAAGGGGGGGGGGGGGGTATCATTAACATTTTCAAAAGTGCTTCCTGGTAAGACATTTTAAAAAAAAAAGAAAATGTGAACTAAATTTGTTACAAACTAGCTTTAAATTGCCTTATTTTCTGCCCACTCTCCTTGCAATAATTCTTTATCCACTTCAAAGGCTAGAATCATCGTTGGGATTTACTTAATGCAGTTACAGTAAATACACAGGAAGAAAATTAAGCAGAGTTGCCATGACCAGCTGCAACTAATTAAAAATAACCATTAGCTAAATAAAAATTCAGTGGTTATGTTTGATAGACATTGTAGCTGAAGCCCCTTTTCCAGTTTCAGTAGTCTCTATGACCTTGTGATAAAGATCAAAATTAAGAAGCAAAATTATCTTTGCGGCTTACAGAGTTTCTTCAATTTCAAAACCAGGTCTCCTTACAAGGATGTAAGAGAATTGTTTATAGCTGAGAGAACTCCGTTCTCTGTTAACAACTGTCAGTCTAATTCCCCTATCATTTGTCCTTTCTATGGCTGAATCAGCATTATGCTGCACAAGATCACTATATGCAGAAATTGATTGTGATTAAGAAATTCAGGTACTTATGCATAGCCAGAATTTGCAGGTGATCAATATAGTTGTCTTTAGACAGTTTTCAACAGTACCTGGGCAAACCCAAATTAATTTATTTTTATTTTCACTGCAAGAAATACGCTGGTGCATGCATCTGTTTCAAATATATTTTATGTCCTGGTGTGCTGTTTGTACTTAGGGCATAGATGTGGGTATGCTATTTTGCTACAGGAAAAAATATCTAATATTTTGATAGTAAGTAATATTGCCTTTCCAGTACATTTTAAGGAAAAGACAATGGTTTTGCTCTGTATGGCAAGAGATCAGTCATCTTTACCTGCAGCTACGTAAGTGCCTTCTCAGAAAGTCTGTAGATATTGATTATTCTTTTACAAAGGCTATTGTTTTTTTAGCATAATATGTACTGGAATGCAATATGTTCACCATGAATGGTAAGTTTTTCTAAAAGATGAAAGAGAGAACCATGCAGTTTGCTGTAGCCATTAGATACATGCAAACCTACATGTTATGTACCAAATATTGGGAATTATTCATTAAACAGGTTATTTCTGCTTCCACAACTTTGTATAGGAGTGTGAAGATAGGTAAAGGCTGCCAGCCTAGCTAGATAGAATTTTGTAGATAATTCTGTCATTAGTAAATATTAATGTAAGCCGCAGGCTTGTTCTCTTAAATGTGAAAAGACTATATTGGATGTTGAACTGAAAAAAATGTAACAACAGTGCAGTAAGAAACTGATAAGTCAAGCATTGTGAAATTCTTTGATCTAAAACTCGGAGTCGAGATGTCTAGTGGGAGGTATTCTGCCTATTGTTTTAAGGCCAGAGTTAATGGCTAGAATTTACACGTATAATTTCTTTTATTGCTCTGGCTTCCTGACCAGCTCCAAGATCAAAAGAGCTTTCAATACCTGAGTTTATGTTAGTCTGGGAACCAGAAAGAAATGATATAATCTGAAATGAATCCATTTTGCTGTGTTATCAATTTAAGGACAGAAGGAATGAAGGCATTTAGCCTTTGTCTTGAGTACACCCAACTCACCAGTATCTGTCTGTGTTATGTATGTAAGTAGGATCTTAGACTTCAGTGTCTGTTTTAGAAATAGCTAGGAAATAGGAAGATTAGACAGTTGCTTTCTGTACTGATGTCAGAACTATTCTACTGTATTATTTTATGCATTTTCTTGAGTCTGAACTCTTGAATAGCACTGTGTAGTAAAAAGTATTGTCTTGTGTTTCTATTATTTATTATTAAATATTTTTAAACCTTTCAACTGTGGCTGTTTTGTGTAGAGATAATTTAAGCTCTAGAGTACATGTATATAGTGATACTGTCCAAGTCACTCCAAATAAGCCTCGACTGTTCAGTTGCATTTACCATTTGGATAATAATATTGCACAATAGAACTGGACACCCTTTGATAAGGGCTTTTTTAGTAGCTGATAAATATTAGTAGGTGGTGGCAGTGATTTCTACCTTATAGTCGGGTAAAGGGGGAACAGCTGGAGAACCTGTGCCAGCCTTCCCCAGGAGTGTATGTGTGGTTGTATATAACTATTATCTCAAAGTGTGTGTGTGTGTGTGTGTGTGTGTGTGTGTGTGTGTGTGTGTGTGTGTGTGTGTGTGTGTGTGTGTGTGTGTGTGTGTGTGTGTGTGTGTGTGTGTGTGTGTGTGTGTGTGTGTGTGTGTGCATCAACTACTTGGGCAGGGACACAAAGCACTGGTTGGACATAGAGGGTGCTGGAGGTTTCAGCTGCCCGCTAGGCTGAGATCTCGTCTCTATTGCTGTGCCAGAGGGGAGTCTTCTTGGGGATCCAGAGAGAAAGGGAGAAACCAGCTCCAGACTGACTGTGATCACAAGGGAAATTGCACTTTACTGTGCGAGTATTGGTTATCCTCCCCTATGCGGATGCCCCTCACTGGTGTTAGTGGTGAGGATTGAGGCTATGTGATTGCTGGGCCAGTGCATGGGCATCACAAGGAGCAGTATCAATGATTTCATAACATGAAATGGGAATCTAATGTTGTTGGCTGATTTCTCAACTTTATTAAATAACTTTTTCACTCTTACTTTTGAAAGAAGTTTGCACGTGTCATGCACATTATAATTTATAAGAAGCAAGGTGATCAGTTTCCACATTATTTATTAAGTTATTACTTCATTCCATACTGCATTTTCTATCCTATGATTGTTAAGAACAATCTTTCAATTTGATAAGGTATGAAAGTTTGCAGGAACAGCTGCTGAAAAAGCACATTTGCAAGAGAATTTGGTAATTTACGATATGCAACTTAATTAGGAGATATGACAGTCAATAAATAATGAAAGCTAAGACAAAATTATCAGACAACTGGAACTAATTTTACATGTAATTAGTGATTTTCTTCTCTAATTACTAGATATAAGGTTAACAGCAAAGACCCAAAGATGTAGAATGTATAGCAAATATTACGATATTGCATTATAATTTTTAGTCAGTAATAACAAACTTAAATGGCAGACAGGTAAGAATAATCTGTATATTGAGGATGGCCTAATGGTTGAGGTGTTTGCCTTACAAACACAAGGTGCAGGTTTTGAATCTCACAAGGGATAATTGGCTAGGCTTAAAATGTCTTGCAAGGGCAGTTAGACTAATATTAATCTACGAATCTATATTCAGCTGGTTGTCATACATTCTAGGTGGTGACCAGAAAATTAGTTAATTTAGTTATAATCTATGGTAGGATGTTAACTGGTTCATTCACATGTGTATACAAGGCACATGACCAATTGGGACTTTACAAGCCTCACCATGCTATCCAAATATAACCAATGAGTTATTGTGCTTTAGTGGTTATTTTAAGGGGTGTATGTTAGTAAGGGCATGATGTAACTGTTTCCCCTGTCCATCAAAGACATAGGCATACCTCTCAACTGCACAGATTTTCACAGAATGTTCATATTTTTGCCTCATATTTTTCAACTTTGTCTCATAAAATTGTGGTTTTCTGGCAAATCATTGAGGGCTGAAGTCAGAAAATAATGATAGACAATTGAGTTTTAGAGTTCATACCCTTCAAAAAATACATGCTAATGCAAAGCCTGTTATTCTATCAACTTTCTAACTTTATAAGAGCAGTATTTAAAAGTGTCCCTGTTTTTTGGGCCTTTGCCCCCCCCCCCCCATCATTTATGGATTTGTCCAGATTTCTTGCTCTAAAACCTTGAGATGTATGGACATAAGTATCAGACCAGGGCTGAATTTTTAATTTCCCATGCACTGGTCTAGGTTACAATTGAATAAGGATAGAGAGAAGGTCTCTGCTTCACATGGATGGGAATGTGGATTTGCTGAGATACATAACTGTCCCTCCAACATGTTTTATTGATGGCAAAGCAAACTTAAATCCTTAGATCTAGTAGCTCTAGCAGTGTTGATTTTTTACATATCTCTCAACTGTGGACAAATTTTCATGGAATGCACAGATTTTTGCATCATATTTTTGGTCCATTCCTCATAAAATCGGAGGTTTTCTGACAAATTATTGAGGACTGAAATGACAAACTAATCAAAGACATTTGAGTTTCAGGCTTCATTTCCTTCCGAAAATGCATGTTAATTAAAAATGTGTTATTCTAGAACTTTCTTAGTTTATAAGACTGCCATTTAAAAGTTGTCCTTATTTCTGAGTCTTTGTCTCCCCATTATTTTTGCTCGATAAAGATTTCTCGTGGTAATAGGTTGAGAGGTATGATTTTGTGGATATGAAAAAGGTTAATCAGAGCAAGATTCAAGGATGCCTTGTATACTAGATATAAATCACCTTTCAGCAGTCTGTAGGAAACAGAATATAGAGATAAGACTTTGATCTGCACAGGACATTGTGTTTATGCCTTGTATTCTTTTTGAGAGGAAGCTCTGTAGGTGTTCCAGTTATTACATGTGCCTGGTCAGGTGCATATACAAAGGGGCGTTACTTATAAGTTAAGTGACAAAGAGTGATTTTCTTGAAACTTTAGACACATGTTGGTCAAAAGCTAACTTAATATCTACACGAGTCTGCAAATCCCTGACTATTGTGTCACTTTTAGAATTGTTTTATCAATGAGGTAGTTTCCTTGGGCGGCCAACTTCCCAAAAGGTACTATTATGCATTTCTTGGCATTGCGTTTTAAACCATGGCTTTGCACCAGCCATTTGTCTGTGTTAGACATTGCTATAAGATGTTAGTATCTTGGGGGTGATTTATGAATGCACCAAGCAAGCACTCCTATGCAAACTTGATAATACAGAGGCTCTTGACATTGACCTTGACTTTCAAAAAATAGATGCTAAGGAGGAGAAGACCCAGCACAGAGCCATGAGGGACTCCACTGGTGACTGGGCTTGTTATGGAGATGCTCTCTCCAAATCTAACTTCCTGGGTCGTGTCTGTGATCCATCTGGATATCCAGTGAGTTATATGCCAAATTCTGCTGCCTTGATGATCTTTTCAAAGATCTCTACCAATTTCAGTAGGCATGACCTGCCTCTGAAGCAACCAAACTGGGTTGGATCCAGTTACTATGTCACTGTTAATCATTTTCATGATCATTCTTTCAATGCCTTTGCATATGAGACAAATTGGGATCCATTAATTTTCTGTCCTTGTGCAGAAGAATGACCAATACAATCTTCTATTCTATAGGCACACACCCTATGCATAGGCTATAGTTGAATAGTGACACCAGTGGCCCTGATAAGTCAAATTTCAAGATATTTAGGTGGCATCCTGGGATATTATTGGAGCATGTTGAAGCTGTATTCTTGGCCTTAGAGAACACATCTAAGTCCTGCTCCCTACTGATAGTTGGAAGGATTATAGTAGATGTTATTTTGTGTGGGGGCAGCATGGGGTAAGAGGAGGGTAAAGTTAGAGCTGAATTTGCCATCCAGAAGATTTTCTATCTCTCCTGGTTCCTTGAATGTGGCTCCATTTACCAGCGGTTTGACACCCTGTTGTGTGTTGCCTTTGAGGTTTCCGATATAGCTAAAGAAGGTCTTATGGTTGTCCTTGGCCAGGGATGCTAGCTTCACTTCAAAATCAAAACTTGCTTTGTTGGACTCAATTAGTCCTCTCAGTTGTCTATTCAGTTTGATGAGAGTTTTTGTTGTCTTTTATTTGCTGTTGTTTTACTTGCCTGAAACTTCAGATTTTTATCTAGTACTGAGGAAAGCATAGCATTTGATATTCTCGAGGCTACTTTTTCAGCCTCAGGTAAGTTAATGTTCTTCTTAATTACTTTATCCAGATTTTTTGGATCAGTACAAGTCTAAGATGTGTCCTTTTCACAGCAGTTCCCATAGTATTCACCTATTCTGTTGCTGTGAGTTCCCTTAATATTCACGTCTTTTGTTGCTGTGACTGTTTCCGAATGACACCTATGGTTTCCATTCTCTTTCGATCCATTTCTAATTTACTTCTTAATGCTGCGGTGGCTACTTTTCTGTGATCAAAGCCATAGTTACTGATTATGATACCCAGAATGTCTGTCCTTTCCACAAATGTACTATTGGCATACACTTCTGCCAGCAGTATACTTACTGACCGATCAGCATCTCCTGATTGTACCTTCTAACATTTTGCCCCTGGGGCTGCTGCCTTCATTGCTCCACTAAATCTATGCCTTTGTCTTTGATCTTATTTTACTGGCACTGCATCAGGTTTTATTTTTATGTGATATTTCCCTACAAGCATCATACATCTGTGAACAAATTAGCATCGCCATGCAGGATATCAGTGCTTTCGGTCTGCATAGTAGCCATGATGCTTCTCTTACTCTGTGTATAATTGTAGTCATCCGCAGACATTGGTTTTGCAATAAATATAAAATAACCATAAGAATACAAAAGTAAGTTAAATATTAATTTTTACCATTCCTAGAAACTCAGATGCTGAAAAAACAGCATATATTTTTTGTATGGGAGAACTACTCAAGTACTAACTCCCTTGCCCAACATTTCCTAGAATTTATAAACTCAAACACCCTGGATCAACTGGTCAACACCCCCACCAGAGGTGGCAATATATTGGACCTGGTCATCACCAACATGGGTGACTGGTGTTCCACACAGAAGGTCAAGCCCTCGCTGGTTAGATCTGACCATCAAATAATCACTTTGGATATCCACATACTGTCCCAACCCCCGGTCAAAGAAACCACCATGAAAAACTTTTCAAAAGCAAATTTCACGTTACGTAAGACCGAGGTGGAAAGTTTCAAATTCCCCATGCTAAAGGATAATGCTACCCAAGCTGCAAAATCCTTTACTAATGCACTCTACAGGCACCTAGAAGAATGCATGGATCATGCTATCTCAAGCAAAACAAAGACTCACTCCTCCAAGAAAAGGAAACCAGTCTGGTGGACCCATGCCATAAACAAGCTATACAATAGAAGGAGAAAACTAATACAGAAAAGAGTAAAATCTCAAGAGGGGAAGACATCCCTGATCAGTATCAGCAAGAAACTATGATCCCTCAGAAAATCATCCAAGGCTAGCTTCGAAAAAAAAATTTCCAAGGACTCCAAAGATAACCACAAGGCATTCCTTAGCTATTTCAAGAATCTAAGTGGCATTTCCCAGATCTGCTTGGAGTTAATGCAGAATGGCACAAAATACACTGAACCAACCGATATTGTCAACATCCTCACAGACAGGTTCAGTGCAAACTTCACTCCCCTCTCACCCCCAAAGGGCCCATAACCGTAACAGAAGAATGTAGCGCCCCTGAAATCACAGACACTCAGGTTAAAACAGCCTTCTCCAAAGTCAAAATCACAGCATCAATGGGACTGGATGGTGTCCCAGGCTGCATCCTACATGAGCTCAAAGATGAACTAACCCCTTACCTAAACACACTGTTCAAACTCAGCCTCTCCACAGGCTATGCGCCCATAGAGTGGCACACAGCAATGGTTATTCTGCTCCACAAAGGTGGAGCCACAACAGACCCTGGGAACTATTACCCTATAAGCCTGACTAGCTTGGTCTGCAAAGCTATGGAGCACATCATCATGGGTCTCATTAACAGAGACATTGGGAAAATTCAAACACTGGACCCTATGCAGTTCAGCTTTGTTAAGGGCAGACCATACCTCCTAAACCTGGCAGACTTTCTTGAGATAGTTACCAAGGCTATAGATGAGAAAAAGGTGGTCCAGACAGAGTACCTACACCTCACAAAGGCCTTTGACACCTTTCCCCATTCTAGTATTATAGACAAGCTCACTAGCCTGAACATAAACCCCTACATCATGAGATGGGTTGCCAACTGGCTCACGGACAGAACCCACATGGTAAGAGTTGCAGGAGCTAGGTCTGACTCTAAACTGGTTACAAGTGGCATTGCCCAGGGCTCAGTCCTAGGTCCCCTTCTGTTCGGCATATACTTCACAGAGGTACAGGCAAGCACAGGAGGACTATGGCTGACCAAGTTCACAGACGACTGCAAACTTGGGGCTATAATTTACTCTCCGGCTGACACAGACATCCTCCAAAAGAGTCTCACTGAGACAGATACCTCGTGTCAAAACCATGGCCGCAAACTAAATGCCAAAAAGTGTGTAGTCATCCCCTTTGGAAAAAACAAAGTACCCACAAACTACAACATAGGTGGTAGCCCCCTAAATACAGAAAACAAAATTAGGGATCTGGGGACCCAAGTAGATAGTAATTTCTCCTTTGATAATCACATTGCCAAAGTGGTTAGAAAATCCTTCTATGTGGCCCACCTAATCATAAAAGGGTTTGCATCCAGATCAAAAGAGGTCATTGTGCCCCTCTATGCAACACTCATCAAACCCATCATAGAGTACACGCCCCATTTGGGATGTACATTACAAGACACCTGCAACAGCTGGAAAGACCACAGAAGTACCTCACCAAGAGGATCACCGGCCTCAAACAGATGCCCTATGCAACTCGACTAAAGAAACTCTAGCTGGACTCAGTTGCATACCGCCTACTAAGAGGTGATCTCTGCCTGACATACAAGACCATGTTCAACCCAGAATTAATGGACATGCTCCATCTAAAGAAAATAATATCCCCTCGAGCCACACGCTCTAGGGATCTAAACCTCACCACAACAATAAATAGGACGTGCTGGAGGGATAGATTCCTGTCCCAGAGACTTCCCACGCTCTGGAAAAAGATTCCAATGTACATTAGGCAGAGCTCCTCACTAACATTCTTCAAGAGAAACCATGATGAGTGGATGGGAAACAGGAAGTTTACTCCGGGGATCACTTCAGTGGGTCTGCTGAACAGAGGCACAGGGAACTAATCTAAGGGGGCAGCGAAAGTCAACACATTCCGGCTAGGCTTATAAATGCCTTTGGGCAGATAGCCTATTACCTACCTATGAACCTGTGAACCTATATGCAATTTACTAAATAAAAAGACTGAAGTTTTCTATTTTTGTACTGATATATCAGCAATTTTTTGACCTGATGGTATTATCCAGTGGTCACAATATAACATTGCCTGAGAAATTCAAAACTTTAAAATTATTTCCTGACAAAATATTATACTCTACAGCAATGTCTAATTTAAATTTCATATTATCTCCATTCAGTCTCAGTATTTAATTACAACAATATACATTGTTGTTATGCTAGCAGATGCATTTTCAGACTTCACAGTAATGAAATGATTCTTTTCTATAGAACCAATAAACAATTCCTATTCATATTTCTGTGCAATTGTCTGCATATTATTTTAACTGCACCCTTTTTACATTTTATATTCTTTAGAAAAATGCCCTTTTCTGCCACTGATTGTGCAGACCTGATTAAATGATGAACACTTTCGGACATGCATTTAATGAATACTAATGCAGCCATGAATCGTAAGTCTGCATGCATCTCCATTTTGAGTGCCTTATTTGTTATATTGAATTATCACATGGCTTTGTCTTTCATAACCATTATTTTTGTGAAACATCCTGATTTTGTCTCTCATTTTTTTTATTATTTGAATCATATTTTGTTTTACACTCTTGATTTTTATCCAAGCCACACTCATTGTCCTTGCCTCTATTCTTCAGTTCAGGCATGTATGCATTTCTAGTATCTAATGATTTTTAATAACTGCTACTTTGTCTTCTTCCTCGTCAATGAAAGTAAAAGAGAAAAACACCTTTATAGTTTTTTCCCTAACACCATGTAGGAATGCTGCAAACTGATCCTCTTTATTTATTTTATTTATTTATTTATTTATTTGCAGTTGGTTTACCAGGATAGTCCATTGGGCCAAAGAACCTGTTTTCAATGGAGTCCCGGGGAGAACAGCTCCAAAAACAATTGGTAGGCTTACAATAAGGTATTTAGTTTCAGTTATACAATTACTAATGACTTGAAAATACAGTAGACTAGTGTAGAAATATATACAAATATTACAATCTTGTAAAGCTGCAAACAATTTACAATATAGGAGCTTTTACAACTTAGGGTGGGTTACACTGGAGGTATCTTTCATACATTTAGGTTGAGTAGCTTAATACAAGCAAGAGAAAGGTATTTGAGCTGACATATAAATTTTTCAATATCGAAACATAGAACCTTTTCCATCTTAGGGTATATTTACACTTAGGTACTATTAAGTATTCAGATAAAGCTTAATACAAGCAAGGCCAAGATCTATGAGTTTAGGAGAGATATTAGAAATTCCATTGTGAATAGGAGAGGAGAAGTGGAAATTCCCAGTATGAGGAGATTATGTTGGGTGGGAGCAGGAGCATTCCCACTGGGAAATTAGGTGTGAGTGAAGGGATTTTTTGAATGAGAAGTGATTTGTGATGGTACAAATGGATGGGAGTAAGGAGTTCCAGAGATGAGCAAGACTGTAGGATAAGAGATTTTTTTCCAGGGGGGCGAATTGGTTTATACAGTTCAATTAGGTTTTGGTTGTTAGATCTTAGAATTCTATCACGGAGGTGCATTTTGAAGGTATAGGAGAGGGATGGGCAGAGAGAGGGATTGAAGGTGAATTTGTGTGCAAGAGTCAGTTGGATGTAGGTGAGGTGATTGGGTAGTTCTAACCATTTTAGTTTGTGGAGAGCTGAACAGTGGTGTGAGGAGGACTTATGGGAGGTAGCAAACTTGGCAATTTAGTTATAGCAAGAGGAGAGTTGTGTTTGAGAGAAGATTGTAGGTTAGTTAGAAGTGGGGCGCCATAGAGGAGGGATGGGATGAGAAATGTGGTAGATAGGGTGAGTTTGGTGGAGGGTGTAAGATAACGATTCTGTCTGTAGAGCATGCCAAGTTTTTGGTGTTTTTTTTTTATATTTAGTTGAATGTGGTTGAATTTAAGCTGACTATCTATTTGGACCCCAAGTAATTTGACCTTGGATACCAGTTCTAGGGGTGTATTGCTGTGACTAGTAACAGTGAAATTACTTGGATTGAAAAAGGTAGCTTTAGAGGGGGTGAATACCATTACTTTGGTTTTGGAGGCATTGAGTACAAGGTGATTTGTTTTTATCCATTGTTCGGTGGTTGAGAATGCATCTTGAGTAAGCTTTAGCAGTTTGGGGATGGAGGTAGCAGAACAGATAATAGTTGAATCATCTGCGTATTGGATCATTTTAGTTAAAGAGATAGAGTTGTGGAAATCATTTATGAATATACTGAAAAGAAGGGGACCCAGTATAGATCCTTGGGGAACACCAGTTGGGGTGTTGATGAAAGGGGAGGTGGCTTTTTTCCATCTCACTGCCTGATATCTATTGGATAAGTAGCTAGTGAACCAGTTCAGAGAAGAGGGTGACAAGTTAAGCTTGGAGAGTTTAGTTAGTAGTAAATTGTGGGAGATAGTATCAAAGGCTTTAGAGAGGTCTAGTTGGAGGGTAGAGACAATGTGTCCTGTGTCCCAGGCTTTGTTCACAGCTTCCAGGAAGGAGAGTAGGGCGGTCATAGTACTGTGTCTTGGTCTGAAACCATGTTGTGTTGGAGTTAGCAGGTTATTGTCTAAGAGGTATGGTAGGAGCTGTAGGTGAATACACTTTTCTAGAAGTTTAGAGATAGGAGATAGGATAGCGATGGGATGGAAATTAGTGATATTGTTGTTGCTGCCGCCTTTGTGCAATGGAACAACAAAAGCCTTTTTCCAGATTTGAGGTACTGAGCTTTCTTGAATGGAACGGTTGATTAGAATGCTGATGGGGTAAGCAATGGCTTCAGCAGCTATGCTGAGGAAGTATGAAGGAATGTTATCAGGGGGCATTAGAGCATGGTTTTAGTTTCTGAAGTAGTTTTTTTATGCTGGATGTGGGTATAGGTTTTAGTGAGAATGGTGGGGGAAGGGGTTGAGAATTCGGGAATGTTGATGATGGAGTGGAGATAGGGGGAGGAGCAGTGGCAAGGGGTGAAAAGTTGGTAAGGGAGGGTTGGGGTGTAGTGGGGGTGTAGTGGGGTTTGATGAAGAAAAGGATGAGGTTAGTTTGGAGATAGAATCAATGAAGTAGGTGTTGAATTGAGTGGCCAAGTCTATGTCAGGAGTGTTAGGGTCTGGGCTAGGGTTATCTGGTTTGTTGGGATTAAGGAGGGTAGAGATGCATTTCCAAAATTTTTGAGGGTTTGTTTTGTTGTTGTTTTGGATTATGGAGAAGTAATTTTGTCTATCGGAAATGATGAGCTTTTTTACTTTGTTTCTGAGTGTTTTGTATTCATTATGGGCTAGGAGAGTCCTATGTTTCTGATATGATGACCATGCCTTATCTCTAAGGTGCATAGTTACTAGTGTGTTTTTTGTTAGCCAAGGGGCAGTTTTGTTTTTTATTCTTTTTGTTTTTATAGGGGCTTGTTGCTCTAAGAGGTTTAGGAAAGTTGCGTTAAAGTGGGTGACAGCTTGTTCCAGGGGTAGAGTTTTTAGGGTGTGCCAGTTGATTGCTTTTAGAGAGTTGGAAAAGGTAGTGGGGATAAAGTTTTTTTGCCAGCGAGTCGTAATAAAATTGTGAGTAAGATGTAGGGATGAAGTTAGTCGGTGTGTGAATGTGGGCAAGTGGTCACTAAGGGAGTCAGGCAGGGTGCCACTATTTGAGAAGTAATGAGGGTGGGAGACTAATATCCAGTCTAGGGTACTATCATTGGTGAGGTTTTTTGAGGGCCGAGTTATGGAGTTGATCAGTTGAGAGAAGTTGTTAAGATTAATGTTAAGTGGATTTGTGGGAGACTGTATTGCAGACCAATTAATATTTATGATTTTCAGCTACTCCACTCACACTGAAGAATAAAAGCAGTTCCAAGATGTGAAGCATCCAGTTTTCTGTCAAATTCCCTTCTAATAAAAGAAATCCCAGTGGTGATAACTTTGCCACCCTTCTTATGAGAATTATACATCTCCAGTTCTAGACATGAACACTACTGACATCAAGTATATTTTGTCACTTTCATGCAGATGCATTTCTTCATTTCTGGCAGATAAGTTTCCACCTTGATACCATGTAATGTCAGAAGACATACAGACAATAGATGTGGTCTAAACTCCTTCAGGTAGATATTGTAAACTAAATTCTATTGAACTTCTATGCATCATATGGCTGGCTTATTAGCATTCAAAGTAGTAGTTCCATACTGAGCAAGTAAAATTGTTATACATCTAAGTGAACCATGGCTTATAATAATGCTATTTCATGCCATCTGAACCATTTTTATTGAATAGAGTGTTATAGATTGTTTTTATTTATATGTTTTCCATTGAATATGGTGCTCTATTTTCTTTTCTTTCATTTTGTGTTCTCTACTGCCTATCAGCCATCTACCTTCCCCCGGTCAGTTGTCCTATTCCAGGCCAGATCCAGCACAAGCTGACCTAGGTAGTCACCTAGGGCATAGTACTGGTAGGAGGGGGTCTGTAAGTGTTCCCAAAACTTTCTCAGCTGTGATTTACCTGCACTAGATCCAGGACATATTTCTGACTGGGAGCCATTGAGAGTGAGGCTTCCTGTGTGTTATTTCTTCACATTTATACATGTGTATTTGAAAACATTTTTGGAACTGTGGTGTTTTGCAATCAAATGCCTGGACTCTCTTGCTGGCATTTTTTTGAGCTTTGTGCCTTTTGCAACAGTGGAGAGTGTGTGTATGTTGCCTTACATTACCCCGACAGACCTGTTAAGTCACTGACACTTATCAATAATTCAAGTCATTAGAGTTTTTATAGTTATTGTTAAGAAAATGTTATGCCCAGTGCCTTTTTTATATGCTTGACAATGCATGAGCAGATTCTGGATAAGTAACTTGCTAACATTCACACAGTATGCAAATACATGCAGAAATATTCATACCCTACACCTTTGACTACTGAAGGCAGCTCAGTGCTTCGAGCTCCAACTCTGTGCACTAACTGCCAATCTTTCATAGCTCCTTTTGTTCAGAAAATGCAAGTCCTTGCGACACATGTTGTGCTGCTAATTTTTTAAGTGAATAATGGTTGTCTTGCAGATAACGTTCTGAGCTAGTAACAGACCGCATTCTGCATCCAAAAGTACAGGTTTGAACTTCCCTCTCTATTTGTCTACTGTGTGACTTTGAGCAGTGGACTTTTACCTTTTTTCTTTCTTGGTAAAATAGATACAAGAAAATATTTAAACTTTATCCTTTTTAGGCCTTTGCCCCACCCCTCTTGATATTTTTTCCCAAAATTCTTGAACAAATATGTTGACATGCATCTTGATCTGTTCCTTGCAAAATGTGTGGCTTTCTAATAAATTGTTGTGGATTGCATTTAATAAAGACAGGCATCTGAGTTTAAGACTTTGTGTCCTCCAGAAATTGCCTGTTAATGCATATCTTGTTATTCTAGTAATGTTCTATGTATATAAGAGAAATATTTAAAACCTTTTCCTGATTTTTTTCCCTCTCTCTGACTTTTGAGCTAAGAGGTTAGTAGAGTATTAGAGTTGCATAGGGTTGCACTGTATGGTTCTCACAGCAATGAGCTGAAATACACTTCTCAGTCATTATTTTTGTATTTGTTAATTTCTTTGTTTGATCACAAGTAAAAATCTGAATGTACGCAGACGTGTATGTGTCTGTGTGTGTGCGTGTGTGTGTGTGTGTGTGTGTGTGTGTGTGTGTGTGTGTGTGTGCGTGTGAGTGTGTGCATGTGTAAATACTTAGTTCCTGAATATGAAAGTAATTATGCTGTAAAGGAAGAAATTAATTTTAGTAAACAGGAGCATCATCATATGAATCATGCTCTTTGGCTACAATCCCTGCTCTTCTTGTTTTGTTGATTGCTGAGTGAATTATTTGGCTGTGAATATGTTGAGCAGCATAAAGTAATAATCCAATTTGTTACTCAGGTAGGGTCACTGGACACACAGTCCCTTTTCAGGGGTGACCCAGGAACAATGTCTGGTTAAGTGACTTACACATAGTCACACAGTAGATAAATGAGTGTTGAGGGAATCAAACCCTGTACCCCAAGAACTATAGCTAGAAACCTTAGTCTCTGTGCTAATTGCCATCCAGTCTTCAAGTTTAATGTCAAAATATTAACTGTGAATGAATTTTTAATTTATCTTGTTTTCTGCAGGCACACTGGTGTAAAATGCATTGCAACAGGCTGTCTGGAACTTAGTGCAGTACACTATGAGATGCTTTATGTGGTGCAGGGTTTGATTTACTCAGACTACTTTTTATCTAGTTTGTGGATCTCACCAAGTCACATCACCGGGTAGTATTCCTGGTCTGACCCTGAAGAGACACTTGTGTCCAGTGGTCTTTCCCAAGCTGTTGGCAAATGCACTGCAGATTTCTCTTTTGAATTCCTGCCTCCTTCAGATAGACAGTACATCGTACTTCACTGTGTACTTCTTGACTATGAATCCCAGCATGCCTCTAGTAGTATGATGGGCTGACAGATGTATTTGCAATAAATGCAAGTTCCAAAGTAAGAGAAATGTGTTGCTGTATATGCTGAATCTATTTTCAGCGCGACTGTTTTGCTTTATTTATCAAACTGCTTTTATTATTTTTGCTGCACAATCTTTAATAACATTTTTACATTAAGTTTGAATCTCAGTGTTCATTATGAAAGTAAAAGAACACAATAGTATGCATACTGACAGGTTTGAACACTGTTTTATGGTAATTAGGGAGGGAAAGCCAAGTACTGAGATATTGGTATGGCTGGGGGGGGGGGGGGGCATCATCCTGCCTAGGGCTCCATTTGACTAGGATCGTGAACTGATCTCACTGGTTTCCTCATTAGAGACCCAATCAGAGGATACTATTACTGAGGCAATAATATTTTTTTCTGATTTATAGCTCTTATCCCTCACCCGGTAGCTCTAATGTCCATTTGCAGATGTGATATCCTGCTATGCCTTCCTCTCTGGTAATGCACATTCCTGTATTAACCCTGTGGAGACTGTCACATGGACATGACTTGGCACAGCCAAACTCAACCCCCTGTTCTCTACATCACTTGCCTTGCAGCTGTTTTTACAGCACATACTAGCATTACAGTAGGCTGCTTTTCAATCTTTCTCATAGAGGATTGTCTTAGTATGCCATTTGGTTTAAATACCATATTAATTATGTTTCCATATACCACTTAATCCAGAGACATGACATATGTTTATATTCATGACCACGTCTGCAACCTTTGCACCCAACATATTATTTCTTTTGGATTTATGTCTACTGATTTTTACAGAGTGCATCACAATATAGAAACATTTTTAATATATGGCGAAGCTATATGCGTATGATATAATTCAATCCAGTGTCATATAATATTGTCTATTGTATCATACACATTTACTATAATTTCTAGATTAGCTTACTAATAACATGTTTAATGCATCTCACAGTCATCTTTCTCATTAACATTGTACTGAAATCTCCATTGATCTACTTAAAACACATCTGAATTACATTAATCACAGTGAGCTTTCTTGTTTCTGACATAGAAAACAAAGTTAAAAGACACATATGCAAAACAGTCATGTAACTAATGCTGTTCCACATTGTGTTTATGTTGCAGAATCGCCTAGCTATCCAATTAATTCATTAGACATATTAAGTATCGAAGGATGATACTGCCATAAGCACTGCAATGTCCTCCATATAGGTCATCTACAGTCTTATTAAACAAGACAAGCATGGGTTGTAAAAGCTGCCTTCCTTCTAATGGCTTAATAGGTACATTTTTGGGTCTTTAAAATAATTATCCTTCTTATTAAGATCACAAGAGCAAATCTTAAAGAAACGCAAGGTAAAGAAGATACAGAGTTAAATAATACAGACAAGAAATTCATATTTGTACTGAAAGACTGTATTTATACACTCAAATGTATTTAATCTCCATTAAGTGCACTTTGCCTTTGAATGAAATAATAATGTAAATAGTGCAGAAATATACCAGTAAAACAGTAAGCCATTTTAATATTGGAAGCCAAAACTCCTCAGTGCATTAAAATTGTCCCAGTACTGTAAGGCTGGCTATCTATTGTAGGCCTCGATTTTTCATACATAGTAAAGGCCTATAACAGTAAAGCATCCCGGGTCTATATATTAGATCACCGAAAGCTTAAAAAAGCGAACGGTGATTAATTGACCCTATGTAAGCGAAAGCTTACAATGTCGAAGTGTCAAAACAGCAATTTTTTTACAAAATCGCTCTTCCAAAAAAAAAATAAAAAACAATTTCAAACATTAGATTAAGTGGGGAGCTTCACCCCAACACCTCCCAATGTGGGGGGGCTGTGTCTCCACACCCCCCCTACATAAATATACCAATATACCAACTCCAAGACCGCACTACAGTGCTGAAAATGGCTAAGTACCAAAGCCGCCAAGCAAATTCTTTCCCCGCTTCAATATTTTGCATTTTCAGCCTTTTTAAGTTCGACCAAGAATGCATCTTCAGTCTTCTGTTATAGACCAAGTATCCTAGCTATGTGCATATGGTCATGGATTTCAGTTGCTGTATCTTAATTGTTTATATTTCATCTGCCTTAAGAACAACCATTGTTCATGCTATAATCTGCAAAAGAAACTAGGGAAAAATCCTTAAATAAATAAGTCTCAAAAAGAAAAAAACTAACTCAAACTCAAAAAACAGATACCCACAACAAACTCACAACCACATGCATCTCAGGTAGCATCCAACAGAAATATACATCTATGACTCACACAGACTCAGTCCATATGTCCACAAGGCAAACTGCTGTACTTAATACCCTCATCATAGGTGACTCCATAGTGAAACACACAGATGTGGAACTCACCAGGATGAGCAAAGAGAGGGTCACTGTCAGTTACCTACCAGGTGCTAGGATTCACCACACCACATGTGTTCAAGTCCTTGTACTATAAACATGCTTGTGATACAGTCATTGTACATGTGGGTGTAAATGACTTAATATATACCTCCCCAGATTATATAAAGAGAGATGTGATAGAGATCTCAGAATAGGTGTTAAAGGCAGGTATGAGCCAAACCTTGAGCAGTATCACCAAGAATGATGCTGCAATCTGAACAAAATATAATAGACATCAGTATTTTGCTTAGCTTCTGGTGTCATTCTAAGGGTATACAGTATGTATTAGCCTGGAAAGAGATTGTAAACAGTCTAAACTGTTTTGCCAGTTAGTGCCTGCACCTCTGTCTGCAAGGCTTCTGTAAAAAAACAAAAAACCTTGCCGCATCCACTATGCCTTTTGTGGGAAAGCAGAACTAGTACAACATTAAGGCATTGCTGTTCAGTGCTAGGAACCCTTACAAAAAAATTCCATAAGTGCTACTTAATGAGGAAATCATAGTTATATGCATCATCAGAAAGAACTGACTCAAGACCTGTCAAAGCAATCCATCAGTGAAGGGCTTTAATGCCTATCACCATAGAAGTAGGTATTAAAGGTGGAGGTGTCTCTATATTCTTAAACAAATCTTACCTTCAGACTCTTTAGGCAATACAATGGCTTAGAACACATCCATGTCTAGTGTACTTTAAACAAAATCCTATATGACTTGCTATGGACCTCTTCTAAGTCCCCATCAGCTTATGCCTCCTACCTAACCAGTAAGGAGTCCTTATGTATTAAGCCAAACACCATTCTCCTAAGAGAGTTCAACTATACCACCATCAACTGGCAGACTTAAAATGTATACCAAGAGATTCCTAGTTTAATTATATCAGTACTTTTTGAATGGTGGACTTTTCATGTTTTTGTCTGTCACCTATATAATTTTTGGTTATAGTTGTTTTTTGTGCTGGTTGCTTGTCTTCTTCAATGTCAAATACCTCAATATTCAGAAAGTATGCAAAGGCTAATCTACTAAAATTGAAGAATGACCTCACTAAATTTGAAAGCCCCTTCCTCCTGAACAATTCCACTGCTTATGTGTAATCTTTTACTGCCAAGTTCTGGGACACATGTAAATACTTGCATAGATGCATGTGTGCCTCTCAGAAATAAATACAAAGCACAATTCAAAAACAAACTTTTATAGTGGAACACTATTATAAACAGCCTCTATCATAAAAGAAAAAAAATCTCTGCAAGCAAAATACATTTAACTCTCAAGAAGCCATAATCATTCTTGCCAAACTAAACAAAGAACTCCAAACCCCTGATCAAGTCAACCAAAACCAGATATGTCGTAAAATAGCCTCCAAGGTGAAAGATAACCAGATCATCTTCTTTAACTATATAAGAAATCAAGGTACTAAATCAAAAAAATAATCAAGGCTATCTGAAAGTCTTTTATCTCTTCTTGGTGGCATAGAAGTTACTCAGAGGTGACCTTTTGGCCTGTATGTGCAGCCTTAGTTGCCCTGTGCTATCATACCAATTTACATATTCAGAAGTCTAATGGTATCAGAAACATCTGATCTAGGCTGTCAATCTCCACTGCAAGACTAACAAAACATGCTGGAGGGATAGGTATCTATCACAGAGAATACCACATTTATGGAAGCAGCTTCTCCTCTGTGTGAAAGAGAATACTTCTCTCACTCTATTCAAATGTATCTTGAATAAATGGATGGGTAGTGCAAATTCAGTCCGGCTTTAACTCCAGTGCCTTCATGGATATGGGAAACATGTAATTAACCAACATACGTGTGTAGTGAGCCTTTGGGCTTAATACTTGTGCAACCTGCTTATGGAGACTGAGCGGAGCCCCTTTGCCCAGCTTAGTAATGGATGCTAACCCTAACACTGTTCCTTCCCCCATCCCTAACCCTATACCTTACAGAAATAAAAACCTTCCTACAACACTACATATGGTGGGGTTAGTGTGAACATATGAAGGGGAAATACTTTTCCTTTCTCAGTCTTTTGCACTTTCAATATTTAGGGCATTTGGTCTTCTGTGTGTTTGAACTTCTGAATACCAGTTTTTAAACCAACCATTAAGAATGTTTGATCATATAGAGGATGAACGTATATAAATCTATCTGTATAGATGGATAGATAAAGACATAGATATAGCTATAGATATAGATATAGATATAGATATAGATATAAGGAAACACAATGTCAAATTTCAGTATCTTGACACCAAAGTGTCAAATCTGCAGATGCACAAAACTGCAGAATATCGAACACGGAAATGTCGAACCCATGGTATTGATGGTGTGTTAGGTAAGTGTAATGTTTTTAAGGATTTCGGGAGGGTTTGTGTATCTGTGAGTGTGTCGGGGAGTGTTAGGTGTGGGTTAGGGTACATAGGTGAGAGTGTGAGTGTGTCAGTGTTGAGAATGGTGGTGTTTGTATCTGCGTGATTTGTGTTTGTGCGAGGGGGGTATGGAATGTATGTTGGTGGGTTTTGTGTGTGTTGGTGTTTAGTGCGACCTCGGAGTTACTATATATAAGTAGGGGATGTAGGGGGTGCAGGAGTGCTTGCCCCCTGCTTATAGTAAGTGTGTGTGCGCGCGTGTGTGTGTGTGTGTGTGTGTGTGTGTGTGTGTGTGTGTGTGTATGTGTGCGTGTTGTTATGCAGAGGTAGGTGGAGTTGACTTTGTGTGTGTGCTTTAACAGTCACGGTTTTGGGTTTCGTTTTTTTACTGTTTCGGCCTTATAGTCTCAAAGTACTGAAATTCGATATTTCAGTATTTCGAGATTATAAAGTGAATCCAGATATAGATATCGATACTCATCCTACTACTCCTCAGCATGGCCTTTACAGATCTCTGCTATACCTGCTAACAAACACAAGGAACATTTCAATTGCAGGACCACACTGCACTAAAGTATGTTTCTGGAAATAAGTGTCTATAAATGCCGAATATTTGTCAGCATACATCTTCTGGGGAAAGACCATTAAACTAAATACAATTTATTTAGATGTAGGTTAGACATTATGATATATTCATGTTTTGCACTGACTGTATTTGAGCTATGCAGAAATGTCGCAATCAAATACTGCTGTGATATTACAATATTTGTACAAAAGAACTGAACAAATGTTCCCATGCTTTTAAATGTGTTACTCTGTTGTTCTCATATTCTCATCTCAAGAAAAAAACTCATTCTGACCTCTGTGTTGAAGAAAATCTCTTGTCTTCGTCAGTATTAACATAATTTATCCATTGCTATGTTTTCCTCTTGTCCCAGGAATCCTAAGCATATATGATGTTTGATTGCATACATGTGGGAAAATGTAATACTAAAAAAAGTATAATAATTAAAGGCAAACAAAAATCAGATAACTTGGTTTTATCTAAAGCTAGATGAATCAAATATATGTTGTTTTACTTGCATTCCCATGAAAAAGTCTTAAGAGATATTTTGTTGGACTCTTGCCATAAAGCATATGCCTCTTACAATATGTAATTTCATAACCTATAATTTGGATACAGCATGGCTATGAAAGCAAACAATGACAGCAGTTGCTGCTAAAATGAGTATAAGGGATAAGAATGTCTAATCTGAAAATGAAAGGCTCCTGAAAATGCATTGCACAAAGATAACCTATGTTATACTGAAGGATAAAAAGACACAATGCAATGTATGATATGTACTTGGTGTGAGTACAGAAATAGTTGATGGTTTTGTTTTATTTGTTTGCTTGTTTACTTATTTGTTTTGTTGTTTCTGTTTTTTTTATTCCAAAAACAAACATAATAAAGATGAAGTATTTATTTTAGTAAATTAAGAAGTGCATGAATAATAAGAGAATTGAGGAACAAATATACAGAATACGTGCACAGAGCAGGCCATTTTAAGGAATCTATTCACACTCCATATAGCTCTACAGCAGTACAGAAGAACTGTTGTAGACAGGGTTAGAATCTGCTATATAGTATAGAATGATGAATGATGTCCGCATTCCATGCACATAAAAACAACCTAGGTTTTCTCCAAACATTGATTTGGCACATTATTAGTATAAGTACTTAAACCTGTTCTGAAATAAGAGTGTCATAATTTAGAACCCCTTGCAAACGGGTCTATGTTAAATCATTGAATGCTTAAAAAAGTGAATAATGATTTATCAAACCCATGTAAGCAAAAGCTTACAATCTTGAACGCTTAGAACAGCAATTTTTTTCCAAGGGAATTTTTAAACATTACATAAAGTGGGGGGCTTCACCCCAACCCCCGAGCCCCCCACAGCCCCCCTACTTAAATATACCAACTCCGAGATCGCACTACAGTCACGAAAATGGCAAACTAATGGAAGCAGCCAAGCGATTTCTTTCCCAGGGAAAGAATTTGCTTATATGCCATTTCGCTATTTTACCTTTTCATGCTTTCAAGTTCGATCAAGAAGCATTTGAAAGAATGCATCTTCAGTCATTTAATAGGAACCCTTCCAAACATATCTCCTTAAACCCTTAATGATAACATTACCAGTACTTTAACATGCACTAATTTATTTCATTTGTATGTTTATTTAATTAATTTCTTAAGTATGTCAGAATACACTAGGCACAGATGCCTTTTTCAAAAGAAGCATGAAAAATGTTGTTTTGGTGACCTTTATTTAATGGCATATAGTACTGAAAGTACATATTCAAGGAATCAAAATAAATACTACAGGATGAACATCTGGTCTCTTAATTACTCCACTTAACAAAGGTCTGAAGCGTGCAGCTTCTCTGTTGTGGACATGTGTATGTACATCTGTATGTGTTTGAAGATGTGCTACAAACATAGTTGCTTAAGCATCGTCTTTCTATCTATCTATCTATCTATCTATCTATCTATCTATCTATCTATCTATCTATCCATCTAGCCACCTACATTTTATCTGTATGAGGTAGACATATATAAGCAGCTTAAATCATTTTACTTTTATTTTTCTGTGATATAATTTATCTCATTTAGTTATACATACCTATCTAGATATCTATCTATCTTTCTAATCTATCTAGCTATACTATCCATATCTATAGTTAAAAATCTAGAGGTATTTAATAAAAAAAGCATTGAGTAATTCTTCCATTGAAGTGATTCAAAACAAATGAACAAGCAGTTTTGCCCTGCACTCCCCCACACATCGATGAGTCCAAGGGTGGACAACACTGGGTCAAGTGAGATGCTTAACTGCACTGTTTCCCAGTCTTACCATATGACACACAGATTGCTTTAGGAATCCAGCATTCTACAGGTTGTCTGGATCTCTCTCTCTGTATACATCTATATCTATCATTCATATATATATATATATATATATATATATATATATATATATATATATATATATATATGTGTGTGTGTGTGTGTGTGTATATATATATATATATATATATATATATATATATATGTGTGTGTGTTTGTGTATATGGGTCCCCTACATATGATCGAAATTTTAAAACTTTGACTTTCATATGGCTGAGGCCATATGATCGAAGTTTTAAAACTGAGAATGGTCTGAACGGAGATCTCCGTACAGCATGGAATGGTAAAATGTCCCTTTTCCCCACTGTAGTGCGATCTCAGTATTGGTATATTTAAATAGCAGGGGGTATGGGGGGTGTAGGGGGGACCCCTGTAAAAATGTTCAGGAATTTTCATTTGTTTTGTTTAATTTGTTTTTCAGGTGCTTGAACTTTTGAAACGTCGATCATATGGTCTTAGCAATATAAAAGTCGATGTTTTAAAAATTCGATTGTAGACTATATATATATATATATATATATATATATATATATATATATGTATATATATATATATATATATATATATATATATATATATATATATGGGTCTACTGCTTTTCATCGAATACCACGTATTTGAAAAAGAGCAGTAGACCGCTCAGTTACGTGAAAGTGCACTTATTCAAAAGTGCACTTTCGCGAACTCAGCTTCTACGAATGGATCGCACCACAGTGAAGGACAGCAGGAAAATGTGCTATGTCCTCCACTGTGGTGCAGTAGTTACGGACCTTAGGGTTAGGGCATGGGTCATGGTAAGGGGATAGCCCTACTAGCTATCCCCTTACCATGACCTGTGCCCTAACCCTAAGGTCTATAACTACTGCACTAAACATTAGTAGTAACCCGTTCGCTGAAGCAAGTTTTGCGAAAGTGCACTTTTGATTAAGTGCACTTTCGTGTAACCCAGGGTCTACTGTGTTAGTTTAAAGAAGTGTATCTTCAAACTTATACAGTAATATATATATATATATATATATATATATATATATATATATATATATATATATATATATATATATATATATATATATATACATATATATATATATATATATATATATATATATATATATATATATATATATATATATATATATATATATATATATATATATATATATATATATATATATATATATATATATATATATATATATATATATATATATATATATATATATATATATATATATGTGTATATATAAATATATATATATATATATATATATATATATATGGTTCTAGGTTATAACATCGACAGCTGCTTTCACCGACAACACAAACATCGACACCACATAATCGACAAACCATAAACAGGAAACCTCACATGCCCGACAAACAAACAACCGACGGGCCACAAACACGAAACCCCATACGCTGCACATACCACAATAACAACAATCAACTAACAAAACACATCCCCTGTCCAAAAACCACACACAGAACACAAGCACACCAAAATCCTCACAAACCCACACTAAACCTCACATACACAACTATGTACAACCCTAACCCAAACCCTTACCCTAAGGTCCGTCACTATCGCACACTCAGCTAACCCGCACCCTAACCCTAACTCACTTAACCCACCCCTAACCCAAAAAATACTACTACCGCACACTTACCTAACCCGCGCCCTAACCCTAATTCACTTAACCCGCCCCTAACCCAAAAATACTACTACCGACACTTACCTAACCAAGACTGACCCTAAATCACTAAACCCACCCCTATCCCCACAGACTGTCACTATCCACACTTACCTTACTCGCACCCTAACATCCGTCACCACCGCATACTCACACAGCCTTCTTTCCAAGTCACTATCCTTGCCGTCGGTGTTTTCATCCGTAGCGTCGGTCTTCCGCATGTCGATCATCTGGCGCCCGTTAATCCGTTGTCGGTGATGTCGGCTGTCAATGTTCTAACCTAGACCCATATATATATATATATATATATATATATATATATATATATATATATAGAGTACACAGACAGTTCAACAAACACAAGGAATATGTGGAGATCTGGCGTGTGACATGAACAATCTTGTGCTGTAAGTTAAGGAGCAAGTTTTGTGATGATTTCTGAAGCAATGACTAAATGAATGATTTCTTTAATTCTAAAGTGTAGCACATTTTGTATGTCACACAAAGCACATCAGCATGTATTCTGTGAATTTCTTTTATTCTGATTACTTTTTTGTCAGTGTTTCCTATTGAAGTTAATATTAATTACCTAAATATGCCTTAAGTAGATTGCATGGAGTTTTATGACTGGGCAGTCTAGTGAATTGTTTACACCTGTAGTTGCTGAAGTAAATTTTAATTTTCTTTTTTCTGAAGTGACAACCAATTTATTTGACAAACTTTCGTAATTCAATGAGGTCTATGCTAGGACTTATTAGTTGTATATGTTGGTTCTGTATTTTGTTAGTTTCCTCTAATTTATAAATTTATGAGCCTATAACCATAGAATCACACTCATTTTTGACAGTGATGACTTTTTTTTGTTTGGCTGTTTGCTATTACTGTTGTATTTGGAGTTTAATCTTTTATTTTTTTAACATTGTTTCCATCTTTAATAAAACTTATTTATAGTGGCTTATGTGTTGGCAGTTTCAGTGAGTAGTATGCAGAATCTAGTTCCTTTTAATTTTTTTTATTTCACTTTTTATAAAAAAATCAAATATAGGTTTGGAGTGAAGGAGCTGATGTAAGTGGAATGCAGTGTCAATGGGGTGTCAGTGTTATTTTTTGATATGGAGTGTGTAAAATTACATTTTTGCACTGTGATGAAGGAGAAATGCTGGCCATGTTTCAATTTATTATTACTGTTATTGTTATTATAATAATAATAATAATTATTATTATTATTATTATTATTGTTATTATTATTATTATTATTATTATTATTGTTATTATTATTATTATTATTATTATTATTCAAATTAGAAATGTAAAGTGATAGTAGTTTTAGATATTGATTTGAAGGGGTGTTTTAGGTGGAATATGGTGTTTTATGGGAAGCTGACTTTCACTTTTCTCCACAGCATGTACATTTTCTTCAGAAAAGCATTCAAGGCTGGTTTTGCTGATTCTGTTACTGAGGTAGCAGAAGAAGTAGCAGCAATGAACAAAACTAACCTTGAATGTTTTTTCTGAAATCAGCTTGTCTGTGTTTTTTTTTTTTTTTGCAATGTTTTCACTCTTCTTCCTTATTTTATTTACTTTTTAGAGTGACTCAATAAAAAAGCATTCTTTTTAAAAAAATCTTTTTTTATTTTTTTTATTCATTTTTATAGTAAAAGTGTTTGGACTGTATTTTTGTATAGTAATTGTTATGTTTCAAGTGGTTTACTATTGGCTAAATTCAGAAAACTTTATCCCCTCATGATAAGCAAATTTGCACAACTATTGGCATTTCAGAAAACCAGGCTACACAACATGGTTAGCCCAGATATCATGGCTGGTTGCACTATATGCTAAGGACTCTATAATGAAGTGCCAAGTGTGATACTGAGGCCAGAAAACATGAAGAAGTGCCATACAACACTCCTGCACCAGTTGTAAATCTTCTTCTTCCGGCTGCTCCCATTAGGGGTCGCCACAGCAGGTCAACTATTTCCATTTCTTCCTGTCCTCTGGATCTTGCTCTGTCACACGGTTAACCACCTGCATGTCCCCTCTCACCACATTCATAAACCTTATGTTAGGCCTTCCTCTTTTCCTGTTACCTGGCAGCTTCATCCTTAGCATCTTTTTCCCAATATACTCTGTATCCATCCTCAGCACATATCCAAACCATCGTAATCTTGCCTCTCTGGCTTTGTCTCCAAACCTGTCAACCTGGGCTGACCCCATAATATACTTATTCTTAATTCTGTCTACCCTCGTCACACCCAGTAAAAATCTTAAAATCTTTAACTCTGCCATGTCCAGCTCTGAATCTTGCCTTTTTGTCAATGCCACTGTTTCCAACCCATATAACATAGCTGGTCTCACTACCCTCTTGTAGACCTTCCCTTTCACTCTTACTGGTACTTGTCTGTCACAAATTACTCCTGACATTCGTCTCCACCCACTCCATCCTGCCTGTACTCTCTTCTTCACCTCTCTTCCACACTCACCATTACTCTGAACTGTTGATCCCAAGTATTTAAACTCATCCACCTTCGCCACCTCTACTCCCTGCATCCTCACCATTCCTCTATCCTCCCTCTCATTCACACACATATATTCTGTCTTAGTCCTGCTGACCTTCACTCCTCTTTTCTCTAGAGCATATCTCCATCTCTCCAGGGTCTCCTCCACCTGTTCCCTATTCTCACTACAGATCACATATATGTAGATATATATATGGAAATAAATGGAAGTTCGGGCAAATGAAGTAGACCCATATATATACACACATATATATATATATATATATATATATATATATATATATATATATATATATATATATATATATATATATATATATATGTCTACCTGAAAACGCCAAAAGTCCACAATGCCAATAACGAGAACATTGACACCAGAAGATCGACAACAGAGAAGACCGAAAGTTGAGAATCCCGACGCTGAGAACACCGACATATTAAGGTAAGTGTGCAATAGGGACAGACGTTAGGGTCAGGGTGTGGGTAAGGTAAGTGTGTGATAGTGATGGATGTTAGGGTAGGGTGTGGGTTAGGTAAGTGTGCGATAGTGACGGACTTTAGGTTTAGGGGTGGGTTAAGTGAGTTAGGGTTAGGCTGCAGGTAAGGTAAATGTGCAATAGTGATGGACTCGAGCGTTAGGGGTGGATTAAGTGAGTGAGGGTTAGGGTGTGGGTAAGGTAAGTGTGCAATAGTGACGGACCTTAGGGTTAGGGTTTGGGTTAAGGTTAGTGCATAGATAGTTGAGTATGCATGGTTTAGTGTAGGTTTGTAAGGCTTTTGGTGTGCTTGTGTTGTGTGTGTGTTTTTCGAGAAAGGTATTTGTTTTGTTGATTGTCGGGATTGTGTTTTGTTGGGCATGTGAAGTTTCGTGTTTTTTATGGTAGACGACAATTTGATTGGATATATAGGAGAAAGACCATTTTTTGTTTATAAAATGGCAAGTAATTTAAAAAGAATGTTAGGGAACAGTGGTATGGCTAAAGCTAGTGAGTATATGGAAAAACAGCATAAGCCTACCAAAAAATGTGGTAACTGTAATCAGTGCACATATATTATGGAGGAAGGGGAGCTAGTATTGGATAACATTAATAAGACCAAAATGAGATTCAAACCTGGGAATTGTCATACCAATTTCGTTGTCTATATGGCAAAATATGAGACATGCCCCGGATACTACATAGGCAAAACAGAAAGACCTTTCAAGAAGAGAATATACGATCATTTATATAGTATCAAGAGAAAGGACGAGAATAATGCATTATACAGACATATTAAAAAGACAGGACAGAACACAAATTTAGATTTGCTATTTTTGAACACATAAAATACAATCCAAAGGGGGGGCAATAGAAGAGAGATACTGAGCTACAGTGAAGTTTGGTGGTAATTATTCACAGATGCTTCTAATACACCAGGACTAAATGATAACATATAAATAAAACCTATTTTATTGAAAAGAATGATAAGAAACTGAGAACCTAGTAATGGGGTATTCAGATAAGTGTAAGCAGGGGCATGGGAGAGGAAATGATTACAAGCAGGGGCCTGGGATATAAACAATTTACAGGCTTTATGTACACATTAGAGACATAGGTGCCAAACCAGGAATGCATTTCCTGTTCCCCAAACAATTGCCAAGTTGCACTTGAATTGGTTTAGGTAGTAACTCTGCTTCACATCAATATGGTGCCAGTTCCAGAGAAGAGTTAGTCTCCAGGATATATACCTGTTTCTCCAGGAGGTCCTATTTATATCACAGGCAAGGTTTAAGTCTTTAGCATGGGTAGTTCTGGTGTTGTTTGTTTTGCGGATATGCAGGAGGTCCATCAGGGTGGGGTTCAACAATGCTTTGTATAGCAGGCATAGATCTCCCCTCAACAGACTACAAGGATAGGACTCTGAGGCAGGCTGCATAGGACATTTTACTTAAGCCCTGTATTCTTTTAGTGAGGAACTTCTGTGGACATTCCAGTTGTTGGATGTGCCTGATTGGGTACATGCCAATGGAGGCATTGTACTCAACCATAGGTCTGATGTATGCTGAATATTGGAACAATTACTCCTTGAACTTAGATGCCATACCTATGTTTATGAGTTCCACAACATAGAATGATTTCCTCACTACTGTAAACATGTGATGGTCAAAGCCTAGATTAATGCCTATGTGTGTCCCCAAGTTCCTGACTACTGGATTCACTCTTAGGTGTGTGTTGCCAATATAGTAGTTACCAGGGGTGGATGACTTATGATGGATACTATTATGAATATCTTGGCATTTAGTTTAGTCCATGGCTCTAACACAAGTTATTTGTCTGTGTCAGCCCTTCCTGAAGAAGATTAGTGTCAGTGAGGGATTCTATGAGTGCTTCCAATTTGCAATCATCTTCAAATTTGGTCATCCAGAGGCCCTTGACATTGACCTTGACATCAGAGAAGTAAATGTCAGAAATGAGCAGCAGTCCCAGGACCAGTTCTTGAGGGACTCTGCTTATGACTGACCTCTTTTTAGAGGTGGACTCCCCAGTTCTAACTTCCTGCATCCTGTCTGTGAGCCAGGTGACTATCCTCAGGTGACATAAGGTTTATACTTAACATAATCTCTTGAGTTTATCAACAATGCCTGAGAGAGGTATCATGTCAAATGCGTTGGCCAGATCAAGGTAGGCAGTGTAAAATATTTTACCCTCATCCACTGCTTTGATGACTTTCTCAAAGAAGTCCACCAGACTGAGTAGGCATGACCTGCAATTGATGAAACTAAATCGGGCTGGGTGTCAGTCTGCCACAGTTGCCCACATAGCTACTCTCCTACCAGCAACACTTGCTTCAGGTAGCTCTGCAGCAGAAGCTGGTACCAGTGTGAGTGCAGGTATAGCCTTTGTCATCCATCTGAAGCTGGCAGAGATTGTGGTGGTATATCATAGGCAAGAGGTTGGATACCCAAGTCAATCAAATGGACTCCCTGCTCTAGTGAAACACTGAGTAGAGCTCATGTACGGCACTGACACCTCCATCAGAGCTAGGGTCCACTGGTGACAGTACCCAATGTGATGAACAGTCTCCCACTGCGTCTCATCTGGCAGAAACTGCAACTGCCAACACCCAATCTTATCCACCAAGCTGGTTTTCCCTCCCTTTTGTTCCAATACCCAACCCTGTTGGTCATTCAATCCAGCCTCATCATTGTATTCCCTGCTTCTGTCTGATGTTTCCTTCACTGTTGTGTTCCCCTTCCCTCACTCTGTTACCGCACATCATATCAGTCATGTCTGTCTTCTCTTGCTACCCAATCCTCTTACCTTCCTTGTACGTCTGCTTTTTCCTTCCTAAACATACTCTTGTATTCATAAATATATAATGGAAATCTGTCCCGTAAGCAAAATAAATAAATAAATACATAATAACTGTCCTTCCTACCCATCCATCCTGCTAATTCCCTATTTGCTCACCGTTAGTCCTTTCCTTTTCTTTCTTCACATTTTCATTCCTTACCTTTACTTCTATTTTCAATCTTTAAATTGGTCAAAAAATAGATAAACATGCTATTCACATACCCCTAAAAGACTTGTATGTAACTTATCTTTTTGTAAACACAGCAAACTATGGCAGGAACCAATAGCCATTCAGACGAGATGCAGCAGGCTCTTCAAAATTACAGTCCACCAAATTCAAATTCACCCAGCCCAAATCAAACAGCCAACCAAGCAAAACAGCTCAAAGTCAAATCCATTGGTAGAAAATGTAAACTTTATTAAGTAAATTCAACTAAATGCTTAAATCCCATAAATGATAGGGTCTTTCTCAGAGTTTGACAAAAGCACATAGTTGATTTTACTTATAAAGTTTAAGTTTTCTACCACTGGCTTTGCTTTTTGAGCTGTTTTGACTTGTTTTGTTCTTTGGTTTGGACTTGGTGAGTTTGAATTCAGTGAACTGTAATTCTGAATAGTCTGCTGCATCTCGTGTTCCTTTTTGTAATCGTACGGTGAGTAACAGGCTATGAAGAGCGCCATCAATGCCCATATATAACTATATACCAGTGCATTTGACCAGTCACTATTATCTACTATATGCATTGGCCTTGGTTTTTTTCACTTACACAAATTAGCTGAGTACTTTGTGTAACAGTTTTAAATACTGAATGGGGAGAGTTCATACATTAGCTGTGTCTCCTTCTATGGCTCACCTTGTGAATGAAGTACTTTTATTAATGCTAACTAAAAGGAGTTGAGTGTTCAAATTCCCTCTGTGTCATATTTGTTTTCTGTGTTTTAAGTTTCCATTCTATGATTGTGAATGTGTAGCAATCACCTGCTGTGTGCTTCACTGATAACTGCAATGAGATTGCTTTGATGGCTCACCTTGTAAATGAAGTGCTGGGTATACTGTCATTACAGAGAGCAATAGATTAGAATCCCCTCAAATTTTGTACTTTTTCTGCTCCCATTCTGTGAATGTGTACAAATCATCTGCTATAGACTTCAGTAACAGCTTCATTGTGACTGCTTATATTACTATCCTTGTAACTGCTTATATTACTATCCTTGTAACTGCTTATATTACTGTCCTAGTAACTGCTTATATTACTATCCTTGTAACTGCTTATATTACTATCCTTGTAAATGAGGTGTTTATTATTTACCCATTTTAAGCTTGGCAAACTCTATAGGTATAAACTCTATTTGGATAAGTCTACCAAGTTGAAACTAGCTAATAGTCTAACCCCATTTTCACTTACCTACACAAATCTCTCCTGAACAAACTGCAGTCATGCTACTATAGTCAGTTTGTCTCCAGCATGCCAACTCGCACACATCATTGCCTGGCCATTAAATCTATAAACTGGTTTGAGTTCCCTCATTACCTACATTACTCCCAACTTACTCCCACCCACAAACTACTAAACAATCCAAACTACTGCCCATCCCTTCAAACTATAATACAAACACACACCCCTACTCGGCATTTTAGGTTCTCTAACAAACAACTCTTTAACATAAGTAAACCCAACAAATGAGGTGGACAATGTCTCTATTCCCATGTCACTGCCAAACTTTGGAATGCGCTCCCTCTCTCTATTACTCAACTAGACTCCTTAAAAATAAAAATCTTAATAATCTTGTCTGTTCTTGTGGTCATATGATTAAACCACCCTAAATGTTTTAACCACTATACACTACAAATACTTTTACTAACTTAATATAGTTGCAATTTACACCATCTATCTTTGTATCCAGTCTCTCTTGCTTTTTTATTTCTGTGACTGAATAAACAGAATTGATTAAACAGTATTCTTACTTATGAGAATATACAAACAGAATTACTAAAAATCTAATACACTTTTTATTTTCTTGTATTGTATATCTCTGTAACATGTATTTCTCTTGTATATCTACTTCAGTTTATATTATGTAAAAACTTTCTTGACTTTCAAACTTAAGCTGATGTTATGTAAAAATGTATGTGATTGTATGGAGATTTTCTCCCCGGGCCTCCACTGGAAATGGGTTGTTGGGCCCAGTGGACTTTCCCAGTCAACAAATGTCAATAAATAATAAATAAATGAATTGTAAACTACCAGTGCAGAGGAAAATAGGTCCATATCCATCCTCAGAGGTGCATTTATAATGATATTTTCATTATAGTTCATACACAGAGATAATATTCTGATGATGTCAGGACTAATTTAGGTTGCTAAATCCTGTTACTTTCCAGTATCCTACCACTCCTGTCTGTTTCACATTTTGTAAGTACCAGCACTTCAGACTGAAACCTGTTTGTCTGTCTCATACCCCCTATTCACTGCCTTCTGCATCCCTGATTTAATCATCACCTCACTTTGCAGTCTTGTGTCCGTTTATGTTCATTTTTGTGGCCATACTATGGCCTCCACCATCCCACTTAGGCCTACATCCCTAATTTCCTTCCACAAGATATTTCTCTACATATATGTATCTTTGAGTTAATCACAATAGATCAACACACCTGCATTATCATCTGTGCACTTAATTTCGCACTGACTACTATAGAGGCTCATGCTCCCTCAGTGTTTACTACAGCCTCTCATTCTTTACTGCAGCCACAAGTTGGTCTAAAATAATCTTTCTGTGGATCTCTACTGCAGCTATAATGAGGAGCCTCTAGATGTGCACACTGGCCTAGCGGCATGCTTTGTTAATGAGCCTTGGGGATCATTGCATACATATAGTAAAAAGTGCTGGTTTGGAATAGTCACATGTGTTTGTACAAGTTGGACTTGTATAATCGTTGCATATTGTCTGTTATATTGCAAAAGGTTATAACATTTTATAAGCTGATTTTTTATTTGAGTTACTTCATTACATCATATGCCTTGTGTTGATTTTGTATAAGGTGAGTGTGTTCCCATCATACTGCTTTGATGAAGTCATGGTACAAAAGCACTTAAGCTATTGCTTAATGAACAGTAGGTACAACACAAGTTGAGACTATTGTGAGACAAATTTTTGAATTATTTACTCTTAGAAAGAGCCATCCAAATATTTCATCAGATCTGAGATGGTATAGTTATTACTCCAGATTATTTTAGAGATAAAAAAGAACACAAAAGATTTCAGACAATTTTGGATCAAAGTGATCTAAATGTTCCCCTACAAAAAAAAAAAAATGTAAGTATAGTTTGGTGCATTTGTCTTGTAGAAACATACTGGGTGTGGTCTTTGGACCTCCAGGTTTCCTACTTCCATATCAAGCTCATCAACAAATCCAGAAGGTTTCTGCATATCAGACTTACCGTATTTGTGACCAGTTCCAGACTCTCCTATCTGTTCTCACTTCAGATCTCAGAGTGTTTGCATGTTGCTTGCATTGTACTTGAATGAGAAGTGAGCAGGAGTATACCCACATCTGCATGAATGGCTCCTAGCTAACCCTTCTATATAACACTTTTTCCATTCCCTGGGAATAATTTTAAATCTGGTAAAATCCCAGCTAAAACATGCACACTGGTTCTGGATACTAAGTTTTACAGAGCCAGACTTTCCACAAGAAATAATTCAAATTGAAGTTTTTTTCTCTTCTTTTTTCCTTCATATCCACATCTTACCTCCATCACAGGGTTGTGTCATATAGCAGAAAACACATCCACGGTTCTTCATGTGCCTTACAACTTGAGAGCTCTCCAGTGGACATACTGGAAAGATCACAATGAAGAAATGGACAGTGCCAAGCAATCAAGAAACTAATTTCTTGTTGGTATCTGTATCTCTGGAGAGTATATTTCCTTTGTGGACAAGCTGAGCAGATTTCTGCTGCTTTCCTGTGAAAAGTCCATCATCTTCTTCATTGTGGTAATGAAGTTTTTCCAAAAATGAGAGAACCCCTGTTCTGATCTGTTTGGTTTCTGAACAACTTGTGAGTGCAGGAACTTCTTCTCCCCTCCCATCACCTGAAATCCCCATGATGGATTCAAACCTGCTTCACGGGAATATGCCATATAAAAAGAAAGTTGAAAGAGTATGCTTATGTTGTGAGGAGGAAGAGACTGCAGAGCATGTTTTATGAAATGTAATGTAGTGGCGAAACTCTGGAAAAAGTCATGTAAGGAAAACATTTTTGATAATATTGATGACATAAGCAATGTAGATATGAATATGATCATGTATGGATATAAGAACAAGAAGGAAAATACATGAGAAGGATAGAAAAGAATGTATTTTATGTAATATGGGTTAGTTGGAATGATAGACAATTACATTTTGTTTAATGGAAAATGAATTTAGGCAGAAACATTTTAAAAATTAAATTCTGGGTGTAGAAAAAGGGTGGGGATCAATTAAGGAAGAATAAAAATGAGGGTGTTATAACAAAAATGATAATTAGTAAACTAAATAGAAATAGGTATATTTACGTCCCTGTAAATATTTACATGTTGTAAATATATAAGTATGTAATAATGCTTCATATCTTGTATTAAATAAAGTAACACTACTCTTTTCAATAGGTGCCATGGTATCTTTTATATCCACCTGACCTTCCACCAACTCAAGCATATGGGACTTCAGTTTAACATCACATTTGAAGGAAGTCATAGTCAAGGGTGCAATACCCAGCTCCCCCGTGCTTCACTGCAGTATCAGCAAATGATTTACCTGGTGTGGAAATACAACCCATTGCCTCTGCATCAAAGGTGAGTGTGCTAGCTGTTGAGCCATTGGCAATGTTCTGAGGGTATTTGGCTGACTTCTCTAACTTTAACAAAGGTGCCAAAAGTCCAACATTTTAGCTTTGTTGAAAGTATAACAGCAAAACACAGCACTGCAGGAACCAAAGACCCTTCTGTAGAAAATGTAAAAAATATGGAAAAAAATGCTTTTATATTTTATATATATATATTTTAGTGTGTGTTTTCACATATGCATATTTTTATTGATATTGAGAATGTGTTATGATGTATCAGGAAATGACATCTGCTGTTTTGTGATTCACCAGGAAATTGCATGGCCCATTTCAGTTCTGCTGATTGGCTTATGACTTTTTAAAAGTAGTATATATAGTTATATGCATGTCAGTTAATGGTAGGATCTGATGAATTAAATTGTTTTCTGAAAGTGGTTATCCTGTTACTAATAAATTATTGTATGCTTTTTGTCATGGTGACCCTGTTGCTGTTTGTTTGTATATTTGTTGAAAGTATGGAAGCTCTTCCTTATATGCTGCCTTTTGTTGAAGCATCCTTAATCCAGTGCCTTCTTGAGACTTGTACTTTTTATTTTAGAAAAATTGGCACAGACTTGCTTTGCTCCTGACAGTGCAGCAGAATTAGAATTTCATAAGTTAGAAGATTTCCTTTGGAGATGTTACTTCGATTAGAAAGATTTTTGAATGTTATACTCTGTTTGCTGAACTATCTTGGATTTCCGGTTTGGCTCTATCAAATAAAGGTCATGCTTACTAAATTTGATGGACTTCTTTGAAAAGGTCACTAAGACAATGGATGAGGGGGAAGGTGTGCATACTGCCTACCTAGATCTGGCTAAATCATTTGACTCAATACCTGACTTGGGTGTTGTCAACAAACTTATAGAACTAGGTATAAACCTCTTCATAACACACTGTATGGATGCTTAGTTTACTGCTAGGGTCCAGGAGGTTAGCATCTGTGAGAGCACCTCCACAAAGAGACCGGTCACCAGTGGATTCCCTTAGAGCTATGTGCTAGATCCACTCCTTCTTTGCATCTGCATCTCAGATGTCAAAGATAATGTCAAAGGCTTTTGGCAAAAGAAGTTTGCAGATGATTTCAAGCTGGGATCAGTCATTAAATCTTCCCAAGACAAGGGCAGCTTTCAGGAAATTCTAACACAGACAAAAGCTTGGTGTAAAACTCAATACCAAGAGTTGTATTATAGTACCTTATGGGAAAGCAGCCACCCTGGGTAACCACAGCATCAGTAAAACACCCCTAAAAGTTTATTCACTAGTTAGGGATCTGGAAACGTATACAGATAGTGCTATAGCCATCAAATAACATATGTACAAGGTAGTAAGAAAATCCTTATATGTTGCTCTGCTTATAAGCAACAGCATGGCATCTAGCTTCAGAGAGGTCATCATACCACTGTACTCGACCCTCATCAGACCCATCATAGAGTATAATACCCCCTTCAGTATGTACCTGACCAAACACATGCAGCAACAACATCCACATAAGTTATTTGCAGAAAGAATACAGAGAGTAAACACAATAGCCTAAGCTGATCACCTCAAAGTCCTATCTATTTACTCAGTAGCATACAGACTTCTGAGAGAGGATCTTTGTGTGTCATACAAGGCATCCCTGGACACTGGCTTGAGTAATCTTTTGGACATCTGCAAAACAAACAGTGTCAGAACTATTAGATTAAAAGACCTATAATTTGCTTGCAAAATAAATAGGGCATGCTGGACAGACAGATATGTTTCTCAGAGAATTTCCATCTCTGGAACAGGCTGCCCATCCATTTAAAGCAAAGTTCCTCCATTTCACTAATTTTCCCATTAACAAAAGCAATAACTAACTAACAAAACAAATTAATTAATTAATTAATATATAACTAAATAAATAAGTAATGTATTGCTCCTTGTTATTATATGCATGTTCTAAAGGTTAATTCTTGCTAAGTCTGACCAGGTGACCTAGTGTTTTATATTTAAAGCAATATAAGGGCCATGAAGTTAATTCTGTCTGGCAAATGTTGACAAAATTGTAACTTTCTGTTATTTTCCAGTTGGAAAATGTTATATCCATCCTTTATTTTACATTTAATAAACCTTCTAGCCACAGCTCTATAATGGTTTAATGAAAGCTCCTGCACTTCTATAGAAGCAATAATTTCAGGGACAATCTCTCCCCTCTTCTGATTCAATAAACCTGAAATTAGATCTATGCAACCCTCTGTCGTGGTCTTCTACTCCCCATTGTAGAAATACCATCAGGCCTTTTAAAAGGCTCAGCTCACCCCTCCTCAATCATCTGAGATGTAATTTCCTAGGGCAATGTGGAAGCTTTGTACTGCAAAATATTCCAAATTAATGGACTTTAGTTCACTCCATATGGCCACAATAACTCCAGTCATGCCATCCAGATTCAGTACGATTCAGTCCAACATACTGCCCATAATGCACCAGCTTCAATAAGATTCAGTCCAACATTTTACCCATGATGCACCAGCTTCAATAAGATTCAGTCCAGCATATTACCCGGAATGCAGTCACATATCCCTCCAGAAGAACTCATAGAAAATGAACAACTTGTACACCTAAAGCACCAAGCTTTAATTAACTGTATTGGGAAGCACAGTAAATAACCAGTCTTAACCTGAAAAGGATCTATGTCACTCTATGTTATCATTCACATTCAAGCTCTGCCTATCACACAGTTTTGAATTTAAGACACAAGCATAGTGTATTACATAGTGCAAGAAACAGAACTGTAGGTGTAGATATGTTTGTGAAGCAGAAAAATATTAGGTTGAAGAACAATCACCAAGTAATTTAAGAATGGTAATATTGTTAGTTATGTTTGACTCATTACTGTTCTTGTAGATGAAGATTAAATGCTTCAGCTTTGACTGCCCGAAGTTGAACTCGACAATGATTGGAGTTCCATCATAGGAAATCACAAAGAGTTGGCATATATAAGTTCAGTGTGTGTGTGTGTGTGTGTGTGTGTGTGTGTGTGTGTGTGTGTGTGTGTGTGTGTGTGTGTGTGTGTGTGTGTGTGTGTGTGTGTGTGTGTGTGTGTGTGGCTTCCCCCTACATCAGTGGTTGGATAGGGGCTTACACACACTCCTGGAAAAACATTTTAAAAGTGTTTTTAGTAGAGTTTTTTTTCAGTGAATAAAGTTTGGGTATTCTGATCTTCAGTGGATCTGCTTTCGTCCTCATAGTGGAAGTTTTTTAACTTAACCTTAGACAAATTAAGTGATAACAAAGGAGCACTGTTTCTACAAAAAAAATTAATTTTTTGAAGGCTTTTAGGCCTGTAATGTCTGCAGTATCTATGGGCCTATACATTTTACATAATAGAATTTCCTCCTAAGTAGGGCATACTGGATATCCCCACAGACATTTACTAGACTAGGACCATTAAAAGATGTGTTAATGATGAGCACATATTAGCCAAATCTCTCTCTTGGTACTCAGCATAACAAGGATCTTGGTTGGTAGCAGTGACGCCTTCCAGATATAGTTCAATCCCATGAGGTTTTCTGGGTTGCTATTTAGGCATGGAGGTGTGACCATATTGGACCAGACATTGGTTTTCTTGACTCCTGTACTTTCTTGGTATCTTACTTTAAAGAGTTGGCATCTATCCAACATCATAGAACATAATTAGACATAATGTTTTATATATCTATATCTATTTCTCTCTCTCTCTCTCTATATATATATATATATATATATATGTATATGAGTGTACTTGAACCAAACAAAAACACCCATTTTTGACTGGCATAATGTCAATATCAAAACAACAAAATGGCTGATGTCAGCACTCCTGGAAGCATGGACTAAGAAACTTAGTCATTAAGTAATTATGTCATTATGAAACATTGTGTCAAACTTTTACTTTTAAAAAATACAATAAAACGCAATTTTTTTAAGGTGGGCAAAATCCACCTGAAACCATACTGGGGGGGGGGGGGGTTGTGCCCCCAGATCCCTGCTATTTGTGTATATTAACTCTGAGATTGTACAAACCTTAAGTAAAGGCAAATTGATGAGTCCCTCGAATTATTCAGTCTGGCACACCTGTCAATCTGCTGCTTATTCAGCCATATGCAGTGGACTAAGCAGCTGTTGAACTAGCCACTTCAATAGCACCTATACATATTTATATGGTGCACACACGTGTGTGTGTGTGTGTGTGTGTGTGTGTGTGTGTGTGTGTGTGTGTGTGTGTGTGTGTGTGTGTGTGTGTGTGTGTGTGTGTGTGTGTGTGTGTGTGTGTGTGTGTGTGTGTGTGTGTGTGTGTGTGTGTGTGTGTGTGTGTGTGTGTGTGTGTGTGCGCGTGAGTGTGCGCGTATGTACATGTGTACATGTACAGATGATTTCAAGCTGGGATCAGTCATTAAATCTTCCCAAGACAAGGGCAGCTTTCAGGAAATTCTAACACAGACAAAAGCTTGGTGTAAAACTCAATACCAAGAGTTGTAATATAGTACCTTATGGGAAAGCAGCCACCCTGTGTAACCGCAGCATCAGTAAAACACCCCTAAAAGTTTATTCACTAGTTAGGGATCTGGAAACGTATACAGATAGTGCTATAGCCATCAAATAACATATGTACAAGGTAGTAAGAAAATCCTTATATGTTGCTCTGCTTATAAGCAACAGCATGGCATCTAGCTCCAGAGAGGTCATCATACCACTGTACTCGACCCTCATCAGACCCATCATAGAGTATAATGCCCCCTTCAGTATGTACCTGACCAAACACATGCAGCAACAACATCCACATAAGTTATTTGCAGAAAGAATACAGAGAGTAAACACAATAGCCTAAGCTGATCACCTCAAAGTCCTATCTATTTACTCAGTAGCATACAGACTTCTGAGAGAGGATCTTTGTGTGTCATACAAGGTATCCCTGGACACTGGCTTGAGTAATCTTTTTGGACATCTGCAAAACAAACAGTGTCAGAACTATTAGATTAAAAGACCTAAAATTTGCTTGCAAAATAAATAGGGCATGCTGGACAGACAGATATGTTTCTCAGAGAATTTCCATCTCTGGAACAGGCTGCCCATCCATTTAAAGCAAAGTTCCTCCATTTCACTATTTAAGTGGACTCTGGCTGATGGATGAGAAATGGGTAATTCACTTCTAATTTGGTACCTATGTCTCTGATGGACAAAAGCAGCCAGTAAATCACCTTCTAAATAAATCAAATTTGTGGGTCACATTTGAGTTGCACAGCTAGGCTTATAAGATCTCTGTTGGTCATTCGCCTACTATACACCTAAGAACCTATGAAGTTTTGAGCCTATGAACAAAGACAGTTTCTCTTAAAACTGACCAGTCTTTATGTGTAAATTTGCAACTGAATCAAATGCATAGCAGTACATACGTTTACTATATTATTTTCATCTCATTCTAATCCTATGACTTTTTGTTAGACTATATGAATATTTAAAATCAACTGAGCTATGAGGACAGAACCAAGTCTATTTGTAAGAGTATCTTGCTTTGTATCTATTTGCTGCAAGACTCTGGACTACAAAGTCTATTAACATTTATCCTTGCCAAAAGTCTGTCTGACTACATAAAGCTTTGTTATCTTAGGTATGCTAGATCATTTCCTAAGCTCATTAAGGCTAATTCTCTTAGACCTTTAGGTACCTCAGTAGCCTTTTACAAAAATGTAGCCCTTGGTGATACATATACAATAAATACACGGCCTTCCATTATCACCTTTGTAAAGCATTAAAAACTAGATCTCATTTGCAGATTCAGATGTGCATTTGGAGCTGCAATTATTAAGGGTTTTTATTTTGTGGGTCTATCTACTTTAAAGTTGATAGAATTCTGTCTTGTGCTTTACTGAAAAGTGACCCAGTTTTATCAGGTTAGAAACGTATATATTTGCCAAAACACTAAATCTGTAAGAGTAATCTCAACAATTTCACTTACCTTTCTCGTCCTTACCACAAAGTGCTCATGTGTCTTATATTGTTTAGCATGGATAACCACACATCTGGAGAGGGAAAGTGGTGCAGTGCATTGTGGGATATAGGAAAGTATTTAGCTGTCTGTGAACTATTGGCTAGATTAGTATTCTAATGTATATGGCCTTAGTCATTCAAGGTGCAAATGGCAGACCTTGCTTTACACATCTGTGACTCTGATAAGTATACAACTTTCACTTCTGATTTCAGAAATAGCTTTCTAAATTATATTTTTAGCTGGAGATTCCTGGGCTTTTTTTTTTGAGCAAAAATGGCTTGGCAAATGCCATACATGCATTTAATAAATGGCTAAACCATCCATTACGTGCACCAGTTATGTGACAATTGATCTTGCTATATATTTGTAATGGAGAATAGACTGAAATAAAAGGCTGTTACTTTTGATTTGGATTGTACTTTCTTTTGTAAACCTGTTCAATGATCTTACTTCGCAATAAACAGTAAGATCATTTTTCGGACACGTAATCCACAATTATCTTGTATAGTTTCAGAAGCAAATGCCACTTTTGTTTTGGTAGTTAATAATCTTTGATGTTTTCATCCCACCTCAATATAGACATTTATAATGTATTCTACAATCATGATTTATGTATAAGGGTTATTTTTTTTTCTTGTTGACCATTCCAGTTCATGGCATGTTTGCTCTCTTAGTTTTAGTCCATTCAGCATACCTTTTAACGTAATGATTTGGTTAACTCAATAAGCAATTCTTTTAAGTAATTTCAGGGCATATAATATGCATACTGAAACAGCTATGAGTTAAACTAGTTTGTCAGAAACAAGTAGTCTTTTTTTTTCTCTCAGTATCCACAAAGATCTTCATGGCTGGAAGGGAAAGTTGCTGAGGCTAAGTAGGGACTGTAATTCACTTACTTGCTAAGTGACTACCAAAGATGAGTCTTAGAAGTCCTGCTGCTAACAGCGGAAATTAACATGACCACAACTTTCAGATCTGAAATCTGTAATGTACAGGAATGACTGAGGCATGCGTCACATGTGTGAAGTGCCACATGACTCATGCAACTTTTCTTATTCTTAAGAACTTTCTCAACAGAAAATAGGGAAAGGCTGTATTCATAACATTATTTCTTTTTTTTTTTCTCTAGTTTTCCATATGTGTAGGTTTTGTGTATTACTATCATGGGTGCTTTTAGTATTAAGGTGAAAGAAATGAAACTGTAACAATTGCTATGGTATTAAGAGTTCACTTCCTACACAGTGAAAGATTTGTAAGTTTTTTGAGAATATAAGTAATGTTTTATTTATATCCTGAGAAGAAAGATTTAGCATTTACTTTATCTCCAAACCCACAACTGTTTCTTTAATAACTCTGAGAACTTGAAATCAGATATGCAAAGAAATGACACAGAACTCCATACCTCTGATTATAAACTTATGTAAATATGTGGCCATTCCAGAATGAAAGAACTCTCCAGAGTAAGGGGCCACTTTTCTTTTTTTTCTTTCTTTTTTTTGCTAAAATACCTTTATACTATCATAGAACTCCTGCCTTGAAGTTTTGATGATGGAATATCTGACAGACAAATGCACAGAGAACCAGTAGTCCGGTGCATCTATTATGCCCTTTTAAATACTGTTGCTATGAAACAACTATATTTAAACATATAAACATATAAACTGGATAATGTCCAAACCATTACTGTCACCACAACTGGCCACAGTACAGCTATATCATTACAATCTCTGACTGTCTGACATCTACCCCCTCCACTACTATCTCTAGTTCCCTTTTATCTGGACCTCCCCAATACTCCATAATTTGTAACCATCTTCATCCTATAATTACTTCACTGTCTCCTACTCAATATCTGTTTACAACTGATTCCATTTGAAAATAACGAGACTCTTATAAGCTTTATATTAATTATTATACAATGACCCCAGCATTAATATTCCAAAACATCAGCGTGTCCATTGTAAATTAGACTTATACTAATGGAAAAAGGTCAGGTCGCCTGGACTTTTTCCATTAGTATAAGCCTTTTTTCTGTTACAGCAACAGAGAATGGAAGAGCTCTGTTGCTGTAATCTCGTTATGTTAAACGAGTTTAACATAGTGAGATAGCTTAAAAAAAGCAACAAAGATTTTCCTTTCTCCGCTGCTTTTTTTAAAGTTTTTTCTGCTATGTTAAATGGGTTTAACATAGTGAGACAGCTTTAAAAAAAGCAACGGAGAAAGGAAGATCTCTGTTGCTTTTTTTAAAGCTGTCTCACTATGTTAAACTCCTTTAACATAGCGAGACACTTTTTAAAAAGCAACGGAGATCTTGCTTTCTCGGTTGCTTCCACACACAGCTCTGATGTACTGCATAAGCATACGCATGTGCAGTACATCAGAACTGACACAGAATACCAGACAGCTGCAGAAGGGCAGCATGGAGGCATTATACAATGCCATTGTTTAAGAAAAGTAAGTATTTTTTTTTCTTAAATAATGTAATCGTATAATAGCAATAACCCACTTCTGAGCATGGGTAATGCTGGATTTACCCACGGTTGTCTTTGTTCGGCCACTCGGGCTTCACCGTCATGACCAAACCACACCAACCGTGGGTAAATCCAGCATTATCCACACCCAGACGTGGGTTATTGCTTAAACATTTTATCGTATTCTTGTTTTAACTCCCATGTTTTCATCAACAGTTACATCATTGTTATCCTATGTATGTTCATTTACTATTCTATGTATGTACATTTATTATGTTTGATTAACTGTCACATCATTTCAATTGTATGTATGTTCATTTACTATACTATGTATGTACATTTATTATGTTTAACTGTCCCATCATTTCAATTCTATGTAAGTTCATTTACTATTTTATGTATGTACATTTACTGTTCTATATATGTACATTTATTTTTTTTTTGATTAAGCATTATATCATTACTATTTTATGTATGTACATTTATTATGTAAATCTTGTATAACTGCCTTCTAGCCATTCTGTAAAATGAATCATTTCTCCACGGGCCTCCAGTGAAAATGGGATCTGTGTCCATCCAGATTTTCCCATTAACAAAAGCAATAACTAACTAACAAAACAAATTAATTAATTAATTAATTAATTAATTAATATATAACTAAATAAATAAGTAATGTATTGCTCCTTGTTATTATATGCATGTTCTAAAGGTTAATTCTTGCTAAGTCTGACCAGGTGACCTGGTGTTTTATATTTAAAGCAATATAAGGGCCATGAAGTTACTTCTGTCTGGCAAATGTTGACAAAATTGTAACATTCTGTTATTTTCCAGTTGGAAAATGTTATATCCATCCTTTATTTTACATTTAATAAACCTTCTAGCCACAGCTCTATAATGGTTTAATGAAAGCTCCTGCACTTCTATAGAAGCAATAATTTCAGGGACAATCTCTCCCCTCTTCTGATTCAATAAACCTGAAATTAGATCTATGCAACCCTCTGTCGTGGTCTTCTACTCCCCATTGTAGAAATACCATCAGGCCTTTTAAAAGGCTCAGCTCACCCCTCCTCAATCATCTGAGATGTAATTTCCTAGGGCAATGTGGAAGCTTTGTACTGCAAAATATTCCAAATTAATGGACTTTAGTTCACTCCATATGGCCACAATAACTCCAGTCATGCCATCCAGATTCAGTACAATTCAGTCCAACATACTGCCCATAATGCACCAGCTTCAATAAGATTCAGTCCAACATTTTACCCATGATGCACCAGCTTCAATAAGATTCAGTCCAGCATATTACCCGGAATGCAGTCACATATCCCTCCAGATGAACTCATAGAAAATGAACAACTTGTACACCTAAAGCACCAAGCTTTAATTAACTGTATTGGGAAGCACAGTAAATAACCAGTCTTAACCTGAAAAGGATGTGTGTCACTCTATGTTATCATTCACATTCAAGCTCTGCCTATCACACAGTTTTGAATTTAAGACACAAGCATAGTGTATTACATAGTGCAAGAAACAGAACTGTAGGTGTAGATATGTTTGTGAAGCAGAAAAATATTAGGTTGAAGAACAATCACCAAGTAATTTAAGAATGGTAATATTGTTAGTTATGTTTGACTCATTACTGTTCTTGTAGATGAAGATTAAATGCTTCAGCTTTGACTGCCCGAAGTTGAACTCGACAATGATTGGAGTTCCATCATAGGAAATCACTGCCAAAAAGGTGTGTTGGAAGAGATTCCCTTTATGGGGAAATTTGCTGGAGATGCTGCATCCAAAGAGTTGGCATATATAAGTTCAGTGTGTGTGTGTGTGTGTGTGTGTGTGTGTGTGTGTGTGTGTGTGTGTGTGTGTGTGTGTGTGTGTGTGTGTGTGTGTGTGTGTGTGTGTGTGTGTGTGTGTGTGTGGCTTCCCCCTACATCAGTGGTTGGATAGGGGCTTACACACACTCCTGGAAAAACATTTTAAAAGTGTTTTTAGTAGAGTTTTTTTTCAGTGAATAAAGTTTGGGTATTCTGATCTTCAGTGGATCTGCTTTCTCCTCATTTTGGAAGTTTTTTAACTTAACCTTAGACAAATTAAGTGATAACAAAGGAGCACTGTTTCTACAAAAAAAATAAATTTTTTGAAGGCTTTTAGGCCTGTAATGTCTGCAGTATCTATGGGCCTATACATTTTACATAATAGAATTTCCTCCTAAGTAGGGCATACTGGATATCCCCACAGACATTTACTAGACTAGGGCCATTACAAGATGTGTTAATGATGAGCACATATTAGCCAAATCTCTCTCTTGGTACTCAGCATAACAAGGATCTTGGTTGGTAGCAGTGACGCCTTCCAGATATAGTTCAATCCCATGAGGTTTTCTGGGCTGCTATTTAGGCATGGAGGTGTGACCATATTGGACCAGACATTGGTTTTCTTGACTCCTGTACTTTCTTGGTATCTTACTTTAAAGAGTTGGCATCTATCCAACATCATAGAACATAATTAGACATAATGTTTTATATATCTATATCTATTTCTCTCTCTCTCTCTCTCTCTATATATATATATATATGTATATGGGTGTACTTGAACCAAACAAAAACACCCATTTTTGACTGGCATAATGTCAATATCAAAACAACAAAATGGCTGATGTCAGCACTCCTGGAAGCATGGACTAAGAAACTTAGTCATTAAGTAATTATGTCATTATGAAACGTTGTGTCAAACTTTTACTTTTAAAAAATACAATAAAACGCAATTTTTTTAAGGTGGGCAAAATCCACCTGAAACCATACAAGGGGGGGTGGTGCTCCCAGATCCCTGCTATTTGTGTATATTAACTCTGAGATTGTACAAACCTTAAGTAAAGGCAAATTGATGAGTCCCTAGAATTATTCAGTCTGGCACACCTGTCAATCAGCTGCTTATTCAGCCATATGCAGTGGACTAAGCAGCTGTTGAACTAGCCACTTCAATAGCACCTATACATATTTATATGGTGCACACACGTGTGTGTGTGTGTGTGTGTGTGTGTGTGTGTGTGTGTGTGTGTGTGTGTGTGTGTGTGTGTGTGTGCGTGTGAGTGTGCGCGTATGTGCATGTGTGTGTTTGCGTGTATGTGTGTGTATGTATAAAAATAAAAACAACTATTTCATCCTGTGCGGTCTTCTTTTGGCTATAAAAATTAATACTAAATTTCTCACAGCAATATAGACAATGAAAGAAAATGTTGATCATACAAAAAAAAAAAAAGAAAACTATAAACCATACTAAAAATTAGTATAAAGAAAAAAATAAAGTCATTACAATAGGTCATCCACATAATTCAAATTTAATGTATCTGAAAACTAAGGGAAACATTTCCTTTAGAAGACAAACATCTGTTTCAACAGCATGCATGCTGTTTTATTTAAACCAACAAAATGTCTACATTCTTAAAGCTTGTAATAATTCATATAAAAGTCAGTAATTTATTGACACACTGTTTTTATAATGACTACCTTAATTATAAGCAGTTGCAACTAATTTGATTTCCCACTGCATCTCTGTTGTTTTAGAGATGTTAGCACTGAAAGGCATGATAGCAACTTAATTAGCATGAGATTATAGCCTTAGACAAAATGTGCAGTATCACATTCCTGAGACTGTAATTAAGTGACAGATCAGTTCACATATGGGGATGTGCATTTAGAGTGATGCATGTCTGATAGTAACATACTTGATTGAAATGTCTGAAGAAATTATTTTCCGGTTTGTATATCTACAGCTTAATTGAATGTAGAAGGTTCATAGAGTTGTACCAAGTTTTCAGTCTAGTGGCCTTCAAGATGTGCTACTGCAATTGACCAGTACTGGAGTTTATCCATAATACTTTTTCATCAAGTTTATTACACTTTTTGAATTAATTTTGTTGCAGCAAATAAACAATTATAAAAAAAAAAAAAAAAAAAAAAAAAAAACAATCCAAGGATTTAATCAAGATCTGCCTGGATCATGCTAAAAAGGTCATGCTCTCACAACATGATGTTTTGCAATTCAGAGATATGTTAGCTGCAGCAAAGTAAGACCTCATTATCTGGTAATTTGCATGTTTATGAATGCCAGTTAATACAGTGATGTGCAAATCATTGCTGACCTGCATATTGTGGTAGTAAACTGCTGCTCATATAAGGAATTGCATTCCCCCAATCGCTTTCCCCCAACATATACAAGTACACAAAACACACACACAAACACACACACACACGTGCATACACACACACACACACACACACACACACACACACACACACACACACACACACACACACATACACACCACTGTCCCTGTATCTGTCCCATGAGGTGGAGGTAAAGTAGCCTTCCACTTACAAGTTATGCACCACTATGCTTATTAAAAATAGAAGCCTAATCTTGCCTTCTTTTGTAACCAAGGATGCATGCAGGATTCTCTACCCTGTATAGCATTTCTTCCTTACTGGACATCACTGAAGGATCCAAATTCTTTGCAAAAATGTGTTAAATCCCACCCAGAAATCAAACAAATCTTCACAGTCCAAAGATGCAGTCTGCTGTGAAATGTAGGACATGGGTCAGTGACATGAGGAAAACCTCAATGAAGGGAACAAAAGGGGCAATCTGTGAGGCATTAAAATGTACCAATGTAGTAATTTCCAGACTTGAAGAATCCCTTGACAGAGTTCACATTTACTGTAAAAGTTGTTTGTTTTTTTAATAAAGTGCATTATTTTGTTGCAAAGCCATTTATTTTATTTTATTTTTTATGCGTTTTGTTTTTGAGCCTTTGTTTATTTTTTTATATAACTGTAAAAACCTCAGGTATTTGCTCACAATCCCCGTCATTTAGACTCCTACAGAGATGCCTCTCACATGCACCAGAGGGGTTCTGGATTCAAACCAACCCATGGGGTTAAGCTCCTCAACAGGCTTAACATCAAACACATATAGAAAGTTTTGTCTGTTAGGAAATCCTCTCAGGAACTTGACATTTCATTCCAATTCAGCAATCCCCAATCTTCTTCCCTAATTTCAAAATGTTTAGATATTTATGAAAGTTATTCTAAAGATTATTGAACTTATCAAACATGTCCTGAAAGGAATAAAACCCCATTCATTCCAAATAACTGAAAGACCTATTTCAGGTAGCCTATAACCCCATATAGATCCAGGTAACAAATGTTCAAAAATCTATGTGATAATAGGAAAGTGGGAAGCAAATGCACCAAAACTAGATGATGACATCACTTCATGACTGTGACCACCACCTGTGCAGTGTATGCACCTATATTCAACATGGCCGTAATCCCTTCCCTTCCACCCTCGCTGCTTCACTATACACACTACATTACCACCATGCAACATTCTTGGAATGCATCAATCTTTTTCACCTTCCAATAAATGTCCTTGAAATCATCCTGCCATGAAAGCATCCAGCAACTGCACTGTAGTAGCATATTTTAACATACCTCATAATTCCTAAGCACACATTTCTATTGGTTCCCTGGGGAAGACCCTCATTAGCTCAAGCCTAAACAAGACCACATGGAAAACCTTCTAAGCAAGGCCTGACAAGTATGCAGCACTCATTTTGAAGGGAATGACTTTGAAACCTTAAGAATATGCAACCATTTCAGAAATAGGGTCATACTTCTTTCTAACAGCCATTACTCAAGGGACAGGTTCTGTGGCCTCCACTTCTTAACATACACTGTCATCATATCCAGAAGACTCTTACATATCACTTCCTCCACTTCACAGGAAAACTGTGAAAACTCTACATGTGCATATTTCAGGAGGTGATCTCCCTTCTGTATACAAAAGAGCCCTTAGCAAATGCTGATGTTGCAAAATTTAGTGCCATCACTTCAGTCATATTACTGATAACCATGTGACTTGATATCACCTTTTCATAGCCCCACGGTATAGGGAGAGTGCAATATGGCTTACTTAGAAGGATTAATAAAACATAAACAGAAAGGTTAATCTTTTGAGGTCTAGTCCAAGCTTCATTTCCTGGCACATGCTCTGTCCCTAATGGCTTTTGCAAGGGATGCAGTTGCCAAGGCAAACAAAAGTATTGAGTGAAGCATCCCTTCCTTGTGCCATAAAATATATCCATACAAGGCAAGGAATATGCTGCCCAGACTTCATTACCATTATAGCTCTGTTATATAGGGTGAGAAACATTTTAATACAGTGGGCAAGAGAACAAATGATCTCTAGCACAGAAAAAAGATAATGTTACTACACATATTTTATTTTGGGTATGCAACACATTACAGCCACCTGAATATCAACCACATGCCATATGCCCACCCACTATCCCACCCAGCCCCATCCCACAAATATAAACACACATACGCACACTTTCTCCACCAATGCCAGTAATAGTTTTTTGCACTATCAGCAGCATTATGTGTAGACAGACATGAGCTTCCACTATGAGTGGATGAAATCGAATGCACTAAGGATCAGAATCCCTGAACTGCTCTTGTTTAAAAAATATTGTAAAATACATTTTTTTTTTTTTTTGCAGAATGTAACTCCTATGCACCCTTGTGGCAGCAAGCCTCCACCACACTTCTGAACTTATATATACCAACTTTACAGTTGCACGCACTTGAAAAAGGGGACAAATCCTCCAAAAAGGGACTCACTTGCAGAAAAACTTGCCAACAGTGATTTCCTGTGGAGGAACTTGGATCATCAGCAGGCTGAAGCCTAGCATTTCAAACTCAATCATTCAGTCTTCACCCACCAGTAGTTGACAGATGTATAGTCAATTTTATTATATTTCTATTCATTTTACTTTAATTTCACATGCAGCTAGTATTTATGTTCTTTACGTGCATCATGTTGTGTCACTATTTCCATAGAATAAAGATGGTAGGCAGTTGCTCTTTTTTGACTCTTCAAAAATATAGTATGTGTTGGAATACACAATCATCAGATGTCCTGCTTTGCTACATATAAAACAGTGCTTAATACTGACATTATTTTTTAATTCTACAAAAATCCAACACTGAAGGCAAAAATAACTATAACCCAGAGAAAAACAGTAGCTAACAAAGTCTATGACTTTTAACTTGCATACTTTAGTTGTCACAGAAAGCAAAGTTTGTAAATGAAAACAAGTCATTTGACCAATAAAAGCTACTAAAAAGAAAGGAACGTAACAGAGCTTTGTTAAGCTGTACTTAAATACTAAATAAAATGATCTACATAGCAATAATTGTTTACTCACATTAGTTGACATTCTGTTTCAGATAAGGCAAATTGGTTGTAGGTAGCGGGATTCCTGGGATTTTTCATAAGGAATGGTAAGTGTTGACTTGCAGAAGTTGATATAAAGATCATTTGTATTTATGCATGTCAGTTTAACTATAGCTATATCTTTATTTATCTATATCTATCTATATATATATCTATCTATACCTATATATACATATATATATATATATATATATATATATATATATATATATATATATATATATTTATATAGGTACTTTTCCTTTATCGGGGCAACAGGTCTAATAGAACTCTGTACTGTATATTGCTATTGAATGTTAAAGTGGATAGTTTTACAAATGCATAGGATGGTATAACAAGACACATTTCTGTGTACTGGCAGTTGACAGGGAGTAGTATGTTATATAGCCTGGATTATGTCACCTCGAGAATTTTGTAATTTTGCAGATAACGGAAAACTGCCTTTTTTTCTCCTGTTTCTATTTTTCATTATTAAATATTCAAACAAAACAACACTTTCCATTTTTATATTTGTCTTACTGAAAGCTACAACTTGGATGTATGTGGTTTAGATGCATTCAGATTTGGAATATTTTGTAAATGTGTTAATACTCTTCACTTGTATCCCATTGTAAAAAAAGGAAGCTGGGAAAGCTGGGAAATGGTCTTTCTTTGGCTCCTTAGTGTCCAAAGCAGTGAGGCGGAAAATAATAATAATTAAAAAAAAAAAAAAAAGGACAGCAAACCAGATGTGGCACCTTTAAGCTGTAGAGCTTGCATTAAAACTTTCTGAGATATGCTGAGAGTGAAAGTGTCTTTAACGTATTTAGGAGGGTTTACACCTATACAAAAAGAAGACACACAAAAGAAAGAAAAGAACACTGCAACGGTGATGTTTGAAACCAGTAAGTCGACGGAGAATTTTTGAGTGTCTTGTTAGGCACTGTCAGCACTGATGTATCTATTATTTTATTCACTGTCAGTTGGCTTTTAACAGGTTAAGACCACATTTATCAACGGTGATATAGTTGAGTGTTAATAACGTTAACTATAATATTCAGGGGTGTTTGGAGGTCCTTTCCGAGAACACACCATTGGGCCGGTGTGGGTGGGACAAACCCGATCAACCAAAGGTATGTAAGAAGTGCTAAGATTCCAAGTGCGCACATTACACCTGTTGCCCCGATAACGGAAAAGTACCTATATATATATATATATATATATATATATATATATATATATATATATATATATATATATATATATCTACCTTCAACAAATGAAAGTATGATCCATTGAACAGCAAAATCATGAGCTTATTGCACAGAAACTGCATTCTACCAGAAACACAAAAAACATGAGATACACATCACCGAAATCTGTACTGGCGGATATGTGTATACGCAACCAAGTGCTCCCTGTGGTATTAAATCAAAGTGCAGAATTACACCAACATTATGCGACCCTAGCAAGACAAAACCAAAGTGTGATGAAGTGAATATTCAAAGACTACAATGTATATTTTCAGTGAAATCACCCTTTACATATTCAAAAGCGACGCTATCGCTCTCACATAATCCATGTTATCATTATCAGACTTGTGCTTGAATATAGTTAGGAACTGCTGCTGCCTCCAAATCAGAGTTTTTTTCTTAGGAGAAGGAGGACAAGCCACTGACATTCTTTTTCTAATTTCATCCACTCAGTTTTTCTCCCAAACTAAGATTGTTAACACCGTATAAACATCACATACATGTTTTCCTGTTATACATTTAAACCTGCAATGCCAAGCTTCCAGAGCATTCTGTGTTCTTGGGATAGCCATATTGCTCAGACACAGCTCCATGCGGTCCTGTTGAGTCTTCCTGGCTACAGAGAACTGAAAAGAAGTGACTGCTTTCCTGATTATCTATTTACTGCATTTTTTTATTATCTGCACTTAAAAGTACATTTTAGTCGAAATTAGTCTAATTCAAGTCGAAAAGTGTTTGTTTGCTGTTTAATTTAATTGTTTGGCTGCCCACTAAAGTGTGCTAGCCTGTACTACTGACTTATTGCCTTTTCTGCATTTCTGTGTGTTTCTATTTAAAAACAAAAAAACAAAAAAATATTCCTTGTTTTCCTGCCTCTCCACCAGTTTACAGGCCTTGCTGTATCCTGCGCTGTGTTGTAGTTCCTGTGTTGTCCATTGCCTTACTTGGATAGAAGGAAGTTTCTTAGCTCACCAGTGGGAGTGGGGACCCTTGAATAGCCTACCTGTCCTTGAGGGAAGTGACCTCAGCACAAGAAGCTGTAGTAATTGGTCATTTTGGACCATTTCTAGCTCTTTTGAAGTTCCCTGGTTAAAATCTGCCTCTGGCATTTTTTTGAAGCCATATTGCTCAGACACAGCTTCACGTGGTCCTGTTGAGTCTTCCTGGCTACAGAGAACTGAAAAAAAGTGACTGCTTTTCTGATTAAGTATCCTGCTGTTTTTTATATTTGTTTTACCTTCTACTCCTTACCTAGAGCAAGCTTTAACTGTTTTCATAGTTATTTACTGCATTTTTATTATCTGCACTTAAAAGTACATTTTAGTCGAAATTAGTCTAATTCAAGTTGAAAAGTGTTTGTTTGCTGTTTAATTTAATTGTTTGGCTGCCCACTAAAGTGTGCTAGCCTGTACTACTGACTTATTGCCTTTTCTGCATTTCTGTGTGTTTCTATTTAAAAAAAAAAAAAATATTCCTTGTTTTCCTGCCTCTCCTAAACTAGTTAGACCAGTTTACAGGCCTTGCTGTATCCTGGGCTGTGTTGTAGTTCCTGTGTTGTCCATTGCCTTACTTGGATAGAAGGAAGTTTCTTAGCTCACCAGTGGGAGTGGGGAGCCTTGAATAGCCTACCTGTCCTTGAGGGAAATGACCTCAGCACAAGAAGCTGTAGTAATTGGTCATTTTGGACCATTTCTAGCTCTTTTGAAGTTCCCTGGTTAAAATCTGCCTCTGGCATTTTTTGAAGCCATATTGCTCAGACACAGCTCCACGTGGTCCTGTTGAGTCTTCCTGGCTACAGAGAACTGAAAAAAGCGACTGCTTTCCTGATTAAGTATCCTGCTGTTTTTTATATTTGTTTTACCTTCTACTGCTTACCTAGAGCAAGCTTTAACTGTTTTCATAGTTATTTACTGCATTTTTATTATCTGCACTTAAAAGTACATTTTAGTCGAAATTAGTCTAATTCAAGTTGAAAAGTGTTTGTTTGCTGTTTAATTTAATTGTTTGGCTGCCCACTAAAGTGTGCTAGCCTGTACTACTGACTTATTGCCTTTTCTGCATTTCTGTGTGTTTCTATTTAAAAACAAAAAAAACAAAAAAATATTCCTTGTTTTCCTGCCTCTCCTAAACTAGTTAGACCAGTTTACAGGCCTTGCTGTACCCTGGGCTGTGTTGTAGTTCCTGTGTTGTCCATTGCCTTACTTGGATAGAAGGAAGTTTCTTAGCTCACCAGTGGGAGTGGGGAGCCTTGAATAACCTAACTGTCCTTGAGGGAAATGACCTCAGCACAATAAGCTGTAGTAATTGGTCATTTTGGACCATTTCTAGCTCTTTTGAAGTTCCCTGGTTAAAATCTGGCTCTGGCATTTTTTTGAAGCCATATTGCTCAGACACAGCTCCACGTGGTCCTGTTGAGTCTTCCTGGCTACAGAGAACTGAAAAAAAGCGACTGCTTTCCTGATTAAGTATCCTGCTGTTTTTTATATTTGTTTTACCTTCTACTGCTTACCTAGAGCAAGCTTTAACTGTTTTCATATTTATTTACTGCATTTTTTATTATCTGCACTTAAAAGTACATTTTAGTTGAAATTAGTCTAATTCAAGTCGAAAAGTGTTTGTTTGCTGTTTAATTTAATTGTTTGGCTGCCCACTAAAGTGTGCTAGCCTGTACTACTGACTTATTGCCTTTTCTGCATTTAGCGCGGAGTTGCCACTAGAGCACCATCGGGCAGCGCCGGTTAAACAAGGTTAAACTATTTCTGGCTCCGTAAAGTCTGCTCTTCATTTTTTCCCTTAGAACTGCTCTACTTGTAATCTAAACAGTCTATTCTCTATCTGTAAAGCTCAGCACTTGTTCCTAAAGCATTTTTAGTCAGGTAAAGCACTTCTATATTATACAAAGTACTTCACTAGCTTAAAACCCCCTTGAGTACCCACTTCCCTATAGGTCCTTTCTGACTCAGTTACACAGCAAACTTTTTCATTTCTTCTAGTATGTCAAAGGGTCAGTTGCTAGCGTCCTCTCCTGCTCAGCTGGTGAATCTGGGAATATTGAGGCAATGTTACAATTGCCTCATGTAGACAGACAACCCTCTCCTCCTCCCACAAAACACAAATACATGCGAGAGATGCAACTATATAGCCAAACTGGAGGCTGAGCTCTCTCAACTCAGGACTGGCAAAACCAGACAAGAGGAGAAGGTAACCACACACACCATAAACCCAGTCTCACATAGAACTATCACAACTACAAATCAAACACATAAACACACAAATACATACTCAGAGGCACTGATCAAAAATCTACCAAAACAGCAGAGGCCTCCAAAGCAGACACCCAAACAACTGCCACCTCATGACATAACACAAGCAACACATAGATCACAAAGTCAGTGTGCAAATCAGTCACAGCCCTTAAGGCCAAACACAATGCCAGACACACTTGTCATAGGTGACTCCATAGTCAGACACACTGACGTCCCACTCACCAGACTGAACAAGGAGAGGGTCACAGTAAGCTGCCTGTCGGGCGCTAGAATCCGCCACATAACACAAGCACTCAGGTCACTCCACAGCAAGTACAAGTATGATTCAGTCATTGTCCATGCCGGTGTGAATGACCTGAGATGTACCTCCCTGGACTACATGAAAAGAGACATAAAGGAGCTCTCAGATTATGTAGCCCAGACTGGTATGACCCTGACCCTGAGCAGTATCCTACCTTCACCAAGAATGATGCCACAATACAGAGACAAAATGATCAGTTTTAATAATTGGCTTAATTTCTGGTGTCATTCTAAGGGGATCCAATGTCTGTCTGCCTGGAATGACATGGTTGACAAGCCACGCTGCTTCGCAAGGGACGGCTTGCACCTGTCACCCCTGGGTTTCCGGATATTGGCAAAGGCTCTTGCCACCCCCATAGTGCCTTTTTTAGACAAGGCTCAAATTCTAAACCCAACGCCCTAGAAAACAATAATGGAAAAAAAACTAAGGGTAATGCTGCTCAATGCCAGAAGTCTAAATCTCAAGATGCATGCCCTCGAAGCCCTCCTCAGTATGGAAAACATCAATGTCTGTGCTGTGACTGAAACCTGGTTCAAGGCTCCTGAGAGCACCCCGGCACTATCAGGTTTTACCTCATATCATGCGTTCCGGCCCCAAAACCCGAACCGTACCACAAAAGGAAGGGGTGTATCCATATTCATCAAGGATACCCACACCTCCAGACTGGTGGCAACTCACGAAGCATCAGAGACCATTCAGGTGCAATTAACCATATGCAAAACTTCTCTACAGTTTGTAGCATGTTACAGGCCACCCTCTCAAACTCAGGAACCCCACACAGCCTTCCTGAAGACACTGGAGAGTATAAATGTCTCTCCAAACACCATCATATTGGGTGACTTCAACTACCCAAACATAGACTGGGAACATTACTCAAGCCCCAATACCCTAGCCCAAAGGTTCCTGGAGTTCATAAACTCAAATGCTATGGAACAACTTGTCACCATTCCCACAAGAGGTGAAAATATACTAGACCTGATCATCACAAACATGGGGACAAAATGCTCCACACAGGAAGTATATCCCTCATTGGTGAGATCAGACCATAAACTAATCTCACTGGAGATCCACATCCCGCCCCCACCCCCAACAAAAAAAGACCACAGTGAAGAACTTCTCAAAAGCCAACTTCACACTTCTTAAGACTGGTGTGGTATCCTTCAAGGCCCCTGAGCCATTGGAAACCACAACCCACACTGATGAATCCCTTACAAATGCTTTCTACGAGCACCTCCAGGATTGCATGGATCAAGCAATCCCAACTAAAATCAAGACCCTTTCCACCAAAGGCAAGCGCCCGATCTGGTGGACCCCAGCCATAAACAAACTTTACAACAAGAGGAGAAAGCTACTACAAGATAGAGCAAAATCCCTAAAAGGGAAGACATCTCTGATCAATACTAGTAAAAAACTACGATCACTCATAAAATCATCCAAGGCCAACTTTGAGAGAAAAATCACCAAGGACTCAAAAGACAATTATAAGGCCTTCTTTAGCTATGTTAGAAATCTGGGTGGAAACTCCCAGATATGCTCAGAATTAGTCCAAAATGATACAAAAATCACTGAACCCACAGACATTGCAAACATACTGGCAGACAGGTTCAGTGAAAATTTCTCCCCTCCCCCCCCAAAGGAGAAATATCTATCCCAGCAGAGTGTAGCCTCCCAATCATCTCAAATGCCCAGGTGAGAGCTGCTCTCTCTAAAGCTAAAAACACAGCATCAATGGGACTGGATGGTGTCCCCGGCTGTGTGCTACACAAACTCAATGAGGAACTAAACCCACACATAAGGCTGCTGTTTAATCTTAGCCTTACCACAGAATACGTACCCAAAGAGTGGCATACGGCAACTGTGGTCCCACTCCACAAAGGCGGTGCTTCTACGGACCCTGGTAATTACTGCCCCATAAGCTTAACAAGCCTGGTCTGCAAAGCTATGGAGAGGATCATAATGGAACTCATAAATAAAGACATAGGGGACCTACAGACATTGGATCCTACCCAATTCGGTTTTTTCAAGGGCAGATCATGCCTCTTGAACTTGGTCGACTTTTTTGAAACAGTCACCAAGGCATTGATGAGGGTAAGGCAGCTCACACAGCCTACCTTGACCTTGCAAAAGCTTTAGACACAATACCCCACTCGGGTATCATAGAAAAGCTCACCAGCTTAAATGTAAACCCATATGTCACAAGATGGGTTGCAAACTGGCTCAAGGACAGAACCCACAGGGTTAGAGTTGCTGGTGCCATGTCAGACTCCAAGCCGGTCACAAGCGGTGTCCCACAGGGCTCAGTCCTGGGCCCCCTCTTGCTCGGCATCTACTTTTCAGAAGTGCAGGCAAACATAGGAGGATTGTGGCTGACAAAGTTTGCAGATGACTGCAAACTGGGCGCCATAGTTGAAAATCCATCAGACACGGATATCCTTCAGAGAGGTCTCATAGAAACGGATAACTGGTGCCAGAGCCATGGCCTTAAGCTAAACGCCAAAAAATGTATAGTCATACCCTTTGGTAAAAACAAGATAACCCCAAGTTACCACATAGGTGGCAATCCATTAAGCACAGAAGAGGTTATCAGGGACCTGGGGACCCAAGTTGACAGTAACCTTTCTTTTGACACTCACAATGCCAAAGTGGTTAGGAGGACCTTCTACATTGCCCACCTGATTATGAAGGGATTCACATCCAGATCAAGGGAGGTCATTGTTCCCCTGTACTCTTCACTTATCAGACCAATGATTGAGTACAATGCCCCATTCAGAATGTATCTTACCCGACACCTGCAGCAATTGGAAAGACCCCAAAAGTTCCTCACCAAAAGGATAAAGGGGCTCAAAAATATGCCATATGCTGCCCGACTGAAGAAACTCCAGCTCTATTTAGTCGCATACCGTCTGCTCAGAGGTGACCTGTGCCTGACATACAAGGCCATGTCCAACCTGGAATTAATGGACATGCTCCACCTCAAAAAATCCAAATCCACCAGAGCCACAAGAGCAAGAGACTTAAACCTCAACATGGATATAAATAGGACGTGCTGGAGGGACATATTCATCACCCAGAGACTCCCTATGCTGTGGAACAGAATCCCGGTCCATGTGAGACAGAGCACGTCGCTGGCTCTGTTCAAGAGGAATCTTGACCAGTGGATGGGAGATCGTAGGTTTACCCCGGGGATCATCTCTGTATCACTGCTGGACAGAGGCACGGCAAACTAATGGGTATAGTATTCTTCAGCCTAAGGGGTGGTGAAAGCCACACAACTCTGGCTAGGCTTATAAATGCCCTAGGGCAGATAGCCTAGTATGAACCTATGAACCTATGAACCTAAAACAGCTAATTTAAAACAGCTATATTCCAAAATTATACTGGAAACAGTGGCAGAAACCTCATGCAAGCTGTAGAACAGGTGCTAAACAACCGAGGTTTCCCATATAAATACCACTCTGCAAAATATTTTAAAAGGTCTTTCCCTTCACTTGGAAAGTTGGCTATTAGTCTGACAAACATTGGAAGGATGTTTTGTTCATCTAAAATGCAAAAGCAGCTAATTGTTTGACAGGTAACTGGAAACGCATATCAGAATTATAGGTAGAGCCCAGACTAAGTGTTTGAACCTTATGCCAAATACTTCTCCCAAAATTGAAAAAGCACCCCTTGCATTTTACGTTGTTAATGTTTATTTTAACACTTTTGATAGCTGCTCTCTAAAAATCACATAATATAAACGAGACATCAGACTCTAAAGACTCTATTCCAAACAAATCAAAAGACACTGCCACATATACTAATAACAAAGAAGGGACTTCTTCCTCATCAGACAAAACACTAGAGGTACGCTTTTTGTATATTCACCATATTCACCATAGAATGTATGGTGTATAACTGCTGACATTCTGTATCTCTAGCAAAGTACGTGCCATCCATCAACCAAATATCTGACTTGCTTAAATCAATTAGAGTTTGTGTTTTGGTGAGCGTTACTACAGCATTATCCATAGTACCATCACACAATGTTTTTTGTATAAATACTCCGGCCTTTAACGGAAAGTCATCAGGAGAAATATCTGCTAATGCGAACGAGGATGTTAACAGACCTCCACTCTGCTTAACTCTCACTCTTCTGACTGTCTGTAGCAAAGTTCTCCCACTAGGCAAGTTTGGATGTGAAATCTAATGATGAAGAGGCTACAGCATCGTCCTCTATTATACATGCCGAATCTCTTGATAAAGCATCTCTTTGCCTTAAGTGATGACAAACTGAATACTTCTCTCCATCCTCTGGCTCTCCTGAATGATTTTGCTCAATAGATTTAATTAATTCTTACCATCTTGTCACAGTGATAGTAATGGCTGTACCTCTACATAGTTGTGACACTTTGTATTTATAACACCAATATTTCTTGATTTTTGTCTTCTTCTCTAAATGGAAAATATATCCTTCCATAATTAGAATCTCACCTCCTTGTTGTGATTTGCCTGTATGGTAGGACTCCAGGAGTGATTCTGCACCAATCCGGTATAGTAGATGCCTGAACGCTATTACAGCTACTACTACTTCCTTGTCACATTTAAAGTGATATCACCTCTACTAACCATTGAAGTGTTTTTCATTGAATAGGTTTTCTATATTATGGCATTTTGTGCAATTCAGCTTTCAGTGCAGTTATTGAAAGTATATATATATATATATATATATATATATATATATATATATATATCGAGTACACAGGAAATGCAAAAACTGACAAACAGGTGAACAGATGGTAAATAGACAAAAAAAACCCCACAAATTATCCATTTCCACTCTCAAATTCAAGTTATAAATCTACTTTTAGTACTAATGTAGTGTCTACTGACTTATTACCAATGAACAAGCATTAAAATGTGCCGTGCCTTCTATTTCTAACATGGCCACAATTCTGCCCTATTAGGTAAGTCTACAAAAGTGGGGAAAAGGAGCATATAAATAAAATAAAGCATGTTAAAAATGTTTCAGGAGATATTGAAGTAGAAAAGACTCAGTTAATTAATGTAACTGATGTTGCACTTGAGAGTATTTCTTTGCTAAATAAGAAACCATCTTTTTTTACCTGGTTTCTTGTCAATCACTTCAAAACAAGTTGTAATTTAAAAGCTTTTATTAGAAGAATAAATATAAAATCCTGGTTTTGCACATTTACTATGAAAGATAGAATTGATGACGTTGTATTTCTTTTTTAAGAAATTGACTTTTAAGCCTCCATACCATCACACAGTAAAATTGTTTGAGGAAAAAGTTACGAACAGTTGAAAAAAATAAGGCAAATATTTTCTAAAAATTATAGTCATAACATATCCCTATCAGAATAAAAGCCCTTGCTAGCTTATGTTCCATATAAATGAAGGATTTCATAATGTTTCTTCATATCGTGGATAATAATAGTAACAGGCAATGCATATTTGTTATGTACACTCAATGTTGAAATAATTATATACTTGCAGACAACATGTGGAGGAGCAGGGGGATATGAGCAGTTAAGTTGTACTTGGTTGAATTTTCTGACTTTTTACTTATTATACTTATTTCAAAAGGGAGTGTCACCTTAAGATCGGGGGAATCACAATGGCTGCAAATTTTACACCTATTCATGCTGAACATTTTATCAGCTGTTTTGAGAGGTTGTATATTTATGATGAGTCAGTGAATTAGAAGTTATGTACCTACCATAACGTTCCATGTTAGTTGTCTTCTCTCGCCTTCTTTCTTGCTGGATGGGTTCGGAGCCGATCCTCGGCTCCGACTCGGCACTTGCTAAGCTCGAGAGTCACTTTTACCAGCTCGAGGCAGCCCCATATCCCATGATGCAAGGTGGTAATTACCCAGATCTTGTTTGGAATCTAGAGGAAAAACTGCCTATAAAAACTTTCCACTAAGGAAAGAGAAACACTAACCTAAAAAGGCTATAATGGAAACCAGGTAATCAAGAACAAGAACTATCTGGTGTCCAAGGAAGAAGAATCTTCCAAAGAAAAGGGGAGATCAAGGTCTGTCCAGGCTAGGGGGACAGGAGGGAGGGACGCAAGAAAGAAGGCGAGAGAAGACAACTAACATGGAACATTATGGTAGGTACATAACTTCTAAATGTTAAGTTGTCAATCTCGCCTTCATTCTTGCTGGATGGGACCGCGTCCCTAGCACCTCTATCTTGGGTGGCGCAATGGAACAGACTCTTGAGAACAGTGGAACCAAAGCTTGCCCTGTCCCTGGAGGCCAAATCCAATTTGTAATGAGAAACGAAAGTATGAGGAGTGGCCCAAGTGGCTGCTGCACAAATAGTATCTAAGGGTAGTCTAGCCTGAAAGGCTGTAGAAGTGGCTAGACCTCTTGTGGAATGAGCTTTAGGTTTTGAGTTCAGCTGTTTGCCCCTAAGCTGATAAATGTCAGAAATGCTGGATGATAGCCATCTAGATAAGGTCACTTTAGAAACAGGGAGACCTTTTCTATTTTCAGCATAAGACAGGAAGAGCTGATCGGACTTCCTAAATTGCTTTGTTCTGTCCAAGTAATATCTAAGTTGGCGATGAACATCTAGGTAATGCAATTTTTGTTCCGCCCTGTTAGAATAATTTGGAAAAAATACAGGGAGATCAATGGATTGGTTTAAATTTGTCTTAGAAGCAATCTTGGGCAAAAAGGATGGGTTGGTTCTCAAGGATACTCTGTCTTTGTGGAAGACCAAATAATGGAGACGAACACAGAGGGCATGAAGTTCAGACACTCTTCTAGCCGAGGTAATAGTGACTAGAAAAAGTGTCTTCCAAGAAAGAAACTTTAATGAACATGAAGCAGCCGGTTCGAAAGGGGGAAGTATCAAGGATGTCAGCACTAAATTTAAGTCCCACTGTGGTGGAGGATCTCTAACAGGGGGTTTAAGAAGGAACACTCCTTTGCGAAAGGCTTTACAAAGTTTGTGGGACATAATGTTGTGGTCTGCAAAGCCGACATGGAAGTTCGAGATTGCAGCCAACTGAACTTTGACTGTGGAAGACAAAGAACCTGAGTGAAAAATTTCCACAAGGAAATCCAAGACCGACTGAATAGGGGCAGTAAAGGGGTCTATGTTCTTAGATTTTGCCCAAAAAGAGAAGCGTTTCCACTTGCTAGAATAAATCCTCCTGGTAGAGGACTTAAGAGAAGCTACTATGATATCTCTAACGGGGTTAGAGATCATAGGAAGCCTGGCTAAGGAAAGAAGTGGAGCAACCAAGCTGTGAGGTTGAGGGAAGGAACGGACCGGTGCAGTTGACCCGACAGGTGGGTCAGAAGATCTGGAACTGGGTCCAGATGCCAAGGCCGCACCAAAAGATGGCGATGAAGGAACGGGAACCAAATTTGTCGAGGCCAGTAAGGGGCAATGAGAATCATTTTGGCTCTCAAGACGGTAGCTTTCTGGAGTACTTGTGGTATCAAAGGAAAGGGAGGAAATGCATAAAGAAGTCCCCGGGGCCAATCTTGGGTAAGAGCGTCTCTGGGAGGATGGCCCGGAAGTGGGAAGAGAGAGAAGAAGTCTGGGCATTTGCTGTTTTGGGGTGTACCAAATGTAAGCCACACAAACCCAGGAAAAAGCTCCAAGACCGTCCAATGAAGACAATAATTCGATAAAAAGGCAAATCCTTTATTCAGTTGTTGAGTAATAAAAATCCAAAGGACAGCAGAATGAGAAACAGCAATATCAGACAAGCGCTTTCGCTTGGGTAATACCAAGCTTTATCAAGTCAAAAACAGTTTCTTTCAAAGAAGCTACTGTTTAAATAGGAATCTTAATTGGTCACATGTTTAATTACAGCTGGGTCTCATTGAAGGAATCAGTTTGAAATGTCATAAACAAGTAAATAAAACCAATCATTCAAGTGTACATAAAAAAGTTTGACATCTGCACTACTTGTAAAATGATGCATAACTGATGAACCGTGTTGGTACAATTATAAAATTTACATACATAAATCATTTAACGAAGAAAAAACAGTATTAAAAATGTAAATGAGAATAAAAATAAAAATAAAAATAAAAATAAGGATTGTGTGTGAACCAAATGAATTTAAAATCAACAATACAGAATAGGATAAGAATGTGTGTGTTACATTTTTGTTGGTCATAAGAAAATGGTATCGTAATACACATGAATAGCACCCAGTTTGTAAGCTGTAGGATGTGTATAAAATGTGTATGAAGTGGGGTATGGGGTGGTAATGATATGGTAAAACATATTACAGCCTGGCTCTTCTAAGCTTCAACACTGAGCCTATGCTAAGTGTGCCGTTTAACCCCGGAGGCCTTCCTGCGTCCAACCTAAGCTGCCAAATCAACTCCCTGTATTCCAGGGTTGATTCCCAGTCACCTCCTCTAGTGCTAGGGTTCACTTGCTCAAGAATCATGAAGGACAGTTTGTAATTGTGACATATGAGTGAATGTTTGAAAAAGGCATTACTTTCCTTTTTCTTTTCAATGTCATAAATGTGCTCATACAACCTTTTCCTGAATTCTCTCTCGGTTTTACCTATATAAAAGGCACCACAGGTGATGCAGAGCCCGATGTAGACCACTCCTTTGGTTCCACATGAAAAGTGGCCAGGAGATCTAATGTGAGTGTGTCTGGATTTTAGATAAATGTAAGATTTGTTTGTAATAAGAGGACACTGCTTACAGGCACCACATTTAAAGGTGCCTTTATTGTGTTGTGAGTTATGAGTGGTTGTTGTGAGTTTTTTCTCAAAGATTTCTTTGAGGTTTTGCCCCCTCTTCCTCACAAAATTAGGTTTGGCTGGAATAATGTTCCTGAAATCGTCATTGCTGGCCAATACAAACCAGTATTTGGAAACAATGGTTTCAATTTGTTCGGAGTTATCAGAAAAAGTGTAGATGAAGTTGCCATCCTTCTCTTTGTTTTGTTGTTGTGTAAGGTTAGGAATCTTCACTTGTGTGCATCCAAGCAGTGGAGGGTATAGGGTGTCTCTTTTGGTAAGAATTTCATCCGTTAGTGAATTGAGCAGATTGACGGGGTAACCTCTTTCAATGAACATACAGTGTAGATTTTGGATCTCCTCTAAGAAGTCGGAAAATCTGCTACACATTCTTGATGCTCTTATGAGTTGTCCCTTTACTATGCCTTTCTTTTGGTGAATTGGATGCTGACTCTCATAGTGTAAAAGAGAGTTTGAGAAAGTAGGTTTCCTGTAAACCTTAGAATGTAATTCCAAAGATTGAGGGTCCCTGTGAATAGTAACATCAAGATAGTGCAATTCTTCATGGCTAATATTGTGTGTGAAGGTCAAGAACTCCATGGTGCTATTGTTGATTCATTTTGTAACAAGATTATGAACCGAAAAATAAGAAAGCTTGAGAGGGACCTACATGAATATAGGAATGATTTAGCATATCCCTGTCACAACAAATTTTCTAACACTGCTAGACCAACTAGTACCCCTGGTAATGGTGGAGATGATGTTTTTCAGCCAGACACCCACCACGCTCCACGCAGGAGTGAGCGTTTGGCTGAAAAAGATAAAAGACAACGTGAGCAGGATTTTCCCATACACCCCGGGAGGCCCGGGGCATGGGGTCCCAAACCACAGAGGACGGGGTGGAGGTGGACGAACAAACAATATTAGAAAATTGTTTTCAGGTTGTTGCAGACCCCCCCAGTCAAATCTGCCCCTGCACTGAACCCATGGACCATGCTGTCCCGCTTAGCACCAACATTACTGCAACCAAACACGACAACTGCACTATTTTTAGGAAAAATGATTTCACTATTTACAACTACACAGTTCTTGTAGTTAATGACACAGCTTTTAATCTTTTCACCAAAGGATTTCACTTTGTCCCAACCAATAGAGCAAATTTGGCCCAGTTACTAGTTGATCTCAAGTTATTCATCAGAGGACTCAACCTCAAACATTTCTTCAAAGGACAAACTTGGCAAACTACAGGATTGTGTAGGAAAAGCACTTTCAATCCCCCCACGCACCCGCTTCTTAGGTTGTATGAGGAACTAATTGAACAGGACTTGCGAAACATGTATGGTAACCCCCCCCAGATCAGACTCAACCAACTTGAACAATGAAGATTTTGAATACATCAACAAGTTGTTTGAAGAACACATCAGAATTATGAAACCGGATAAAGGTGGTGGAGTGGTTCTCATGTATGAGTCCGCTTACGAGGCTAGCATGCACCATGTTTTGCACGATGACACCCAGTACTGTTTCATTTCTCGAAATGAATACAATATTGCACTTGCAAAAATCAAATCCTCTTTATATGACAATTTACTACAGGGATTTATAAACGAAAAGCTTTACAACTTCTTGATTATTAACAAACCAACCATTCCGGTCATCTTTGGAATTCCAAAGACTCACAAGGGCATCAGCCCGTTGATTTTTAGACCTATTGTCTCAGGTGCAGGTGGTGCGACTGAACCTATTGCCAAGTTCATTGACTATGTTACCAAACAACACATTTCTGCTCTTACTCATGTGTGCAAGGACTCATGGGAATTTTTGAAACTCTTTCCTGTTTCCAATTGCCCCCCCTCCTCCTTTTTGGTCACCATTGACATCAAAGACCTTTTTTCTAGCATTCCCCACTCCACAGGGTTAGAATGGTTTGCTGACTTTTTCACCAAAGAAACCAACCTGGGCAACAACTTCATCAATCTAATTATTGATATGATGAACATGGTCTTAAATAACAACTATATCGTTTTCAATGGGGAACTATTCAAGCAGTTAAAAGGAGTGGCGATGGGTGCCTCCTGCGCTACCAATTACGCCAACGTGGTATTACACAGATGGGAGCAAGAGTACATACTTGGCACGACTTGGGCACAGTTTCTCACCTTTTACTGCAGATACCTTGATGACATCTGCCTCATTTGGAAAGGCACTGAAGACCAGTTATCGACCTTCCTGCAACACATCAATAGCACCACGGAGTTCTTGACCTTCACACACAATATTAGCCATGAAGAATTGCACTATCTTGATGTTACTATTCACAGGGACCCTCAATCTTTGGAATTACATTCTAAGGTTTACAGGAAATCTACTTTCTCAAACTCTCTTTTACACTATGAGAGTCAGCATCCAATTCACCAAAAGAAAGGCATAGTAAAGGGACAACTCATAAGAGCATCAAGAATGTGTAGCAGATTTTCCGACTTCTTAGAGGAGATCCAAAATCTACACTGTATGTTCATTGAAAGAGGTTACCCCGTCAATCTGCTCAATTCACTAATGGATGAAATTCTTACCAAAAGAGACACCCTATACCCTCCACTGCTTGGATGCACACAAGTGAAGATTCCTAACCTTACACAACAACAAAACAAAGAGAAGGATGGCAACTTCATCTACACTTTTTCTGATAACTCCGAACAAATTGAAACCATTGTTTCCAAATACTGGTTTGTATTGGCCAGCAATGACGATTTCAGGAACATTATTCCAGCCAAACCTAATTTTGTGAGGAAGAGGGGGCAAAACCTCAAAGAAATCTTTGAGAAAAAACTCACAACAACCACTCATAACTCACAACACAATAAAGGCACCTTTAAATGTGGTGCCTGTAAGCAGTGTCCTCTTATTACAAACAAATCTTACATTTATCTAAAATCCAGACACACTCACATTAGATCTCCTGGCCACTTTTCATGTGGAACCAAAGGAGTGGTCTACATCGGGCTCTGCATCACCTGTGGTGCCTTTTATATAGGTAAAACCGAGAGAGAATTCAGGAAAAGGTTGTATGAGCACATTTATGACATTGAAAAGAAAAAGGAAAGTAATGCCTTTTTCAAACATTCACTCATATGTCACAATTACAAACTGTCCTTCATGATTCTTGAGCAAGTGAACCCTAGCACTAGAGGAGGTGACTGGGAATCAACCCTGGAATACAGGGAGTTGATTTGGCAGCTTAGGTTGGACGCAGGAAGGCCTCCGGGGTTAAACGGCACACTTAGCATAGGCTCAGTGTTGAAGCTTAGAAGAGCCAGGCTGTAATATGTTTTACCATATCATTACCACCCCATACCCCACTTCATACACATTTTATACACATCCTACAGCTTACAAACTGGGTGCTATTCATGTGTATTACGATACCATTTTCTTATGACCAACAAAAATGTAACACACACATTCTTATCCTATTCTGTATTGTTGATTTTAAATTCATTTGGTTCACACACAATCCTTATTTTTATTTTTATTTTTATTCTCATTTACATTTTTAATACTGTTTTTTCTTCGTTGGATGATTTATGTATGTAAATTTTATAATTGTACCAACACGGTTCATCAGTTATGCATCATTTTACAAGTAGTGCAGATGTCAAACTTTTTTATGTACACTTGAATGATTGGTTTTATTTACTTGTTTATGACATTTCAAACTGATTCCTTCAATGAGACCCAGCTGTAATTAAACATGTGACCAATTAAGATTCCTATTTAAACAGTAGCTTCTTTGAAAGAAACTGTTTTTGACTTGATAAAGCTTGGTATTACCCAAGCGAAAGCGCTTGTCTGATATTGCTGTTTCTCATTCTGCTGTCCTTTGGATTTTTATTACTCAACAACTGAATAAAGGATTTGCCTTTTTATCGAATTATTGTCTTCATTGGACGGTCTTGGAGCTTTTTCCTGTTTTGGGGTGAAGCAAAAAGATCGCAGCATGGACGGCCCCACTTCTGAAAAATCTCCTCCACAATGGATTGCTTGAGAGACCACTTGTGAGGCATGAGAATAGCTCTGCTCAATCTGTCCGCTATTATGTTGGTTTTCCCGGGGATATGCGTTGCTACCAGAAACCAATGAGAGGAGATCGCCCATTGCCAAAGTCTGAGAGCTTCTCGACACAAGGGATAGGACTTGGTTCCGCCCTGCTTGTTGATGTACCACACGAAGGACATGTTGTCCGTGTGAACTGCAATAGTCCCTAAAGGGAGAAAGTCGTTGAGGGCTTGCAACGTTAAAAGCACTGCTCTCATCTCTAGGACATTTATGTGCAGGTGGTATTCGAATGGTTATCACGTGCCATGAACCATCCTGCCCTGATAATGCCCCCTCACCCGATCAGGGAGGCATCCGAAGTGACCGTGGCTACCGGGGCCGAGGGAACAAATGGTTTGCCCTGATGAACTAGAGGAGAGGAAATCCACCAGGATAGATGGTTCTTGCAGGTTTGTGTCACCAGAATCTTGTGACACATGGGAAGCTGCTGGAAGGACCATTGGGTGAACAACATCCATTGTAGGAGACGCATGTAAAAGCGGGCCAGAGGAAGAAGTGTTATGGCAGCTGCCATGAGGCCCAACACTTTCAGGACCAACCTGGCTTGTGCCCTTTGGCTGGATAGGATGATCCGAACGTGGTTTTGGATATCTAGGATTCTCTGACTTGTTAGGTTTGCTGACATCCGAGTAGTGTCTAGATTTGCACCTATAAAGGTAATAGATTGGCAGGGCGACAAGGAAGACTTTTCAAAGTTAACTGAAATTCCTAAGTGAACGCAGAGACGTAGAGTGTAATCTCTGGCTTGGAGAAGTTGATGCCTGGTGGTGGCTGAGAGGAGCCAGTCGTCGAGATACGGAAACACCTGGAATCCTTGATGTCTCAGGTGAGCCGTGACCACTGCCATGCATTTGGTGAACACTCTGGGGGCTGTAGTGAGGCCAAAGGGCAGGGCTCTGAATTGAAAATGACTGGTCCCCAGCCGAAAGCGGAGAAAACTTCTGGAGTGTCTGTGAATCTTTATATGATAGTATGCATCCTGAAGGTCTATGGAGCACATCCAGTTGTCTTTGCCCAGAAAGGGCAAAATCGATTCAAGTGTGACCATCTGAAATCTTGTCTTTTTGACAGACTTGTTGAGCCTGCTGAGGTCTAAAATTGGTCTCCAGTCTCCCGTCTTTTTGGGGATGAAAAAGAACCTTGAGTAGATTCCGAACTCTAAATGATCTTTTGGTACTGGCTGGATGGCCCTTTCCTTTAGAAGCTTTGACACCTCTAATTTTGCAATTTCCCTGAGATCGGGTGGTATGTCTGGAAGGGAACCTCTTTGAGGGAAGGGGCTTTACTCGAAAGGAATCTTGTAACCCTCAGATATGATCGACTGTACCCATTTGTCTTGAGAGAGGGAAAGCCAGGCTTCTGGGTACAGCGACAATCTTCCCCCGACTGCCTCCAAGGGTGGGCAGTCGGGCAACACCTCAAGGATGCTGGAAGGGCTTGTCAGAGAGAGGCTCTCTGGAGCCCTGGTTCTGCGGACCCCCTCTGCCCCTAGGGTGGCATCTGTTATTATTACCCCCTCTGCCTCTGGGGGTAAACTGACCATGTGCGTCAGGCATGACTCCTTGTGATTTCCGGAACCACATTTTCCCTCCCTTCTGACCTTTGGGGTAAGGTCTAGAAGGAGTAGAGAAGCGGACTCCTACGGCAGAAAGAGTCTTGCCGTCCTGCTCGCACCTGGTTAAAGTGTCCTTCACCTGAGGGCCAAACAACATTGTCCCATCAAAGGGAGAGTTTGTGAAGGATGCCTTAAAGGGGTCTGCAAAATTACAGAGCCACATCCAGGACTGACGTCTGAGGGCCACTCCTGTGCCTGCAGCTCTACTCGCCCCATCGGCTGCATAAGAAATGAGCCGTATGGAGGAGTTGGTTATGGAATTTAGGATTCCCAGCTGAGAGGCAATCTTTTCTTGAGCCCCTGCTGCTGACGGATCCTGTTCTACTTCACCTAGCTCTTTGAGGATGTCTCTCTGAAGTCTGGTGAAGTGACACAAATAATTCAGCGAACGCATAGCAAAGGTCGCTGAAGAGAACATCCGCTTGCCATACCTGTCCATGGTCCTAGACTCCTTGTTAGGAGGATGGACTGGCATGGAAGGATCTGCAAGTTCCTTCTTTGTGGTGGCCGCCACCACCATGGCATCAACCGGGACACCCTTAGTAAGAAACTGCTTTTCAGCGGGGGCCATGATAAACTTTGAAGGTCTCCTGGGGACTGGTTCTACCGAATCAGGAGATGCCCACGCCTTTCGAGCTATGACTTCCATAAGGGGGTCGAAAGGCAGAGACACCCAGGAGGTGGAGGGTCGAGATCCAAAAGCCTCCAGGTATACCGATTCATCCTCGGAGGGATTAATGGAAGGCCAGTTCCCCCTCTGTTTCAGGAGTTCAAGGATGTCTGAAAAGGAGACATCCTCAGAGGGAGATCTTGGGGACCCCTCCGACTCATCTAAATAGGTATCTGATGTTGTAGACTCAGGGGAGTCTAAATGCTTCCTCTTGCAGGTCCTCTTACACGGGGGTTCACCTGAAGGATCAGGAGAAACCTCGGAAGAGAAAGTCCTTCCCAATGGGGAAACCTGGTGCGATGGATCTCTGGGTCCGGGAGCAAGAGAGCGGGAAGAGGCATCTACAGGCACCATAGAGGGAGAAGCTAAAGGAACCGACTGCTGGCTAAGCTCTGGGGCTAGCACACTCCTCATCACCTCGAAGGCTCCCCTCCCAGAGAGGGCCGAGAGATCCCGCTCGGAAGAAACAGGGATCCCTGGTCCCACCGAAAGGGAAGGCTCTGAAGCAGATGTCGGGGCCGAGCTCACCAAGGCCAAAGCTCCGAGAGGGAGAACAGGGTCGGACAAGGGTCCGATGCCACTCGCCCCCTCAGAACCAACCAGGGAAGCCCGACGCCCGGTTCCCTCCAAGGAAGGTCTCAAGGAGGAGATAGGAATCGAAGATGACGGAGAAAAAAGGTGTGGTATCGGCTCCGAAGCAGCAACAGTCATGGTACCAATAATCTCCGGCTCTGAACTCTGTAAGAGAGTCAAAGGAGGAATCTCAGGGGGGTGTAGAATAGCTGACGTCTGATGAGATGGGCTATGGAGCATCTGGGCTAGTGCCTGTGATTTTAATAGCCTACTCACCACTCTCTCTAAGTCGTGGTCTGAGAGCCTGGGCGACCTCGATGATCGGCTCCGATGGCTCCGCTCCGAAAGCAAGGGAGAGGCTGGAGCCGAGTGTATAGATTCCAAAGATGGAGATCTAGACCTCTTCTTGGATGGAGCCATCGGAGCCGAAGAACGTTCGGCTCCAGGCAGAGCTGACAACTTGTCGGCTCCGAGAGGAGACAAAGATATCTCGGCTCCAGCCGGAGCCGAGACATGCTTCGATGCAAGGGTGTCGAAGCCAGGGTATCGGAGCCAACTGGCGCCAGTACAAAAACTTCCAACAAGGAAGGATCGGCTCTGGACGGAGCCGATGTCGACTTCGGCGGAGTCGGAACCAAGACCACAGACTTGGACACCGAAGCCTGGGTCTTGGAAGGCTTGGAGGGCTTCCCAGAGCCGACCTTAGCCGGGGAGCTCTCTGGTTTAAGAAGACCCCTGTGGATCAACTTATTTCTACGTTCCTGCAGGACTCTCTGGCTGAAAGAATGACATATAGCACAGGAGTCCTGCTGGTGTAGGGGTCCCAGTTAATAAATACAAGAAGTGTGACCATCTGTCAGAGACATCTTCTGACAGCACAAGTCACACTTCTTGAAACCTGAGACCCTAGTATCTTTGGACATATCTCAGTCCTAAAACACTCACACACACCAATCAGTCCAAACAAGACACTAACAAATAAAAATTATAAATAACTAATAATAATAATTAGTTATTACTATAAGAGTGACACAACACACACACACACCTGAGGGAAATCCTGACAGGAACTGTGAGGGTGGGAAAGGCCTAAGGCCTGAATACGCTAAAACTAATTGAACTAAGGGGAAATGGGTATGGAGCTAAGTGAATAAAGTACACTGAAGGGTATAAAGACTATAAATTAGGGTTTGAGAGACCTAAAACCTGACAAATAGCAAGAAAAATATCACTTACCAGGAGCTGGTAAAAAGACTGACCTCATCAGCGAAGCGGCAAATGAGATCTGGGTAATTATCGCCTTGCATCATGGGATATGGGGCTGCCTCGAGCTGGTAAAAGTGACTCGCGAGCTTAGCAAGTGCCAAGTCGGAGCCGAGGATCGGCTCCGAACCCATCCAGCAAGAATGAAGGCGAGATTGACAACTTAACATTCATTTTTTTAACATACCTGGAGATATGGCATCATTTCCTAGTCAGATGTTAATTGGTATGGAAAAATCCGAAAAACAAATGCTTGGTGCTGATACCCCAACCAGAGAACAACGATTGAGAAACCACAAAAACAGGATGTATAAAAGAAACATCTTGAGAAATATAAGGGCAGGCCTTGCATCTACCACAAGGCTTGCTGCCTACAGATAAAGCAGGGGTATAAGATAAACTAACATGTTCTCAAGATGTTTCTTTTATACATCCTGTTACTAATAGGACCCATATGTTGAAAGCTAAAGCCACTTGCAGGACTAAGGATATAGTGTATCTGGCTAATTGTAAGTCTTGCCCATGTTTTTACGTGGGCAAGACGAATAATATGTTCAAAGTTAGAATATTGCAACATCTTTCTAGTATAAGAAACAAGGACACACATAATGCTTTGTTCAGACATGTTAGTGAACATCCTACACATTGTTTTACTTTTAGGGCCATAGTCAATGTAAGGCTTAACAAGAGGGGAGGTAATATAAAACACTACACAGAACAGATAGAGTCAAGGAAGATCCTAGAGTTTATGGCACATAGGAATCCAGGACTCAATGATGTTTTTCCTATTAAACCCACCTTAAAAAATAGGTGGGTTTTCTACTGAATTGATTTCACTAATTGTTCATTGGGTGTGTTCTTATTTAAATTGTGTTCTGCACCATTTTACCTTTGTCTGATGAAGGGTTAACACCCGAAAGCGCTTACCTCTCAGAAGCTTGTATGTTTTTTATGGCAGAGTTTTATTAAAATTTTTGGATACATAACAGCACCGTTCCAGAGTTCTTTTGTTTTTGTGGTATGGAAAAATGATGCCCAGAATTTTACAAAATTTGCATATTTCATAAACAATGGGTTTAACATTTTGCTTGCTGTAACTTTTGTTTTGCTTTAATTAGAAAGGAGGAAAATGGTGTAGTTAAAACCTCAGTAGATAAAAAATGCATTTTCGTGAAATTCACTTTTGTCTGAACGCATTTAACATCCTGGACATTTAGTGAAGAATATTCCCACATCTTAATATTTAAGGATTTGGGAAATTTGTAGTGTTGAGCAGGATTTTGAAAGACAGTTAAAGGACTTGCCAACTGTTTTTTTTTTTTTTCTGAATAACGGCTATAGTGGTAAGGATGTGAATGATGCTTGTCATTCAGGCAGTGAAAAAATCTATAGAATATCTGTTGGAATTTTAGGATATGGCAGCAGTAGGAATGAATATATGATACCCTAAGATTTATCACCACTTAAGATACTAACGGCAGTCAAATCCATGAGATTTTGGTGAAAATTTGCCATCTACTTGGAAAAGATTTTGTAAACAGTGTTTCTAACAGAGATCAGGTTAGCTATTACAGAGGTCAAGCCCTGGGGTAAATTTTTTTCTAATTGTCCATTTTGTTAAAGAAAATATTATGCAAAATATCCCCCTATTAGTACTACAAAACAATTGAAATTAGAAACCTTATTGCTTGCAATACTACCTGGGTGGTTTATTTAGCAGTATGTGGATGTGAGGTGTTTTATGTAGGATAGACTTTCTATTCTTTCAAACAATGTATTGCACTG
>NC_056732.1:656361924-656384424 GCF_019279795.1 Protopterus annectens
ACGCTTTAACGTGCTTTAGCGCGATTTAGCACGGAGTTGCCTCTAGAGCAGCATCGGGCAGTGCCGGTTAAACAAGGTTAAACTCTTTCTGGCTCCAGAAAGTCTGTTCTTCAATTTTTCCATTAGAACTGCTCTGTTAGGAACCTAAACAGTTTACACCTTCACTAAAAAGTGCAGCACTTGTTCCAAATAGCTTTTTCTTCTCAAAAAGCTCAGCACTTGTCTTATAAGCATATCCCTTGTCTTATAAGCATTCTCTTTACAGGTCAAGCACTCCTATATTATACAAATTTCTCACTAGCAAAACCCCCCAGGAGTGCCCGCTTCCCTGCTAAGCCCACTACTTTTCTGTCTCATACCAACTCATAAATCTTTCTAGCATGTCGAAGGGCCAGATGCTGGTGTCCTCTCCTGCCCAGTTGGTGAATCTGGGAATTCTGAGACAATGTCGCAATTGCCTCATGTACACGGACAACCCTCTCCTCCTCCCACGTAACACTAACACTTGCGAGAGATGCAGCTATTTAGCCAGACTGTAGGCGGAGCTCTCTCAACTCAGGACTGGCAAGACCAGGCAGGAGGAGAAGTGAACTACACACACCACAATACCAGTCTCACATAACTCAACCACACCACTGAATCAAACACATAAACACACTAAGACATACTCAGAGGCTCTGAGTAAAAATTTACCTAAACAGCAGAGGCCTCCAAAGCAGACACCCAAGCAACTGCAAACTCAATACACCACACAAACAACACATAAACAACAAAATCAGTGTGCAAAACAGTCACTGCCCTTAAGGCCAAATACAACACCAAACATACTTGTCATAGGTGACTCCATAGTCAGACACACTGACGTCCCACTCACCAGGCTGAACAAGGAGAAGGTCACGGTAAGCTGCCTATCGGGCGCTAGAATCCGCCACATAACACAAGCACTCAGGTCACTCCACGGCAAGTACAAGTATGACACAGTCATTGTCCATGCTGGTGTGAATGACCTGAGACGTACCTCCCTGGACTACATGAAAAGAGACATAGAGGAGCTCTCTGATTATGTAGCCCAGGCAGGTATGACCCTGACCCTGAGCAGTATCCTTCCTTTACCAAGAATGATGCCACAGTATAGTGACAAGATGATCAGCTTTAACAATTGGCTTAATTTCTGGTGTCATTCAAAGGGTATCCAGTGCCTGTCTGCCTGGGATGACATGCTCGACAAGCCACGCTGCTTCGCAAGGGACGGCTTGCACCTGTCACCCCTGGGATTCTGGATATTGGCTAAGGCCCTTGCCACCCCCATAGTGCCTTTTTTAGGCAAGGCTCAAATTCTAAACCTACCACCCTAGAAAACAAAAATGTGAAGAAACTAAGGGTAATGCTGCTCAATGCCAGAAGTCTAAATCTCAAAATGCATGCACTCGAGGCCCTTCTCAGTATGGAGAACATCGATGTCTGTGCTGTGACTGAAACTTGGTTCAAGGTTCCTGAGAGCACCCTGGCACTATCAGGTTTCATCTCATATCATGCGTTCCGGCCCCAAAACAAGGACCACACCACAAAAGGAAGGGGTGTATCCATATTCATCAAGGATACCCACACCTCCAGGTTGGTGGCTACGCACGAAGCATCGGAAACCATCCAGGTGCAATTAACCATAGGCAAAACTGCTCTACAATTTGTAGCATGCTACAGGCCACCCTCTCAAACTCAGGAAACCCACACAGCCTTCCTGAAGACACTGGAGGGTATAAATGTATCACCAAACACCATCATATTGGGTGACTTCAACTACCCGAATATAGACTGGGAACATTACTCAAGCCCAAACTTTCTAGCCCAAAGGTTCCTGGAGTTCATAAATTCAAATGCCATGGAACAACTAGTCACCATCCCCACAAGAGGAGAAAATATACTAGATCTCTTCATCACGAACATGGGGACAAAATGCTCCATACCGGAAGTATATCCCTCATTGGTGAGATCAGATCATAAACTAATCTCACTAGAAATCCACATCCCGCCCCCACCCCAAACAAAAAAGACCACAGTGAAGAACTTCTCTAAAGCAAACTTCACACTACTCAAGACAGGTGTGGTATCCTTCAAGGCCCCTGAGCCAATGGAAACCACAACCCAAGCTGCGGAAGCCCTTACAAATGCCTTCTATGAACACCTTCAGGACTGCATGGATCAGGCAATCCCAAATAAAACCAAGACTCTTTCCACCAAGGGCAAACGTCCAGTCTGGTGGACCCCAGCCATAAACAAACTTTACAATAAGAGGAGAAAGCTATTACATGATAGAGCAAAATCCCAAAAAGGGAAGGCATCTTTGATCAGCACTAGCAAGAAACTATGATCCCTCATAAAATCATCCAAGGCCAACTTTGAGAGAAAAATTGCCATAGATTCAAAAGACAATCATAAGGCCTTCTTCAGCTATGTCAGAATCCTGGGTGGAAACTCCCAGATATGCTCAGAATTAGTCCAAAATGATACAAAAATCACTGAACCCACAGACATTGCCAACATACTGGCAGACAGGTTCAGCGCAAACTTCATCCCCCTCTCCCCCCCAAAAGGAGAGATAACTATACCAACTGAGAGTAGCCTCTCAGACATCTCAAATGCGCAGGTGAAAGCTGCTCTCTCTAAAGGTAAAAACACAGCATCAATGGGATCGGATGGGGTCCCCGGCTGTGTGCTACATGAACTCAATGAAGAACTAAACCCGCACATAAGGCAGCTGTTTAATCTAAGCCTCACCACAGGATATGTGCCCAAGGAGTGGCGTACGGCAACTGTGGTCCCACTCCACAAAGACGGTGCCTCTATGGACCCTGATAATTACCGCCCCATAAGCTTAACAAGCCTGGTCTGCAAAGCTTTGGAGAGGATCATAATGGAACTCATAAACAAGGACATAGGGGACTTGCAGACCTTGGACCCAACCCAGTTTGGCTTTGTCAAGGGCAGATCTTGCCTTTTGAACTTGGTCAACTTCTTCGAAACAGTCACCAAGGCCATTGATGAGGGAAAGGCAGTCCATACAGCCTACCTTGACCTTGCAAAAGCTTTCGACACAATACCCCACTCGGGTATTATAGAGAAACTTACCAGCTTAAATGTAAACCCATATGTCACAAGATGGGTTGCAAACTGGCTAAAAGAAAAAACCCACAGGGTTAGAGTTGCTGGAGCCATGTCAGACTCCAAGCCAGTTACAAGTGGAGTCCCACAGGGCTCAGTCCTTGGCCCCCTATTGTTCAGCATCTACTTCTCAGAAGTACAGGCAAACATAGGAGGACTATGGCTGACAAAGTTTGCGGATGACTGCAAACTGGGTGCCATAGTGGATAGTACATCGGACACGGACATCCTTCAGAGGGGTCTCACAAAAACTGATAGCTGATGCCAGAGCCATGGCCTGAAGTTAAAAGCAAAAAAGTGTATAGTCATACCCTTCGGGAAAAACAAGGTAACCCCAAGCTACCATATAGGTGGCAACCCACTAAGCACAGAAGAGGTTATCAGGGATCTGGGGACCCAGGTTGACAGTGGCCTCTCGTTTGACGCTCACATTGCTAAAGTGGTTCGAAAGACCTTCTACATTGCCCACCTGATCATGAAGGGATTCACATCCAGATCAAGTGAGGTCATTGTTCCCCTGTACTCTTCACTTATCAGACCAATGATCAAGTACGATGCCCCATTCGGGATGTATCTAACCCGACACCTGCAACAATTGGAGAGACCCCAAAAGTTCCTCACCAAAAGGATAAAGGGACTCCAAAACCTGTCATATGCTGCCAGACTGAAGAAACTCCAACTCTATTCAGTTGCATACCGTCTGCTCAGAGGTGACCTGTGCCTGACATACAAGGCCATGATCAACCCGGAATTAATGGACATGCTCCACCTCAAAAAATCCAAATCCACCAAAACCGCTAGAGCAAGAGACTTAAACCTTAGCACAGATATAAATAGGACGTGCTGGAGGGATAGATTTATCACCCAGAGACTCCCCATGCTGTGGAATAAAATCCCAGTCCATGTGAGGCAGAGCACCTCGCTGGCTCTGTTCAAGAGAAATCTTGACTGGTGGATGGGAGATCGTAGGTTTACCCCGGGAATCATCTCTGTGTCACTACTGGACAGAGGCACAACAAACTAATGGGCACAGTATTTCTAACATAAGGGGCGGCATAAGCCACATAACTTTGGGCTAGGCTTATAAATGCCCTAGGGCAGTTAGCCTAGTATAAACCTATGAACCTATGAACCTATGAACCATGGAGTGGATACATGTTTTGTGGTTGTGCATTGCAAGCTTTAGTTACATGTAATTGTTGGTGTGACAATAAAGTTGGGCCCCTGAACATTGTCACTTCCCAGCACTATGCACATATCCCTAGTACATATATAGTTATATGCTAAACTCCTGATTGATTCAACACTGGCACAGCAAAATCAAATTGTGCCCATTTCACTGCCTTTATTGAATGGTTATGAGTCTTTGTAGACCTCTTTGTCACCAAGTTGCTAGACAGCCACAACCCACTCCCTATTATGCTAAACTGCCCGTAATCACCAGGTGCTCATAGCTGTCTTGGAATATGTATTACACTTTATTTTATATTCTTAAGTAAATCAGTACTGTTTAAGAAAATGAGCTCAAAAAGATGTATGTCACAGCTACTACACAGACTTCCAAAGCAAGAAGCTGGGAAACTAATTCACATCATATATAGGCAATTAAATAAGCAAGCAATAATGCCCAACAGGATCTGCATGTTAATGTGTAATTAATGACTGGCCAGGGGTGTTATGATGTCCAACGTCACAGATGGAGAGCCTCTACACCCCTGGAAGGGCATTAATTATGCATTAACTCACACCTTAGAGGGCATTATTCCACTTAGAGAATGCAGACTCTGCAAAATTGTTGTGTTTGACTTATTTTTTTTAAGTACTATATTATTTTTTTATCTATTTTTGATGTAAAATAGTTCCTCTGCCTAATATTTTAAACTTGTGGTAGTATATGTTAATGGTGTTGGAAGAAGCATTTTACATCCAAAATATAACGCTTACAAACATGTCCAGGCATTTACTTTATTTTTTGGTCCCTTACTCCTAAAACGTATAGTTTGTTGACATTCATTGGAGATTCAGGTTACTAAATAATGGCATACATTTGAGTTTCAGACAATTATTTTCTTCAGGAAATCCATACTAAAACAAGTCCTTCTAATTAAGCACGTTTGTAATTTTATAAGAGCAGTAATTCAAATCTGTTCTTATATCTGAGCCTTTGCTCCCCTTTATTTTAGTTTTTATTTAGCTTTCTTCAGCTGCAAGGTCCAGAGTTATGCAAATGTCTTTACTGTCACTCTTACTCAGCCTCTCATGCACACCTCTCTTTCAGAGAATGTATGCTAACAAATTCTAATAATAATCAAGTAAAATATGTTCCCATTTTGAACCTTTGTCCCCTGTTAAAAGGTTTATCCAGGTATTTTGAGCTAACAGTCAACAGAGCATATCGTTCAGCTGACCAGATTTTTGCACAATGTCCAGATTTCTGGCTTGAATGCTTGGTCCTATCCTTATAAAATGTGTAGTTCTCTGGCAAGTCACTGGGGATTGAAGTCAATAAATACTGACAGACATTTGAGTTTCAGACATCATGTCCTTCAGATAAAACATGCTAATGGAAACCCAGCTGTTCAACAACTTTCTAAGTTTGTAAGAGAAACATTTAAAATCTGTCCTTATTTTTGGTTGTTTGTCCAACACTATTTGTGGTTGTGTCCAGATTTCTTGTACCAAGATGTTGAGAGGTACCGAAGAGGTACGCAAAGCTCTTAACTGCTGCTACTTCTGCCAGGGATCACTCTCACTCTTCACTCTCTGTCTCTCTCTCTGTCTCTCACTCACACAGTCTCTTTTGCTTTCATACATGCATACACTCTCACTCACAGAGACACAAACACGCACACACACACACACACACACGCACACACACACACACACACACACACACACACACACACACACACACACAAACACACATGCAAACACACTTTTTTATTTTAATATTTTTTTTTTTATTTTATACTCACTAAACAGCAAAAGCACTGCTTAGCGAGTATAAAATAATGGGTATACTTCACTTACATGAATACCCACATCACCGACTTTCACTTTACCGAGATGAATACACTGATAAACAAGAAGACCGACATCCAGAACACTGACATTCTGACCCAAGGTAAGTAACCGCTTGGCCATCCTGTTGAACTTTGTCCCTTACCCCCATGGTAGGACAATCTCGGAGTTGGTATATTTAGTTAGGGGGGGTGTTGGGGGCAAATGTCAAAAAGGAGAGGTCCAAGGACTGATCCCTGAAGGACTCCACTTGTGACTGACCTCTTTGTAGAGGTGGACTCCTCAATTCTAACTTCATGGGTCCTGTCTGTGAGCCATTTGGCTATACACCTGGTGACATACGGGTTTGTACCTAACTTCTTGAATTTGTCCAAAGTACCTGAGTGGGGTATTGTGTCAAATGCCATAGCCAGGTCAAGGTAGGCAGTGTGAATGCCTTTGCCCTCATCCGTTGCTTTGGTGACCTTCTGTAAGAAGTTCACCAGGTTGAGTAGGCATGATCTGCCTTGACAAAACCAAACTGGGTTGGGTCCATTGTCTGGAGGTTTACTGTATCTCTGTTGATCATCTCCATGATAATTCTTTCCATGGTTTTACATATAAGACTAGTGAGACTTATGGGTCTGTAGTTCCCAGGGTCTGCAGATGGCTCACCTTTATGCAGAGGGATGATTGTTTCCTTTCCCCACTCATGAGGCATGAATCCTGTTTGAAGACTACAATTAAATAGTAATGCCAGAGGCCCTGATAGGTCATGTTTTATGCTATTTAGGAAGCATCCTGGGATATTGTCTGAGCCCATTGATGCAGTGTTCTTAGTCTTAGAGAGAGCTTTAAGGACCTGTTCCCTAGTGACAGTAAGGGGTGTTATATCTGATGATATTTCCTGAGGGAAGGTTGAGAGGGAGAGACAGGGGTAAAGTTGGTGCTGAATTTATCATCCAGGAGGTTTGCTATATCTTCTGGCTCTGTATAGGTGGCTCTATTTACAATGAGCTCTGCACACAATTGTGTATTGCCTTTGAGGTTGCAGACATAGCTAAAGAATGCTTTGTGGTTGTCCTTGGCCTGAAACTCAAAGCACCACCCAGGGAACAAGGAAGGGTGCACATAAGCAGAAAGGGCTTCTACTCCATTAACTTTCAGGTCATATGTAATGCTAAGAGAACCATCCTGAATGTGTGTGCTGGCAACCCAGGCAGTTACCATGACTCCCATATCTGGCACATCTCTCAAGTGTATCAGATGATTTCTAGGTGGAATTTCCCACAAGGTTGTTTACTGGGGGATGCAGGGGATGCATTTGAGCCATGGCTCATGATCTATCAGAAATTTACACCCACCCACCGAAGAATGCTATAATGAGGGACACGGTTAAACAAAAAATATCACAGAGCATGCATGTGGGATGCTGAAGTCATGATTCTGGTGCCTAGATACATCAGGGGAAGCCCTACAGTATGATCCTCATACTTGTGCTGAAAATTTCACTATCTGTACTGTGAGGGGTCAGAGGGGGAACCATCAGCCGCTGTGGGTGTAGAGAGATGTCAGCATGCACAATAAACTCTTGCCAGGAGGCAACATATAGCACACATGCTCACAATCTATGGGGATAAAACTTTCATCTTATGCATATATACACAGTAACATTGACACCAGGCAATGCTCTTAACCTTTATTTATCCATGTAATGGCTGTGTACTGCTAGCATCATACAGTCAGCCCGAATTGAAATACTTGTAACTGCTGGACTTTCAAGGAAAGTGTTGAACCTGAAATAGGAAAATAAATGTCTAAGAACACAAATGAATAGCATTTCCTTGCATACTGTTGCTTGCAAATGTGACCAAGCAGAAGGTTGGTGATTTGTACAGCAATGACATCAATATGAGACAGCACTGACTTATGTGACTACATGTGGTCTCTGTCAACTAATAGGCCTCATATATCAATGATACACACATTACAGAAACCTGTAAGAAAGCAGTGCAGTTTTAAAAAAAAGCATCACAAACACATATATACTAAGCACTCAGTCAGCTATGCACCCTGGGCATCAGAAAAAACAGTTATGTATCTCTGAATCCAAAAGTTAGAAAATCAAGGATATGGCACAGTTACCATCATTCGAACAGGGTGTTGTTTGGGGGTGGGGGCAGGAGACCAATGCCGGCACAAAAGCTAATGGGTGCATGTGAGTAAGAAAAACAGGCAGGCAGAAATTTGAATAAAGTATCAAATAGCCACTGAGACAGAATGAGTTGTAAGTCTTACAAATGTATTTATTGATGTATTTATTTATTTATTGATATTTGTTAACTGGGTTGGTCCAGTTGGGCTTGTGGCCCGTTTTCAGTGGAGACCTGAGGAGAAAAGCTCCATAAAAGCACAATTAAAAGCAAAATACAGATATTTCCAAGAAAAGTTAGATAATAATAGAAAATAATACTACAAACATTGAAAACACAATGTACAATAAGCAAACACATGTAAAATGCACCAATCTTATTTTCACAGAGTAGCAAAATACATTTACATATTTACATATGTACAAGAATGACTGCTGAAATGACCGTGTAACTGCTATATGTGTGTCTCTGTATGGGGACTCAAGACGAAACATGTGTGTAAGTGTCTGTAAGAACAGAGCCAAGCTCTTTCCTAGTGCTATATCCTGGTATGTCATACAGGTATTTGCCATGCATGGTAATGATAACAGTTCATTCTTGTTGCCCCCCGAACATGGGAACTGGCTCTGCCAGGAGTTGAACTGGCATGTCCATGCCCATGGTCAGATGTGCTGCTGCTACCTACACATCACTTATGTCTGCTGGATGAGATCTCCTCACAAGTATGTCCAGGACCACAACCCCATGGCCTATCACATCTGGGTGTGAACACATCAATCAGTGATGGAGCAGTGGAAGTACCACTATGGTAGTGTGATGGGGCATGGCCATGTTGGCTAACATCAGATTATACTGCTGACCTACATCCACATGAATGCTATCTCCCTCCCAGCAGACATTCCATCACAGACATCGCCAGTACCATTGTGTCATTCAGCCGATCCATTGAACTGGCCACATGGCTGAGGCAGTCATGCACATCAGCCTGTGAAACATCTACAACCATAAGAATGTCCTCGGAGGCCCTAGTGTAACTTGCCTGCTACTCCATGCTGGCCTTAAGCATACTTCAAGTGGTACATAAAGGCACACCAGGATCAGGTGGAAGGTGGACAGCAAGCCTTCTCCAAACACCCCTAACAACCCTTCTGCATGGTACCTCACCCACAGTTTGGCTATGGCCAGTTTCAACTGGCATAGGAACCACAGTAACCATACTATCTTGATCAACAGTGTCATTCCACTGTCAGGATGACTTGTGATAAGCAACAAACACAGGAACAAAATGAATGCCTACACTAAATATTTAAAACAATGTATATGATAACAAATGAACACTGGTCACACTATCGTGCATGTCACAGCAATACACACACTCATTATACCCACCTCACACATACAGATAAATGCATATATCTGACAAATGTTCATCAATAATGGCTTATTATGTGTAGATGTCTCCAAACTTGGTAGGAAGGATGCTCCTGGAAGAAATGAAGCAAGCTAAGGATGCAATCATCAAGATTGTAATAACACAGGGGGGCAGTGAATACACAATTTATGCCTATATATTTCTTAGCAATACTTTTAGCTGAAACATGGCTGACGTGTCCACCCAAAGCCCATCCGTAATGAAGAAAAATGTGTTGCTAAGTCTATTAATTTATCAAGAAGTCCACCCTTTCCCCAAAAAGCACATGAACTATTAGTTAATTTTTTTCTATATTTTACTATACAAGCAAAACTTACAACTTGGCATATGTCAACTTACTTGGAAGCTCCTCCTGGCATGTACTTGTCTTCCCAGAAACATCAGCACCAACAGCAATGACATGTTGGTGTGCAATTGCCATTGTACTCTCTGGATCTCTGAAAGTGGACAGGAACTCTTCATTGCTGTCAGTGGTGGATCTGTAGCAGCCCCCCCCCCCCATAGCCAGCAGTTCTCTGGCAACTGCAGCTGCTCTCTTCCAGGCTGATGAAATCAGTTCAGTGGCCCTATGACACACCTGATCATAAGTCTTATTGCATTGACATTATTCATTATCTGGTTCCAAATCTGCATTCTGCCAGATATATCCCCATGTCCTCTGTCAAACAGAAATGCACCAAGGTATCTGAATGCCTGCTGCTCTATTACATCATTTTTAGAGTGACTGAAAGGGATTTCTGTGGGTTTGTATGCATGGGTGTCATAATCCTATGTGACATAAACAGAGAGTATACAACACACAAATATTACATAAATAAATTCCCACTTATATACACATATATATTTTCAACATTAAGCACTGGAGACACATATTTCAGTTATTAAAAAATGAAGGTTATTTGGTTGTATCATATCACACTCACACACAGACCAATGTTTGGTCCAAAACAAGAAATACCACTTTAGTAATGTATTGTTCCCCATGGAAATAACAAGATGACTACATCATTTTAAGACCTCGTGAAACACAACTTTTGTTGTGGCACCATACAGATGGTACTTGGCTCCCACACCTGCAAATCAACAGGCAAATGAAAAGTTTGTACAAACCAAGGAACACCACACAATTCAACTGCTATATATAATTTCAAAATAATTCTCACAAAAGGTATACACATTTACAACAGAAAAGTCAATTTTATATGATTGCAAGTCACCTCTCTTTGTGCCCAGCACTCCCCTGGAGGATTCTATGGGCCATCTTAGAAGCATAACACCCTGTGTCATCAACAATATAGTATATTACATTTCTCTGAAATAACATAGAAGATTGTAAGATAATTAGTTTTAACAATAGCACTTGTGATGAAAGTTTATACACTGTGTATCTGAGGTAGTAAAGGCCTGCCAAAAATGCCTATGCCAGTAGTGAACTATAAGAAGTGCATGCAGAGAAAAGTTCCATTTTCTAATGTACTTAAAAATACTATCATACCTTAACAAGATCAAACACCTTCTCTGCAGATAAAAGGAATATCAGTCATCTGTGTTGTCCAAATACACAGGTGTCCTCACCCTCAAGTTCCCTAGCAACATGGTTACCTCCTTATAGTGTAGATTCAGGCCACTGAGCAAGTTGAATATGCAAATGAGGTGTGAAGTCATTAGAATTGCTGAATCCTAAACTTCAGATTTTGTGTAGCAGATGTCAAAATAGTGTAGGCACTACCTCAGTGTTAGCTGCTAATGGATTGCAACTGTGAATGATTAGTGAGAGGGAGACGGAAGACAACACAGCACTTCAGACTACCTTACCTGCATTGGATGCATCACCCATGATACACTCACAAAGTGTAGATGTAATTGTAGCAAGCTTTTAAATGGAAGTGAACAGCACACATTTTTCATTTTTGTTCACTAATAGCAAAACTCTCCTGCCTTTGCTGAAAACTGTGTTTCACTATCATGTGACTGTATCATACATTTAAAGGACAATTATACAGAATTCCCTATAGAGAGCATGTCTAAGAATATAGCACATATATCAGAAGAATGACCACAACACAAAGAGAAAACAGAGCTGCATTGGTGCAAACAATACTCATAAACTTGTTGTATGATTACTCATTGCAATAAATATGTAAACCACCCATATACAAACAACTGAGAGCGTACATGAGTATGTCTTGTTAATACTGTGGAGGAAATGGGACTTGCTTGTATACACAATGATTTGCATTCATGCTGCAAAACTGTTTCCATTGCAAAGAGAGTTAAGACATCCCAAATGCGTTTTGTAGGTTTATTATTATGATAATTCACATACACTTGTGTAAAAATCTGTGAGATGTGTAAAACTGTATATTGTAATGTTGTTTATGTTTTTTTAATATTAATATTTGTGCAATCTGTGGTTTAGTGCAAATACAGTGAATGGATAAATTAAAATTAATTGCTTCTTTGATAAAGACAGCATAAATTACAGCTGTGAATTAAGTGTGTGTGTTTAGCACACCTGGTGAACACAATAAAGCATACAGAACATAGGATATCCATATATGTGCAGTGGTGCAGCGATTAGCATTGTTACCTCACTGCAAGCGGTTCTCTGATTCAATTCTTGGCTGCAATGCCTTCCGTATGGAGTCTGCATGTCTTCCCTGTGTTCACATGTGTTTGCTTCCACATTCCAAAGACATGTAATTGGGGCATGCCTCCACTGAACATTGGCTCTGTCCCAGCTGGACTCTCCTGGTAAACAAATGTTAAATGCATAAGTGTAAAAATTAAGTTTGCATGCTTCATTCTGTAGTTCAAGGTAATTGTAAGAGTCAATTGTAATATTATATTCAGATGTTGTGGGTTCAGATCCTGCAGGTAGCAAATGCATTGTAAAACAATTATTAAATATTAATTTCAATAAAATTGTATTAAATGTCATGTTGCTAACTTAATCTGTATTATTTGAAAAAGCATATGTGCAATATATAAATATTGCAATGATTACTTGGAAAAATGTTCAGTCCTAGTCTGTAGTTTTTAAAATGTATAATGAATGTAAAAGTAAAATTTATATTTATATTGTTGTAATATATTGTATCTGACATATGATGATTCTAATTTTTTTTTTGTCCCTCAACCTCAGCCCCTATCTCTCTTTTTTTATTTTTATAAGTGTGGTCACAACATTTTGATGTCATCAATTTCCGATAACTGAAAAAATTATTTCCAGCACAGGGAGGTGGGCCAACAAGTGTAGCTCAGCCTGCCACCTCTCCAACAGCTTCCACACTGACACTCAACACATCTGGGATACAAACTGGCAATGCTGCCTTTGCAGCCTCTGCACTGCTTGGGTCCTTGACATCGGGTAGCATTACTCTGGTTGTGATACCCTCTGGGAGTATTGTTGGAGGTGGTGATTTTGCCACCTGCCAGGAGCTACCTGGCATGGTGCATAAGGTAATAGAAGATACAACTGCTGCATGTCTCAGCTGGATGGAGAAGATGCTCACTGGGATGTTGCAAAAATAAAAAACATCAAGCACTCCAACAGTAGGCTAAGAAAAGGGACAGTAATAACAGTTCTGAGGGTGAGGACTAAATTCTCACTATCCCCATGCTTGACAGGCATAGGCCTCCAGAGTCTCCTCCATATTCCTAATCACGGTGTCCCATCCTTTTATGTCCCTCATCATCCCTGTCTATGTCTTGTTTGTCATGTTTGTCTGCAACTGCTTCCTCACCTACCCAACTTACCTGACCCTGACATAACTACATCCCTTGCCCAACATTCCTCTCTTACTGAAATAAAATCAAAAAATGGGCACCTATCCCACAAAAAGTATCAGCCCATACATAGCTCTCTTTTGACAGTCATACATGACTACACAGCCATTTCATACAGGCCTCCCAATATCTTCTCACAAATATACATTGCTGATGTCATTAACTATAGAGTGGAGTCTGGCACAATGAAAACCAGAGTTGTGATGTGGTGCTTGCATTAAGTACTGTGATCTGTAGATAGGTAGGGGTTCTAGTCTTACTGCAGTCAGCTTGTGCATTTGCATTCAGTTAATTTACATTCTAGAAACCATTTTAGAACAGCATGTGAGACCTCCTACTACTATCTTCTTCTCACCACACACTGCTGATGTCATCAGCTATAAAGTGTTGTCTGATGCTGTGAAAGTCAGACATGCTGTGGCACTTGTGTTAAGTATTGTGCTATGTAGGTAGATAGTTGCTTTTCACTGTACTCATCTGGTGTGTGTGTGTGTGTGTGTGTGTGTGTGTGTGTGTGTGTGTGTGTGTGTGTGTGTGTGTGTGTGTGTTCATTCAACAGTTAGTATAGTGAACATTTTTTTGGCATGAGTTCATAGCTATGTCAGACACTCCCCACACATCTTTTTTTAACATACACTGATGATGTCATCCTGTATAAAGTGCAACCTAACAGTATTCAAGTCAAACTTGTTCTGTGGCAGTAATGTTAGGTACTGTGTCCTACAGCTTTGGTAAATAGACATTTAGGGGTTCTAATCTGACAGCAGGCAACTTGAGTGTGTATACATTCAAATAATATTTTTGAGACAATTTTGCACTTAGATGTGACTCCATATCCATGTCAGACACTCCTCCCAACATCTTCTTCTACAATGATGCTATCATACTCTACAAAGTGCAATGTGTTAAAGTCAGTCACATGTGGTGGTGCTAGTGTTACATTGTATAGAGTTTAGCTTCTTACATACACAGGTATACTATTCAAATCAGACCCAGTATACTGCTGTGTGCAGTTGGTGTACATTATGGCCATTGTATGATCTTTTGAATTGCTTTTCATTTCACCAGCACTTGAGAGGACCTGTAACATAACCTTATGCATCCAATATCCCCTTTTTTTATCTGGCCACATGACATTCTTTCTGCAGAAGGGTGCAGGATGTCCTCACCTCAAAGATGCATACACACATCATGAAGCAGATTCCTTCCATGAGCCTCTGTAAGCCATCACCGACCACTGGCTGTCTGATTGCTATTTCTGTCATGGGGATGTGCACATTTCATAAGGATGGAGGCAGTATATAATGCAATCAAACAAATATATACATACACACATAGCCTTATTATCTTCCATCATATAGATATAAGGGGTTTGTTTGAATGGTATAATAATGGATGGCATTTTATGTGATGGCTGTTAGCTTAATAATGTCCTATGACCCTATGAACATTTCAAATGTCTATGCTGCTGCCATCAACATGTGCTATACTGAGGTGTGGATGTATGGTGGGCCTACAAGAGGGTATTACAATCTGTGATGTGAGGTAATGTATTGATGGCCGTTGTTGTCACTTGATTACATGTTCCTTCCATAACAATTGTAGTAATATGCCTCCTGAGAACTGTTGACATTTGATGATTCTATGTATATTGGTGGCTTAGTAAGGCATATGTTTCTGTAGTGGAGCAGATCGGCATTCTATGCAGTTTTCATTCAGCCATCACAGTAATACCTGCAACACGGCACATATACATGTGTATACCTGCCATCATTAAGTGATATGCAGCAATATAAATTCATGCAGATTACATCGGTACAAAAGTCTTGTTTCAACTCATGTTGTAATGCTGTGATATACACAAAAATATCACGTTTTGATTTAATTGCAACCTTGTGGAATTCATTGCATGCGCAATTGTGCTGCTATTCCCAGGGATTATTGAGGTGATGAATAGCAGCACTGTGTGACTATCAGCATTTGTGTCAGTAACTATTCTGCATGAGCCACAACCAACTTATTTGTAATGTGTCTATATATTGTATCAGGCTGCTCAAGCAAAGCTTTCCAATGAAAAACATATAGGCATATGCTGTTCAATGGATGCAATTACATGACATTGGTAGGGTTGTATGACTGTGTAAATAGTTCCACTGTGTGGCATGTGATGCATAACCAATGTTGTATTTGGAGGTGTTGTCACAAAACATTTATTTAAATAAGTGTGAAATGTTAAGGGGGATACACTAAGCTCAGAGCCATACTCACCTGAAGAAAACAGGCAGTCAACTAGCTGACAGTTTGTCTTATACTTCACCATTATCACTGTTGGCCATTAACCAAAGTATGCATGCAAATATTCCTCAGATTATTTTCTCAGGAGAACATCTCCTCTGTGTGATCTCAAAGGCTAAAAACACAGAATCAGTTGGCCCTGACAACATCGCAGGTTGCCTATACATGACTTAAAACCTAACCTAGCAGACACGACACAGCTGGATCTTACTTAAACACAGCCTCCAGCCAGCCTATGTTTTGGCAGAAAGGTGTACAGCAACAGTCTTCTCGGGGGGGGGGGGGCTCCATCACCTTATGCACAGACTTATAGACCCATAGTCCTGAATCTCCTCATCTGTGAGGTAGACCAAGGCTGACCAATGACTCATCATGGACCTTATCAAAAAGGGCACAAGTAATCTCCTGACTGTGTATGAAACCCATTTTTGATTTGTTAAGACTGCATCATGTCTGTTCAGTCTGGCTGACATCTTCAAGAAGATCACCAAGGTCATACATGAGGAAAAAGCTGTCATCCTGCATAACTAGACCTGGCCAAGGCATGTGACACAAATTCACACTCAGGCATAAACACCTACATCACCAAGTAGGTAGACAAATGGATCACAGACAGGACACATAATGTTGAAAGTGTGTAACGTCACCTCTGGCTAGAGTCCAGTGACTAGGTTCATACCTCAGAGTTCTGTATTTGGGTGTTTCCTGTTCAGTATTTCAGTCTCATAAGTCAAGACAAACGTAAACATCCTTTGTCTAACCAGCTTTGTGGATGACTGCAAACTGTGGACAATTATTAAATCCAAGAACGCTACTGATATAATGCAAAATGTATTAAAACTCAGAGATGATCATTGCAACAACTGTAGAGATACACTAGATGAACAAAAAGCATGATTATTTCTTTTTTGAAAGTAAATGCACAAGTTATTTACAATGCAGACAGCACAACCCTATGATAAGACCAACTGGCACATAACCTGTGTGCTCAGGTAGACAGCAACTGGAACTTCCAACAGCATGCGACCACATTGGTAACAAATCCCTTGTATTTAGTACAACTTCTGAGTATGGGAAGGCCACCCACATCAACAGACACTATAGTCCCATTGTTCTAAGCCCTCATATCACCAATAATTCAGTACAATGAACCCTTTTGCATGTACCTCAACACATATCTTTCAGGGATGATTTACTCAAGTCTGTCACTGCCATACAGTAGTGCCATGCTGTAGTGCCATACAGTAGTGCCATACAGTAGTGCCATACAGTAGTGCCATGCTGTAGTGCCATACAGTAGTGCCATGCTGTAGTGCCATACAGTAGTGCCATACAGTAGTGCCATGCTGTAGTGCCATACAGTAGTGCCATACAGTAGTGCCATGCTGTAGTGCCATACAGTAGTGCCATACAGTAGTGCCATGCTGTAGTGCCATACAGTAGTGCCATGCTGTAGTGCCATACAGTAGTGCCATGCTGTAGTGCCATACAGTAGTGCCATGCTGTAGTGCACATGCTTTCCCAGCAATACACTCCAATCTAATGGGTATCTGAGTGCCTTTGGCTATTCTTTTATATGCATAATATATGTACAGCCTGTTCCAAATTCTAGCAGAATGTCTAATATAAGGACACATTCCCTTTAAAAAAACAGTCCTTTGTGCATTTAGTTTTTCTTAATTAAAACAAGCTCAGTCATCTTTATGAGTATGAACCAGAACTTTATATATGTGTGAGATAGCACTGCAGTTATCTTCTGTACCAAAATATGGCTGCCAATCTCCATTTTAAAATATATTTGTTTTTCATTTAGCCAGAGTTTATTCTTGATGTGCATGTATGATCACAGGGATACAGTGCAAAAACGCAACTTTCTGCATGCATGTCTATATAGTGATCCAATGAGAATACAGGGATATTTTAAAGTGAATACCCAGTTAGCCATATGTGCCTCCTACATATCCATTTCCTATGTTTCCCATGTTCCATAAAATCCTCTGCTAACCTACTCACCATTCTTTTATATGGGAGCAAGTTCCCATTGTAGAGTCTTTATAGTTTAACCACACACACTCGTCACAACAAATGTCTTATCAATAAAAACATATCCTGTATCTAGAAGCAAACCAACATAAAATCTTTCCAAAAGACAAGTAATCCTTCAAACACCTCAGGCTTTCACTCCATCCCCATCTTGCCCAGCCTTGGCAAAATATTTGAAAAACTAATCTACACCTAGTTTTATCACTATATCAAAACCTACAATGTACCCTCAGCCAAAATAATGTATATATATATATATATATATATATATATATATATATATATATACATATATGTAGATACAGATATACAGACACATACACACACACACACACACACACACACACACTCACACACACACACACACACAGACACACACACACACACACACACACACACACACACACACACACACACACACACACACACACACACACACACACACACACACACACACACACACACACACACACACACACACACACACACACACGCACATGGAAAACATCCTCCTAAATTTGACAAAGGCAACCTAACCAATGCTACCTTCACTGACCTTACCAAAACACTGGAACCACTCCCTCCTAATGGACTCATTTACTTCTGCAGGGATCAGCAACCAAGCTTTATACTGGCTTAAAAAAGTATCTTTCCTGATAGAAAATTATGAATCAAAACTGGCAAATCTTCATCAGACTAAGAACTTCTTTTTTTCAAGTTTGCCTCAAGGCTGTGTCTTCTCACCATTACAGTTGCTTCCTTTTTTTATCAACACTCTTCATGCAAATCTTGTAAATGTACCTATTATGATTTACATTGACAGTATGGTGGTCAACAGATCTCATTCCTTTTACTGTATAATCAAAACTTGCAATTGGCTATCTCAAAAGAAATTTCTCCTTAACAGTAAAAAGACAAAATGCATGCCATTCAGTACTAAATCCAAGCACTCTAATTTTCCTAACATCTGAAACAAATCTCCCAATAAATAAAAACATGCTGAAACCACAAAGCAGTTCTGTTTATTGATATTGGGCTAAATCAGCATCTTGACTTCCAACATCATGTTCTTAAAACCAAAGCAAAAATTATCACACAACTCTGCTTAGCAATATAAATCTCCCATGCTCTCTCCCCTCGAAAGGGAGCATGGCTTTCAGCAAAGGAGTGTTCATTTCTTAACTTGATTACAGGCTACACCTTGTTTCCTCAGTCTCCTTATAAATATCTACCAGCAACATCTGCAGTTTCATTAAATTCTTTTCAATGACTCACCATCATTGCTAAGGACTAACCAAAGCTCACTGGCTACCTATTACACTCAGGAATAAACTTCAACTAGGGTCCCTTCTTTTCAACCTAATTTGCATTCAATCCTTCCTTTTCTTTGCTGGCTGTTTATTCCCATGCACATCTAACTACAGCCTTATACCCCTTCTATTTAACAGTGTCCCTCCAAAAACAGATCCACATCACAGCTTTTCCAACTTAGTTCCGCTAGTCTGGAAACCCTTTCCAGCATCTCTTAAAGAATACTTCTCCCTTAACAAATGTAAACTGTTCCTTAAGCTCTCCTTCCATGATACCTCTTGGACATGTTTCGCATCTGGTATAGTCCCTCATATAATCTCCTACATTGTATCCTACTTACATTCGTTTTCAAGTATTCACCAGAAACAGAAACTTTACACATCTCTCTCAACTTTAAATTACAGTATGATTAACACAATGCTTCTAAATTCTCATCCCTTTCTTTGCTTAACTATTTTATTTTCACTTAACAACTCTCCGGTATACCCTTGAGTAATGGATTTATTAGCCTTCTTACCTATTTTATTTTCAAGTTAGACTGCTTTTCTATGTACACTTGCTATTTGCTTTTGTTTTATTTCATGTATTTGATCTCTTAGCCCATTTTTACTGTTACAGATCTCTTAGATTTGATGTATACTATATATCTTTTGCTTCTCCTTTGTTTTTTCATGCAGTGCTCTATAATATAAATTTCTATTTCACAATTCCTGTGCTGATCCTATAAATGGTCTACAGAGACTAGTGTTCAACCCTGCTTAAAAATGTAAATACATAATTAAATGAGTAAATAGAAATGGAATTCACCAATTTCTCTTCCAAACATATGTGTCTTTATTTATAACTGAGCTGATCGCAATCAGGATGCTTAGCTGAGATTGCTTCTTCTCAATTTTTGCTCCATTGGATATAGTATATTCAAATATTTAAATTCTGAATCACTGAATTTTTTGATCAGGTAATCAGTGTCAAAATAATTGTCGAATTACTTTTTCAGGAGGAGAACTTTGCATTTGCATACCCCATATACAGTAAGTAGCTTTGTTGTTTCAGTAATTTCACAAAACATTCTTGCTTCCAGAATGCAAAGGTTTTGCATTAACAATTTCCACCGACTTCTTTTCAGAGACATTCTTAATCAAACATAGATTGCTTATAATGTTTGGATTAAAATACTTCTTTGGATTCTGCTTTAGTCTTTATTCCCACCTCCCTTCACTCTTGTTTTGTTGTAACCTGTTCCATTTCATCATATCCATCTTTTCATCTCAAATATGTACATGCCAAGTGTTCTGTATTTTCCCAAACTTTATCAATACAGTTCTTTAGCTATTTTTGTTAGCTCTGTTGTACGCTCTCTCTAACTGTAATATCTTAGCTAGGATATAGTCCCAGACTTATAGTCACTTGCTTATATCACTCAAGCAAACTTCTCAGTCTGTAGACATTGAAACTCTGGACAAATGCTATTGAAAAATAAGTGCATCCTGCCAAAATCTGGACAGCTAATTAGGACTAAATTGATATATCTAATGATATAACTCCTCCCACTTTCAGCATGAGTGCATGAAACCACTTCTTGAAATGCAAGATTACAAAATTTGAGTGGCAGCAAATTATGCAAATATAGCTATATTTTAGTGTAGGACAGATAATATGACAATACTGGTAATTACGAAGATTTATATTTATATTTCTCGGTAAACAGACACTCATGAAGGTATGTTGAAATACATGAAGATATTAGTACAGAGTGTAGCAAAATGCCTGAAAAGATAAATACTCTTCAATGAAGAAACTGAGTCAATAAGAGTAATAGCATAAATCTGAAAAACACTGACAGATGTGGGGAAACTAGCAATACTAACATTTTGAGGGGAGATCTATGCCTGGCATACAGGGCATTGTCAGACCCCACTCTGATGGGCCTCCTGCATATCTGCAAAACAAACAGCACCAGAATTACCCATTCTAAAGACTTAAACCTTGCCAGTGATATAAATAGAACCTGCTGGAGAGATAGGTACGTATGCCAGAGACTACCCTGTCTATGGAACAGGCTCCCCATCCATGTGAAGCAGAGCCTAATCCAATTCAAGTGCAACTTGGACAATTGGAGGGGAAACCAGAAATTCATCCCTAGCTTGGCACCTTTGTCTCTGGCGCAAACAGGTAACCTGTAACTGGTTCATCTCCCAGGCTCATGCTTACACTTATCAAGGGTATCAGAACTTGTCAGAGATTTGGAATGCATGGCTAGGGTTAAAAAGTCCCTTGTGGTCATTAGCCTAGTAAACACCTACGAACCTATACAACTTAAATGATTATGAAAGGAAGAAAGATCTAGCAAAAAACCTGGCAGTGAACTTACAATAGGAGGAAATTTATTACAGTCATATTAAGTATACCATCTTAAGTTACTCATACTGAATACAGGAAATCGTGACCTGAATGCCAAAAAAAAAAAAAAAATTTAAGTAATAATGCTGCCATTTTGAATGCTCTAATCCCATAAGAAAAGAGCAGGTATAAAATACAGATCACAATACACAACTGCAATGAAGCTGTAAATGTGCAAACAATATATAGATAGATATAGCTATAGATACAAATGTATATATCTATTTCTATGTATATATATATATATATATATATATATATATATATATATATATATATATATATGGGTCTATGTCAGATGACTGACTTTTCCAAAACTCAGAAATATCGAAGAGACCATATAACTGAGTTTCCAAAAGCCTGAATACTTGAACATCAAAAAAAGAATAATCTACATGTTTTTACATTTTTGCAGGGGGGGATAAGCCCCCTGCACCCCCAGACCCCTGAAAATTATATGTACTAATTCCGATATCACATTGCAGTGAGGAAAATGGTAAATTTCTAATACTTGCTGTACTGCGATCTCTATTCAAAATCTTCGACTTTTCAAAAACTTGATCGTATGGTCTGGACCATATGGACTTCAAGTTTCTGAAAACTCAGTCAACTGATAGGGACACATATCTATCTATCTATATATATATATATATATATATATATATATATATATATATATATATATATACACATACACACATATAGATAGATAGATATATAGCTAGCTAGATATAGGTATGTACAGATATCTATAGCTTTACTATGGTCTGTGCGAACGACATTCTGTTGGTAGCACTGCTGCTGAAAATCAGAATGTTGTGCACAAAACATAAATGGATGGGATAGTTGAAAACATTTATGCGGATGCTGTAGTGCATTGGCACAAGTGTATTCGACAATCGGCATGGATATCGCAGT
>NC_056732.1:656386924-656414424 GCF_019279795.1 Protopterus annectens
CATCCTTTCTTGATCATATGTCCTGACAATGGTAGAGGGGGTCATTTACCCAACTACTTTTAATGAATCTCAGTAAAGTCTCAAAGCAGCAGTCAGCAGCAGAACACATATGTGTCACTCGTGCAATTTCTTCTGTAAAAATATATGTATTCTTCTGACTTTTTAGTTTAAGTATAATTAAATTATAAGAAAACAAATATTACTTTTTACCTATGCATGCTGTGGTGGACTATTACTTCCTCTGTCATGTCTTCCATGAGCAATTCACAGGCACCAAAAGCATTTAGTCCAGCACCACAGTCTCAGTCAGTCTGTGACTCTCCTACTGCTCATCTTCAGAAGACTCAGGTCATGAGCCTAGATCTCTACCTCTTAGTGCAAAAAATCTGGACACAGCCTGATAGAATGGGGGGTACAAAGCCCCAAGAATGGGACAAATTTTAAATATCGCTCTTTTAAACATAGAAAGTTGCTATAATAAGAGGCTCTGTCTTAGCATTCATTTTTCTGTGGATATAAATGCATGTAGTTATGCAAACAAACTTCACATTGCTGCTTATTGTACACTTTGTTACTTGTTTCTTTTTGTGGAGCCTTTTTCCTCGGGTCTCCAGTGAAGATGGGCCGCTGGCCCAGCTGAACTAACCTGGTTAACAAAAGACAAATAAATAAATATAAAGCCTGAAACGCAAATGTATATCACTATTTACTGACTTCAGTACTCAGACCATCCCAGTGATTTGCCAAAAAATCATAAATGTTATGAGGAACAGACCAAAAATATAAGGCAAAAATGTGGACAGTCTGTGAAAATCTGGACAGTTGAGAAGTATGAGCATGAGTAATTGTACATGAGGTTGGAAAGACTAAGGCTGGTGGAGTCTCTGTCTTCATTAAAGACATGCACAACTCCAGATTTGTTTACCAGCATGATGCACTGGAATTACTCTAGGTACAACTGACAGTTGGCAAGACACCCATCCAAGTTATAGCCAGCTATAGATCCCCGTCCATGTCTCAGGACATCCACTCCTCTCACCTGGACCTACTTGACTCCATCAAGGTACCCCCTAACACCCTGATCCTTGGTGACTTCAACTACCTCACCATAGACTGGGTGAACTATTCCTGCACTAACGCACTCACCCAACGATTCTTTCACTTCATCAATTCTAATGCCCTAGACCAGCTGGTCTCATCCCCCACAAGGGGAGATAATATACTGGACTTGGTTTTCACCAATATGGGTGACTGCTGCACCACTCCCATGGTATGTTCTTCCCTGGTAAGATCAGATCATGAGTCTGTCTCAGTTGAAGTTTATATCCCTCTCAACCCCTTTCCAGCTGTAACCAGGCTAAAAAACTTCTCAAAAGCTGACTACACCCTCCTAAGGAAGGGTATCAGTAGCTTCACACCACCACCACCACACTCAGAGGATGCAGACAACTATGCTGAACATTTCACCAGTGCAGTATACAAGCACCTGTACAACTGCATGGACTCAGCCATACCCAACAGAACTAAAACCTGCTCCTCAAGGAAACACAAACCTGTCTGGTGGACATCCTCTATCAACAGGCTTTACAACAAAAGGAAAAAACTGTTGTTCAAGGGTTAAAAGGAACAAATTCCAAATTGGAAAATCTCCCTCCTCTGCCTCAACAAGCAAATTAGATCACTAGTGAAAAACTCCAAAGCCAATTATGAGTTGAAACTAGCCTCTGAAACAAAGGGAAACCACAAGTCCTTCTTCAATTACATTAGGAACCTCGATGGCAAAGCTAAAGTTTTTCCCAAATTAGAACTTAATGGTATGACTTACACTAATCCTGCTGACTGATAGGTTCAACGCAAACGTCATCCCCTTTATCACCCCCAAAGGCCCAGTCAGCATCCTCAATACTTGTCCCACATCTCACATCTCCATAGATCAAGTGATAAAGGCTGTATCCAAGGCAAAGATCACAGCTTCCATGGGACCTGATAATATCCCAGGCTGTATTTTGCATCAGCTCCAGCAAGAACTAGCTTCATCACAGAGCACCCTATTCAACCACAGCCCTCTTCAAGTGCAACCATAATGAGTGGATGGAAAACCACAAATTTGTCCCAAGGGATCCACCTTTGTCCCTCATTGATAGGGGTGACAGATGCTGACTGAGGTTTGTTTTTTTTGGGATAAACTCTTGACTAGGCTTGTAAGGGCCCCAGGGCCATTAGCCTAGTAACCCTATGATCCTATGAGGTGATGATGCTGTTAATGATGGATGACTTGTGGTCTGATTCAACTGGGGATAAGGAGATCTGTGATGGGATGCAGGAAAAGGCTAGTTGGATAAGGGCTTAATCAAGGATAATAGAGCTTGTAGTAGTAGTTTTAAAATTTGCTGTAGAATATTAGTATTAATAAAGTCTAGGAAATGTTCAACTACCCATTTTTGGAGATATGAGTGTGACAGTTAATGCTAGGGTAACTCAAAACCTCTAGGAAGAAGCTGTTTGATTTGATATTTAACCCCTCAATGGTGTTTAGATAATGTCTATGATCTTTCGGGGATAATTATGGGATCTGTTCTAACAATGACGTATTAGCTGGATTTTGTAATGGTGGCTTGCAGTTCCAGGAGTTTCAGGTTGGTGTCATGGGCAATATGACATGAAGATATTGTGCTTTTGACATACACAAATACTTTCCTCCAGTTAACCAAAGACCTGAAAGTGTGAAAGGCACAGAACTGTGGCTTAGAGGAAGTCCTGCAATTGTACTGAAACCATATCTCAGTAAAATGAATGTGTTCAATCTCAAGTGAAACATCTTTCTGCTTAGACTTCTAGCATTGAGTAGTGCCACCATGATGTTGTCAAATTTGAGTTTAAGTTTGCTATGAAGGAATGCCCAGTATGTGTGTATGGGGTTGGGTGGTTCTGCTTTAAAAAAGGCACTTTGGGCAGCAAAAGCTTTACCAGTGTACAGAAGTCCTGCTATTAGAGAGGTAAGCCATCAGTGGTAGAAATGGAAGTCTCATATAACTTCTCATCCCAGACTAATGCATACTAGACCCCCTTATAATGAAACAAACTACTTAGCCAATTGTTAAATCCAATTATCTTGTGTTGCTATCTAGGCATAATTCATGGGGAAGGTAAGATACTACTCAATACCAGTGTCTTTTCTGCCATGCATAGTAAGTTCATTGTGTCTTTCTGCATATCCGTTTGGGTGCTACATCTCAGGTCATTCACCCCCAGATGGGCAACCGCTTTGTCATAGTCATATATTTCTTGTTTGACGGTCCTTAGGGCCCTTGTGATGCAATGGAATTCGACAGTAGAAAAAAGCTTACAATCACCATGTTCTTGTCCAATGTAGTGAATTTGGAGTCTGTATTTCTAACTACAGAGTTACTAAACTGGAATTGAAAATTGATTCTTAATTTCTACTTAACTTACTTGTTTGCAACTATATACATATTTATTTTACTATGCCACAAAGGAAAGTATAGCATTTTCTTTCATGTGTCTTCATTAAATTCATAGTAAGGGGAGCCACTGTCTTCTAATTAATTTAATTTTGAACAATTTACAACCATGTAACTTTTGAATAACTTTCCTGTACAATTAAAAAAACCTACAAATACTTCTTTCTGTGAGAGCGGACTTTTTAGGTCTTACAGGATTAGGTCTGCTTTCCTGTTGACTACTGTGTGAGCTGTGTGGATATGCAATATATGTGAATGGACAAGGGGCAGGTATTGCCTTGTGTCCTGGAAGCTGGTATCTTCTGGAATGTGCTCTAGGAATTTTTGGCTATTTTTTCTTCACAGCCTCAGCATAAGTTATGGACCTAGTGATGCACCATAATTTATGTGGTGTTCTAAAGGTACGGTGCTTACAGTTAATGGATTGATGAGATGGGTTTACTTCCATGTTCTCTCTCAGGAGTTCATAGGAGCAAAGGATAGTCAGAACACATACGGCACTTGCTACACTGCCTTACAATACCTAGTGTGACCAGACTGGCCACAGATGGTGTGGACAGACTGCTGAGTTATATTGCTAAAGGGTGGAGGACTAGAACTCCTCATAGTACACAAGGGATGGAGGGAGGTTAATGTAACAGATACTGAAGATTGATGAAGTATTTGTGGTGGTGGTCTGAGGTTAGGTCAGATGGTGACTAATTTAGCAGCACATAGTGAAAAGACATAATTAAGACTGCCAAGAAAAAATGAACAGTGCCATTTTAACTAATGGCTACTCTCTGGCTACTAGTGATGATCTCACAGCAGCTAAATATAGTTAGGAACAATGATTTTTGTATTTTCTCTCCCCAGAAGCAAACCAATATCACTAATCCCATGCTAGTTCCCAGAAAGCTGGTCACAGACTCCCTGGCAATCAGTGGTACTATTCCAGATGTTGCTTGTTATCCACATGACTTTTCTATACCACAGATTAATTTGAATGTTTTGTTTACTAATCCAGTGTTTCTATCACTATTTCTTTCTTTGCTGAAGGAATTGGTCATCATTTGGCCTTCACTATTTTCCTTACTAGTCTCCTCAGCTCTTTATTGGACCTGAATCAGTCAGTCCAAACACTTCAAATATTAAAGTACAATTCCTTTATGAAACCCAGAATCCTGAATTTTGATGTTATAATTTTAAAGTATTTTTGCAGAGGAACTTCACCTCCCATGTGAACCCTAATTTGGAGAGCTGCATCTTATGACTTCCTCTTTTTTATCTGATTTTTTTAAGTAGAAACCATGCCAATAACCAGTAGAAATGATCAGACTTCACCTTTTGCCAACTTGAAAGCTTGCACTTGTGGAATTTTATTTTTTTATTACTTTTGATTCAAACCACATTAAGAAGTTTAGGGTCACAGGTTCATATGATGTTTCTAGGCTAATACCCCTAGGGTCTTTACAAGCCTAGCCATGTAATAACCTGAGTACCCTTATTGACCATAGTTAAATGGTCATTGTTAGCAAAGTGATTCTGTGAATATCACTGACTACTCCTGTTCATGAGGGACATAGGTGCCACCCCAAGGGTGAATTTATGGTCACCCATCCTGTTGTTAAGGCTGCACTTGAAAAGGGTAATTGAAGTGCTCTGATTCACATAGAGTGGGAGCTTATTCCAAAAGAGTGGAAATTGCTGGGAGATATATCTGTCTCTCTAACATGTTCTGTTAATGTCACAGGCTAAGTTGAGATCTCTGCAGTATGTTATTCTTGTCGCATTTGATTTGTGTATGTGCATTTCCATTAGGGCAGGTTCCAAGACTGCTGTTTCTGCCAGGCACAGGTCACCTCACACAACCTGTATGATACAGAGTACAGTGACAGGGCTTTCAGTCTTTCCATGAATGTCATGTTTTTGAGGCCCTGTATTCTCTTGGTTAGAAACCTCAGTGGTCTCTCCAGTTGCTGCAGGTAACTGGTGAGGTACATAAAAAAGGGAACATTGTACTCCATTAGAGGTCTGATAATGGACAAGTACAGTGTAGCTATAACCTCCCAAGTCTTGGATGAAATGCCCTTATTTATGAGATGTGCAATGTAAAATGTTTTTCTTACCACTACAGACACATAGTTTCATAGTTTCATAGTATAGTACTAGGCTATCTGCCCTGGAGCATTTGTAAGCCTAGCCATAATGATGTGGCTTTTGCCACCCCATGAAATGGTACAAAAATGTACAGAATAAATCTAGAATACTGTGCCTCTGTCTAGTAGTGACACAATGAAGGTCCCCTTATATAATAGAATTATTTTACTGTGCCCCTGTCTAGCAGTGACCGAGATGTGACCCCTGGGGTAAATTTTCGATCTCCCATCCACTCATCAAGATTTCTCTTGAAGAGAGTTAGTGAGGGGCTCTGCCTAATATGAACTGGGATCCTGTTCCAAAGCATGGGAAGCCTTTGGGTTATGAATCTATCCCTCCGGCATGTCCTATTCATACTTGTGCCGAGGTTTAAGTCTTTAGCTCTCGTGGTCCTGATGGATTTGGATTTTTTGAGGTGGAGCACGTCCATCAAATCCTGATTGGACATGGCCTTGTACGTCAGGCAGAGATCACCCCTGAGCAGGCGGTATGCCACTGAATAGAGCTGAAGTTTCTTTACTCTGGTGGAATAAAACATATGTTGGAGACTCTTGATCCTTTTGGTGAGGTACTTCTGTGGTCTCTCCAGCTGTTGCAAGTGCCGGGTGAGGTACATACCAAATGGGGCATTGTACTCAATCATGGGTCTGATGAGGGAGGAATATAAGGGTACAATGACATCCTTGGATCTGGATGTGAATCCCTTCATGATGAGGTGTGCAAGGTAGAATGTTTTTCTAACCACTTTGGCAGCGTGGGTGTCAAATGAGAGGTCGCTGTCTACTTGGGTCCCTAGGTCTCTGATTACTTTTTCCATACTCAGTGGGTTGCTGTCTATGTGATAATTTGTGGGTACTTTGTTTTTTCCAAAAGGGATGACTATACATTTTTTGGCATTTAGTTTAAGGCCGTGACTACGGCACCAGTTGTTCGTTTCAGTGAGGCCTTTTTGTAGGATGTGTGTGTCAGCTGGTGTATCGACTATGGCACCTAGTTTGCAGTCATCTGCGAACTTTGTCAGCCACAGCCCTTCCATGTTTGCTTTAACATCTGAGAAATAAATGCCGAACAAGAGGGGTCCCAGGACAGATCCCTGTGGGACACCACTTGTGACTGGCTTTGAGTCTGACATTGCTCCAGTGATTTTAACATTATGGGTTCTGTCCATTAGCCAGTTTGCAACCCATCTAGTGACATGGGGGTTTACTTTTAAGCTGTTTAGCTTATCTATGATGCCTGAGTGGGGTATTGTGTCGAAGGCCTTAGCCAAGTCCAGGTATGCTGTATGGACTGCTTTGCCCTCATCAATGGATCTAGTGACTGTTTCAAAAAAGTCAACCAGGTTTAAAAGGCAGGATCTGCCCTTTACAAAACCGAACTGGGTGGGGTCAAGTGTCTGTAGGTCCCCTATGTCTCTGTTTATGAGTTCTATAATGATTCTTTCCATAGCTTTGCAGACCAGGCTAGTTAAGCTTATGGGGCGGTAGTTTCCAGGGTCTGTAGAGGCACCCCTTGTGGAGTGGGACCACTGTTGCTACGCCAGTGTACAGGTACATAACCAGTAAGGCTAAGATTAAATAGCATTTTTATGTGTGGGTTTAGCTCCTCTTGGAGTTCTCGTAACACGCACCCCGGGATACCGTCAGGTCCCATCGATGCTGTGTTTTTTGCTTTGTTTAGGCGGTTCTCACTTGGACATCTGAGATGACAGGAGATTACATTCAGCTGGGATAAGTATTTCTTCTTTTGGGGGTGAAGGAGGCGAGAAGTTTGCACTGAACCTGTCAGCCAGAATGTTAGCAATATCTGTGGGTTCAGTGTATTTTTTGTTGTTGTGAACCAACTCAGAGCATATCTGAGGGTTTCCGCCCAGGTTTCTAACATAGCTGAAGAAGGCTTTGTGGTTATCTTTAGTGTCCTTAGCTATTTTTCTCTCAAAGTTTGCCTTGGATGTTTTTATGAGAAAACGTAGTTTTCTGCTAATGTTGATCAGAGACGTCTTCCCTTCATGATATTTCACTCTGACGTGCAGTAGCTTCCTTCTTTTGTTATACAATTTGTTTATGGCTGAGGTCCACCAGACAGGACGCTTACATTTGGTGGAGAGGGACTTGGATTTGTTTGGGATTGCATGATCCATGCATTCCTGGATATGTCCATAGAAAGCATTTGTGAAGGATTTGGCATTGCGGGATGTGGTATCCACTGGCACAGTGGGCTTAAAGGATACCATCTCCTTCTTAAGAAGAGTGAAGTCTGCTTTTGAGAAGTTTTTCACTGTGGTCTTTTGTGCTGGGGGTGGAGGTGGGATATGTATATCCAGGGTGATTAGTTTGTGGTCAGATCTCACTAGTGAGGGGTATACTTCCAGTGTGGAGCATTTTGTTCCCATGTTTGTGATGATCAGGTCTAGTATATTTTCTCCCCTAATGGGAAAGGTGACTATTTGTTCCAGTGCATTTGAATTTATGAATTCCAGGAACCTTTGGGCTAGGGTATTAGGGCTAGAATAATGTACCCAATCTATGTTTGGGTAGTTGAAGTCTCCCAGTATGATGGTATTTTGTGATACATTCATATCCTCCAATGTCTTCAGGAAGGCTGAGTGGGCTTCTTGAGATTGGGAGGGTGGTCTGTAACATGCTACCAGTTGTATAGCAGTTTTGTCTATGGTTAGTTGCACCTGTATGGTCTCTGTTGCTTCATGTGTTGCTACTAACCTGGAGGTGTGGGTGTCCTTTATGATTATGGACACTCCCCCTCCCTTTGTGGTTCGGCCCGGGTTTTGGGGCCAAAAAGCATGATACGAGGTATAGCCTGGTAGCACTGGGGTACTATCAGGAGCCTTGAACCAAGTTTCAGTTACTGCACAGACGTCGATGTTCTCCATGCTGAGGAGTGCAAAGTGCCTGCATCTTGAGATTTAGACTTGTTGAGCAGCATTACCCTTAGTTTTTTTTCCATTTTTGTTTTCTAAGGAGGTGGGTTTGTCTTTTGAGCCTTGCCTAAAAAAGGAATTACGGGGGTGGCAAGAGCCTTAGCCAATATCCGGAAGCCCAGTGGTGACAGGTGTAAGCCATCCCTTGCGAAGCAGCGTGGCTTGTCCAACATATCATCCCAGGCAGAGAGATATTGGATCCCCTTAGAATGACACCAGTACTCAAGCCAATTGTTAAAGCTGATCATCTTGTCTTTGTATTGTGGTATCATTCTTGGTGAGGGCAAGATGCTGCTCAGGGTCCGGGTCATACCAGCCTGGGCTACATAATCGGAGAGCTCCTCTATGTCTCTTTTCATGTAGTCCAGGGAGGTATGTCTCAGGTCATTCACACCAGCATGGACAATGACGGAGTCATATTTGTACTTGCTTTGGAGTGACCTGAGTGCATGTATTATGTGGCGGATCCTAGCCCCTGATAGACAGCTCACAGTCACCTTCTCCTTGTTCAGCCTGGTCAGTGGGACATCAGTGTGTCTGACTATGGTGTCACCTATTACTAGTGTATCAGGCAAGGTGTTTGGCCTTAAGGGCTGCGATTGGTCGACACACTGATTTATTGAAGTATGTGTTGCATGTGTTTTGTTTTGAGGTGGTGGATTTTTGGATGTCTGCTTTGGGAACCTCTGTTGTTTTGGTAAGATTTTTATATGAGCCTCCGAGTATGTCTTTGTGTTTTTATGTGTTTGGTTTGCAGTTGTGGTAGGTCTATGTGGGACTGGGATTGTTGTGTGTGTGGTTGCCATCTCTTCCTGTCTGGTCATGCCAGCCCTGAGTTGAGAGAGTTCAGCTTCCAGTTTGGCTATATAGTTGCATCTCTCACATGTAATTGTGTTTGTTGGGAGGAGGAGAGGGTTGTCTGTGTACATGAGACAATTGTAGCATTGTCTCAAGATACCCAGATTGACCAGCTAAACTGGAGACGATGCCAGTAATCTACCACTCAACATGCTAGAACAGTATAAGGGGGTGATATACCTTTAAGGGAGGTGGGTATTCACAAGGGTGTTAAGTAGATGTAGTGCTTTACTTAGTACGAGAGTGCTTACTTAGTAGAGAAGTATTGAGAACAAGTGCTAGGCTTATAATACAGTGAGTAGTCTGGTTTTACTAAGAGTAGAGCTTCCTTAAGGGAAAATTTGAAGAGCAGACTTGGCGGAGACAGAAAAAGTTTAACCTTGTTTAACCGGCGCTGCGCTATGCGCACGACCGCGCAAAGCCGTGCAAACATGGATTTTAAGCAGTGAACTATAAAAGAGCTAGGAATGGTCCCAAACAACCAATTACTACAGCTTCTTGTGCTGAGGTCACTTCCCCCAAGGACAGGTAGGCTGCTCAAGGCTCCCCACTCCCACTGGTGAGCAAAGAAACTTCCTTCTATCCAAGTAAGGTAATGGACAACACAGGAACTACACCACAGCCCAGAATACAGCAATGCCTGTAAACTGGTCTAAACTAGTTGAGGAAGGCGGGGAAACAAGGATTATTTTTTTGTTTTTTTGTTTTTTTGGTAGAAACACACAGAAAATGCAGAGACAGTGATAAATTAGTTACACAGGCTAGCACACTTTAGTGGGCAGCCTCCACAGTTAAATTAAACAAACAAACAAGCAAACTTTTGATCAAATTCGACTAAATGTAACTTTTAAGTGCAGATTTTAAAATAATGCAGCAATCAGTTAAAAAACAGTTCAGGCTAGTTCAAAGTAAGCTACAGCAGCTATTTCGAGTGAAAAAAAAAGCAAAGATATTTAAATCCAGAAGGTAGTCACTTTTTCGAGTTCCTTGCTGCTAGGACCACTCTGTAAACCCACGTGGAGCTTGTCTGAGCAGTATAGCCAGAAAAAAACACCCAGAGGCGGATTTTAAGCAGTGAACTACAAAAGAGCTAGGAATGGTCCCAAACAACCAATTACTACAGCTTCTTGTGCTGAGGTCACTTCCCCCAAGGACAGGTAGGCTGCTCAAGGCTCCCCACTCCCACTGGTGAGCAAAAAAACGTCCTTCTATCCAAGTAAGGTAATGGACAACACAGGAACTACACCATAGCCCAGAATACAGCAATGCCTGTAAACTGGTCTAAACTAGTCGAGGAAGGCGGGTAAACAAGGATTATTTTTTCGTTGTTCTGTTTTTTTGGTAGAAACACACAGAAAATGCAGAGACAGTGATAAATTAGTTACACAGGCTAGCACACTTTAGTGGGCAGCCTCCACAGTTAAATTAAACAAACAAACAAGCAAATTTTCGATCAAATTCGACTAAATGTAACTTTTAAGTGCAGATTTTAAAATAATGCAGCAATCAGTTAAAAAACAGTTCAGGCTAGTTCAAAGTAAGCTACAGCAGCTATTTCCAGTGAAAAAAAAGCAAAGATACTTAAATCCAGAAGGTAGTCGCTTTTTCGAGTTCCTTGCTGCTAAGACCACTCTGTAAACCCACGTGGAGCTTGTCTGAGCAGTATAGCCAGAAACCCCCCCCCCAGAGGTGGATTTTAAGCAGTGAACTACAAAAGAGCTAGGAATGGTCCCAAACAACCAATTACTACAGCTTCTTGTGCTGAGGTCACTTCCCCCAAGGACAGGTAGGCTGCTCAAGGCTCCCCACTCCCACTGGTGAGCAAAGAAACTTCCTTCTATCCAAGTAAGGTAATGGACAACACAGGAACTACACCACAGCCCAGAATACAGCAATGCCTGTAAACTGGTCTAAACTAGTTGAGGAAGGCGGAAATCAAGGATTTTTTTGTTTTTGTTTTTGGTAGAAACACACAGAAAATGCAGAGACAGTGATAAATTAGTTACACAGGCTAGCACACTTTGGTGGGCAGCCTCCACAGTTAAATTAAACAAACAAACAAGCAAACTTTTGATCAAATTCGACTAAATGAAACTTTTAAGTGCAGATTTTAAAATAATGCAGCAATCAGTTAAAAAACAGTTCAGGCTATTTCAAAGTAAGCTACAGCAGCTATTTCCAGTGAAAAAAGCAAAGATATTTAAATCCAGAAGGTAGTCACTTTTTGAGTTCCTTGCTGCTAGGACCACTCTGTAAACCCACGTGGATCTTGTCTGAGCAGTATAGCCAGAAAAAACACCCAGAGGCGGATTTTAAGCAGTGAACTACAAAAGAGCTAGGAATGGTCCCAAACAACCAATTACTACAGCTTCTTGTGCTGAGGTCACTTCCCCCAAGGACAGGTAGGCTGCTCAAGGCTCCCCACTCCCACTGGTGAGCAAAGAAACATCCTTCTATCCAAGTAAGGTAATGGACAACACAGGAACTACACCATAGCCCAGAATACAGCAATGCCTGTAAACTGGTCTAAACTAGTCGAGGAAGGCGGGTAAACAAGGATTATTTTTTCGTTGTTCTGTTTTTTTGGTAGGAACACACAGAAAATGCAGAGACAGTGATAAATTAGTTACACAGGCTAGCACACTTTAGTGGGCAGCCTCCACAGTTAAATTAAACAAACAAACAAGCAAATTTTCGATCAAATTCGACTACATGTAACTTTTAAGTGCAGATTTTAAAATAATGCAGCAATCAGTTAAAAAACAGTTCAGGCTAGTTCAAAGTAAGCTACAGCAGCTATTTCCAGTGAAAAAAAAGCAAAGATACTTAAATCCAGAAGGTAGTCGCTTTTTTGAGTTCCTTGCTGCTAAGACCACTCTGTAAACCCACGTGGAGCTTGTCTGAGCAGTATAGCCAGAAACCCCCCCCAGAGGTGGATTTTAAGCAGTGAACTACAAAAAGAGCTAGGAATGGTCCCAAACAACCAATTACTACAGCTTCTTGTGCTGAGGTCACTTCCCCAAGGACAGGTAGGCTGCTCAAGGCTCCCCACTCCCACTGGTGAGCAAAGAAACTTCCTTCTATCCAAGTAAGGTAATGGACAACACAGGAACTACACCACAGCCCAGAATACAGCAATGCCTGTAAACTGGTCTAAACTAGTCGAGGAAGGCGGGAAATCAAGGATTATTTTTTTGTTTTTTTGTTTTTTTGGTAGAAACACACAGAAAATGCAGAGACAGTGATAAATTAGTTACACAGGCTAGCACACTTTGGTGGGCAGCCTCCACAGTTAAATTAAACAAACAAACAAGCAAACTTTCGATCAAATTCGACTAAATGTAACTTTTAAGTGCAGATTTTAAAATAATGCAGCAATCAGTTAAAAAACAGTTCAGGCTATTTCAAAGTAAGCTACAGCAGCTATTTCCAGTGAAAAAAAGCAAAGATACTTAAATCCAGAAGGTAGTCACTTTTTCGAGTTCCTTGCTGCTAGGACCACTCTGTAAACCCACGTGGATCTTGTCTGAGCAGTATACATGGCTACTGAAGTTTAGATTGTTATCAACCTATGTTCCCAAGTCTCACACCACTGACTTTGAATTTACAGGGATGAAGTCTATATCATAATTAGCATAATTCACATTATTTATTTATTTAACATTTGTTTACCTGGAAAGTCCTACTGAACAAAACAGTCCTTTTTTAGCTTAGGCCCAAGGAGAAAAGCTCCAGACAAATACATACATATTCTACTAAGAGATGCGATCTAAAACAACAAAAAATATAATATAACAGATATTTTGTGTCAGCTTACCGTTTAGCTTCAAATACAAACTAATTGTTACATGCCAGTGTCATGGCATAAAGGGATAAAGCCCTGACAGTGGCAAGGCAATCAGAGGTCAGTTTGAGGCTTGTGCATTTGAGGCATTGGCAAGAAAATTGTTAACCTACCCTTGAGGGAAGACCATGCATAAAAGCACATCTCATGGTTCATCTTGGTGATAGGTGGGGGGAGGAGGAGGTTTGTCCAAAAGGGAAGCAGGGCAATGACTGAGGCACTGTGGGGATTTTGACAATACACGAGCACACCCATTGCATATCCTTCCTAGGACTGTGTCTATACGTAAAAGGGAGGGGAATCTAACTTATGACAGATGAAACTCCACATCAGTACATATGATGCTACCCCAAGGTGCTTCATACTCCTCAGTCACCTCAAACTAGGTCAGAAGAAGTTCAAGGGAGTTGGTCAGATTTGGTAGACCCAGGAAGGGAGGAGGAACAGTAGGAGTCAGCTGTTGGTCAGGTGCATGGGGGTCCAAAATGTATTAAAAACCAAACAAAGTAATTGTTTTATGCAACTATTAAGGGACGATTGCAAAATAATATTTGCCCTAAACTCTCAGAGTATTTCTCATTTTTTTCATAGGATACAACTGCCAAATGAGGAGTGCCCCGATCCCCCCACACACCTACTTCTTATATATTCTAAGTCCAAGATCACTGCCCTTTAGAATAAGGACAATGCTCTGTGATACTACAATTACTACTGCAATTATGAAGTTAATATATATTCATCCTAACCACACTTCTGTGTTTATGTGATTGCAACTAGGAATTAGACTTACATTAGTTACACTTTTTCCTCATGACATTTGTTTTTCTTCCCATTTCTCTACCTCCCTTTCTGCACCAGTATTTAGTTTTTAATTTATAACATTGCCTGTGAGTTTAACCTTGTTATCTGCAATTTCTTGTTAGTTTTCCTTTAATCTGATGTCACCAACCATTCTACTCTTTAATTATATTTCTTGGTCCCTGCAACTTATTCCCTGCAATTAGTGTTTGCTCTTCTGCTATATTAGTTCTCATTGAGTTTCATCTAGTAATGATGCCTGTTTCCCCTTCATTCCAAACATGAGTACCTGCTGGTCTTCCCACATCTCTTAAAAGGATTATGAATTACAACTCCTGTCTAGTGACATTCTCATATTCACATCTACATTGTCTCCTCATTATTGAAGTGATCATTATTTAAATGAATGAAGGCAGATAAGACTACCACCCCAGTTCCTGTGGGTAAAAGAAGATCAGAATCATTTACAGGAAAACTTGTGGGTGTGTTCTACATACTATTTCTTCTGAGAGTGTTACAAAAAATACTAATCCACTGTTTGACTGATTTAAATAAGAGCAACGATTCCTGAGCCAAAAAAAGAAGGATGGAGAAAAACTAAGATAAAAATTAGCACACAGAAATTTAAGTAAGTGTTCTGCAAACTATTACTTGTTGCATTAATCTACAAACCTGTTTCTTTCAAAAGGTAAGATGTTAATCTGTGGTGCAATCAGTCTCCTTGTGCTTATTCGGTGTCCTAAGATAGAGATATATCTTTTAAATCTTAACTTGAAAAGTACAGGCCTAACTGTTACAACTAGTTTAATGCAGTGCCCCAGTTTCCTCAGCTGAAAAAAGGGTATGTAACAGAAAAATATTGGAATTCTTAAAGCCTTAATACTTTAATTAACAGAATATATTGTAATGCAAAAATAATATAAAAAAAATAGAGATCTGAAAATCTAAAACTCAATAAAATTTGAGTAGTTAAAGGTATACACTATGGAAAGTGTGCATGTATGTGTGTATGTGAGGGGGGATGTATCCCCTACAATCGCACATTGAAGACTTCACCATCTCTACTCTCCTTACTTTGTGCAGACTAACTCCACCATTACACTATTATTTGCACTAAATTTAACCTTTTTTCTAACTTATTCAAGGACTGCAGATTTGGTATATTTAGAGATAATGTGTAAGTGAACACAACCCCTATAAATTACACAAACAAAAATGAGTGGTGTGACCTACTGATAAAGAAAAGAATGTTAACAGAGCACATGGTATGGCTGTAACAGCCAGTAGTGACCCAAGAAGATATCTGCAACAGTTGAAGTCAGGATAGTAAAAACTTTTCTCAAAGTTAAGAGGAAGTCAAAGGCAGACAAGAGCCTTCTTGTCTGCAACTAATGTTTATTTCTGTATTTTGAAGTGAAAACATTTCTGAGATTAGCTCAGACTTAGGTGAAGGCAAGAAGAGATTTGGACAACAACATAGATCAAGTTAAACAGCAGAGAGACAGAGAGAGAGAGGGAGAGGGAGAGAAAGAGAAAGATGTTTGTTAGCCACTGAAGGTTAATTCATTGTACAGCACAAGTTAACAAAAAGTTGCACACTTCTAAATTGTTCAGAATTAAATTAATTAACAAAAGAGAATGGCTTAGCTACCTGAGAACTTAATGAAGATGGAAGAAAGGAAATGTTGTATTCTGCTCTGTAGCACTATAAAATAAATATTTAATTCATTACAGACTGGTAATTGGGCCAGATATCGAGCATTCATTTTCAATCCCGGTTTTGTTAGAAATTTAAAAAAAGAGAAGAATACAGAAATACAGACCACTGACATAATCATATAGCCTAGAAGACAAGGTAACAGTATGTGTAAAATAATATCAAACTTACTGTGATGTCCCCATTCTGGGCCAGTAATCAAGGAGCCTGAATCTACACTGCCGAAACTGGAGAGGGACATTCACTTGGAACAAAAATGGGTACACCCCTTACTTCCAGATGCAACTCTCTGCATCAAGCACAATTTCCCTTAGGAGCACACATGGAACACACTGAGTCTGGGGTCTGGGTTTCCTCCTCTGTCTTGATCCCCAATAAGACTCCTCACTGGCACAGCTGTAGGGTTGAGTCCTCAGTCATGTGTCCAAGCCAAGTCCTCCAGCACCCCCTCTGTGAAACCAGTGATTTGTGTTCCTGCTCCAAGTAGATGACACACGCACATATTGAGATTTGATTTTCACACACACACACACACACACACACACACACACACACACACACACACACACACACACACACACACACACACACATACACTAGGAAAGGCTGGCTCAGATTAACTAACTATGCCCCCCTCTGCCAAGTCTATAAGGTAGTTACATGGCCACTAGACACCCTAAAGTCAGCTACTCTAAGGCTCTTGCAAGGGTACCCAATTATACTCGGTGAAGTTAATATTAATACAAATGGTCATTAGACCAATGCAGTAAGGCTTCCGGCAGTGTCCACACTGTCATCAAATAGCTATAAGTCTTCTCAAAGTGTAAAATATTCTCTAAAGGACAAGGCAAAATGAAAAAATTAAATATATTTTATAACAAATAGTAAAAGAACGTAAAGATACTAAATATATATTTACAATAAACATCAGAGTTACAGCCACAGGGAATATTAAAATAACACAGACTAATAGATTCACAAATATAGAGAAAAACAGTACTTAACCAATCTCACTATATTTTCCTAACTTATCTAAACAATTACAGTTCCCTGGTTCACTTACTAAAGCAATGCAAGATGAAGTAGATGAGGTGGTCCTTCCTTGACAGGTTCAAAAAACAGAGTACAATGAGACCAGTCTCATCTAGTATTAAAAATATTTTTTTTGTCCAAGATTACAGAATGACATCACATACATCTGGTCATCTGACTTCTAGTTCCAATGCTACCTCACCCCCTTGGCTAGAAGCTATCAGGATTTAGCACATATGTGCCAATAATTCACACAGACAGAACATTGCTAAGTTCTGCTGCAGCTCCTGGAAGTCATAAAATAATTTCAAACTAACACCCTTCCAAAGTAGCAATTAGTACACACAAAATGCAATGCATAAAGCTTCCTAGTACAAACATTTTGGCTCTGGTTGCACTGAGAACTGTAAGATATAATCGTTATGGCCTAAATTAAGTAATTTAATGTCTTACTATTTTTCAGTCAGGTGCATTGGGATTAACATCTTTTCTCCCTGTATCCTCTGTTAGAATATATACATTTCAACAGTTACAGTAATCCATGTACATTTCATCATCTGTCCAGCAAGACACACTGTTGATACATGTTTAACACAAGCAACTTTACAAATACATTTTTCAACACAAGCATCTATACAAATCAGTTTGATATACAAATGACATATATTTCCTTACAAAATTCCAGTTAGTTGTGCTGGCATATGTTACACATCCCCTGCCCTACTTCTCCTGGCATAGCTGGTAATACCTCACATTTTCACACTTGCTGGAATAACAGACAACTATGGGCACATAAAACCACTGTAAAAAACATGTTTTTTAACTGTTATAATAATATGAGCAAATATTGTCTCTAAATCAGGATATATATATATATATATATATATATATATATATATATATATATAAATATGTGTGTGTGTGTGTGTGTGTGTGTGTGTGTGTTTGTGTCTGTATGTCTGTGTTTGTAAATTAGTGAGCATGTAAAGAAGCATGTACTGTGTTAAACAGAGCTACTAGCTACACAATAAGTTAATACTAAGTATGTACTTGTCACTTACAGCTAGATGAATTTATATGATATGAACAGGAACTTTTACAGTGATAATCCATATTCCAAAATTAAACATGGCGTAGTATTAGCCAGAATAAACTTGGCTTCATAGGTGACCAAATAATCTGTGCAGTTGCCTAGCTGTCATGCATGCTTACATAGTACTCATACACATGTTTATAAAACAGATGACAAGTTAAACCATACTTCTAATTATTTGAACTGCTTAGTGCCCTTCTTGTCTGTCTTGTGTGGGAAGTTTACTGTCCATTCTAAATGCATCAAATTAAGCCTGTTGGTGAGTTGGTGATTCCAAAAAGCTAAAAAAGCTATATATATATATATATATATATATATATATATATATATATATATATATATATATATATATATATTACTCTAAAATTAAAACCAAGCCCAGATTCACTAAAGAAGTTATAAACTGCTACTTACTTCTGTGATAAACTTATTAATGACATCACACAAGTGATCAGGGAATCATCTAGCCAAGTCATCAACAAAGAGAATTTTGATTTCTGGGAGGCAGAATGAGATTGTATTGATAAAAATGGTAAAGGCAAAGGAATCATAGAAAAAATCTAAAGCTGCAAGGCCCATATACTATCTAAAAAGCACTTGTCAAGCAATCATTAATCCACTAAAATTGATGATTTAGTTAAATCATAAAGCTTAACCTCAAATTTTAGATATTTTCCTTGAAAAATAATCAAAGTCCTTCTTAAAATCACTTAATACCATTCTTTTCAATTCTCCTGCATTGCATATATGGATGTGTTTTAATAAACCTTGCTGGCTGTTATATCATCATCATCTTCTGGCTGTTCCTGTTAGGGGTCACCACAGCGGATCATCTGTTTCCATTTCTTCCTGTCCTCTGCATCCTGCTCTGTCACATCAACCACCTGCATGTCCTCTCTCACCACATCCATAAACCTTATCTTAGGCCTTCCTCTTTTCCTGCTACCTGGCAGCTTCATCCTTAGCTACCTTTTCCCAATATACCCAGCATCCCTCCTCAGCACATGTCCAAGCCAACGCAATCTTGCCTCTCTGACTTTGTCTCCAAACCTTCCAACCTGGGCTGAACCTCTAATATACTTATTTCTAATCCTGTCCACCCTCGTCACACCCAGTGCAAATCTTAACATCTTTAACTCTGCCACATCCAGCTCTAACTCCTGCCTTTTTGTCAATGCCACTGTCTCCAACCCATATAACATAGCTGGTCTCACTACCCTCTTGTAGACCTTCCCTTTCACTCTTACTGGTACTCGTCTGTCACAAATCACTCCTGACACTCTTCTCCACCCACTCCATTCTGCCTGTACTCTCTTCTTCACCTCTCTTCCACACTCGCTATTACTCTGAACTATTGATCCCAAGTATTTAAACTCATCCACCTTCGCCACCTCTACTCCTTGCATCCTCACCATTTCTCTGTCCTCCCTCTCATTCACACACATATATTCTGTCTTAGTCCTGCTGACCTTCATTCCTCTTCTCTCTAGAGCATATCTCCATCTCTCCAGGGTCTTCTCCACCTGTTCCCTACTCTCACTACAGATCACAATGTCATCTGCAAACATCATAGTCCTCGGGGACTCCTGTCTGATCTCATCTGTCAACCTGTCCATCACCATTGCATATAAGAAAGGGCTCAGAGCTGATCCTTGATATAATCCCACCTCTACCTTAAACGCATCTGTCACTCCCACTGCAGACCTCACCGCTGTCACACTACCCTCGTACATATCTTGTACCACTCTTACATACTTCTCTGACACTCCCGACTTCTTCATACAATACCACAACTCCTCTCTAGGCACCCTGTCATATGCTTTCTCTAAGTCTACTAAAACACAATGCAACTCCTTCTGTCATTCTCTGTACTTCTCCATCAACACTCTCAGAGCAAACATCGCATCTGTAGTGCTCTTTCCCGGCATGAAACCATACTGCTGATCATTAATCATCACGTCCCTTCTTAACCTAGCTTCCACTAGTCTTTCCCATAATTTCATGCTGTGACTGATCAATTTAATCCCTCTGTAGTTACTACAGCTCTGTACATCACCCTTATTTTTAAAAATCGGTACCAAAACACTTTTTTCTCCAATCCTCAGCCATCCTCTCACTTTTCAAAATTTCATTAAACAATCTGGTTAAAAACTCCACTGCCATTTGCTGGCTGTTATGATGCATAAAATTCTGTGTTTCAGCAGCAACGGGTTGATAATGTCAGGAACACTGGTGACCAGGAGAAATCTGTATGCTAGGATATGTTGAGGCAGTGTTGTCGGTGTGGAACTATCTGTAAGGACTAGCTATTTATTTAGCATTAGTATTGTTGCACTAAGATACCCAGGGTAATTAGACATCTGGAAATCTGTTTTCTGAAGACACCTCATGTTTATTTTTATTTATTTTTTTTTTTAATTTTCCTTGTGTGTGTGCCAACCAATGTATATTTTACAATCTGTGTGCAATATTTTATTTATTATTTAATTAGATATCATGTACTAACCCTTAAACTGTTGTAGCCAGTATTTATATATAAGAATATTCAGATATAGTTAATTAACTAACAAAAGGCTATTCGTTATTTACATGTTGGTAAGTAAATGCATACCACACATTTTCCATGAGACTATTTAGACCTACTACCAGTGAAAGAAGTATTAACTGGTATATTTCATATCTGGCTTGCTTTCATAGCAACTGGGAAATGGAAGTTTCTTGCTTCCTCCAGAGTGGTGGCAATACTACCAGGACAAATGTCATAAGATTAATTTATACTTCTCCAGTACATTTTTGTATCTCCCTCCATCAGTTGGAAAACAAGCAAAACATCCCCTATACTATATAGCCCATATGTCCTCCCAGTATTTCTAAATGTCAGATGACATGAAGGATTAACATTATTTGTTTAATGTGTGAATTAGTCCATTAGCTCATCCTAAGCTGATACTTTTTCTAACACTGTGGCTAAGTGAAACTAATGTGACAGCTAAATGCTAAATATCCTGGTAAATCCCAACTCACCTATGAGTGAATAGCTTAAAGGATTATATGCAGAACTGACTATGTGCTATGACATGTGAGGAAAATCTGATCTAAGGGGCTATGTTGATGATCAAGTGATCATAAATGTTTCTCTACTTTATACCCTATTCATCCCTTTTTCCTAAACCACCTCTCTTGTTGAGTCCTGCAGAGTTAGTCATCTAGGCAAGGGATAACAGGTTTCCTTGCTTCAAGCAACAGTCCAATGTTCATTTTATAGAATCTCTAGGTATTCTGTAGCTTTAAAAAAAGGTAAAAATCACTCTAGGTTGTCTTAAGCCTGCCTCATGTTCTCCATTGAATGAGCTTTCAAAGGAAACTCTTCTAGATTCCTAAACCTGGTACAATATCCTCCAACACTACCAGGCTTCTCATTCTGCTGTGGACATTGAGCAATGTTGGGCAGAAAACCAATTTTTATCACCTGAAACAGAGAAACCAGTATTTCATATAGTACATGAAGCACACAACCATAGGTGCAAATTGGTATATAGCTTGTCCAGTAAACTAAGGTCTTTGTTCTGATGACACATCTCTCATTTCACTGCCACAGTGTAGAAGAAAATCTACCATAATATGACCAGTTTACCCATCCTCTGGAGAATTTCATGATTACCCTACCATCTTTAATGAACAAGACAGCAAGACAAACCTTTCCACTTGAGGTGACTGCTCTCTTGTCAGCTGCAGAGCATAATCTCTTGTCCAGGAGAGAAGCATAACATCCCAGTGTGGAAGGGAAATAAAATGGTTAAACATAGTTCTCCATGTTATATGATTTATTTACTTCTGAAATACATGACCCCCATTTTTTAAACCACACTTTTGCCCAGCATTTATGGTAGATTTGTTACAAGACTTAAGAAGCTAGAAATTATCATTGCTGAGGACTTTGAAGGTTTGCTTAGCCTTTGTTCCATTTGATAAGCCTTCCTAAGTTACAAGTCTCCAGTTTACTTGATAGGATGTTAGCTGCCTTTGGACAGTAGTCTGATAATATTTTTTCATAAAAGCAGAAAGAAAATTAGTAGATATGCTAAGGGCGGCATAATGGAACACTGCACCAAAAAAAAAAATGACTGGCTATGAGAAAAAGCTAAGGATGATGAAAATATGGTGCATGGAATTTGAATACCAGAAGAGGTTTGGACTGCGGACCAGGGACAGACAACAATAGAGCATTTAATACTTCTAACCTGCCACTGGAGTGACACCACAAGGAATATATTGACTGAGAACAACCTAATTATACCCACCTGGATTATTTTGAATAGTCTGCCTGATTTTGAAAGTCACCATTTATTCTTGACATTGAAAATGGTCACGCAGTCTGAAAAAAATTCTATGTTTTCCACAGTTCCTTTATGTTTGAACAAATGTGACCTATAGACCTCCTTTCAAGTTCCAGCTTTAGAAGGAAAGATATTTGGAAGGATAATTCGAATAAGAGGCCCTAGGATCAAAGTAAGCAAACTACTGGAGAAAAAGGTTTAAGATTCCTGTGTGAGCTTACTACCTAGGACATTTTTGTATCTAGGCCTTGCCTAATTAATGTTCTAACAAATGGGATGTTTGACATTCTCTGTTTTTTCAACTGTTAGTACTTTGTGAGATCAGCGGACATTGTATTTCTCCAGTGGGTATTTGATTTGGATTAAACGGCAAGGGATGGTGTATGCTTTTATGTAACTTGCTTGCCTCAATAATTACTGAATAACTGACTGTACCTTATCTCTACTAGGTGGTTAGTGCACACACCCCATCAGGATAGCCAGTAGCCAAACCCTCCTAATATTGTTCCCCATTTACTCCTTATCCACTCACTACTAGAACTGCCTCCCCCCCCTCCACTCCACCCTTTTATATCCCTGTGAATACACCCTCACACATTTCATTCTAATCCTATCCTCTCAAAATTATTAACCATCTATCTTCCTTCACATCCTTCTCACTCAACTCATACTCTGTCTCCCACCATGCAAGCAAAATTTGCCTATGCTCTAATACCTTTATTTCTAAGCCTAATCCTCTTCTGCTTACTCTACTTTACTAGTCTCCCACAGATTCAGCACTCCCCTCCCTTTCATACAACTGTGATTTACATTAAAAAATAATTTCCCTTTACAACCCAAGCCTCCCCCCACCTCTACAATCATAATGAATCTTTTCTATTTCAAAGGAAGCTCTTCCTTACCCCTAGTAAACCACTTCCCATACCCAGCAAACTCACCTCATTAGGTTCCAATATCTACACCTATGACCCATTAGAAAATAGATACCTATCCATACTCTACTCAAAATTTATCACCCTCCTCCTCCATTCTGGAGACATACACCCTAACCCAGGGCCTTCATACAACTCCACCTCTAAACCACATTCACATAGCTCTCCCCTGCACCACAAATCTCTTCTCATTGCCACACTTAATGCCAGGAGCATCTGTAATAAAATACCTTCCTTTCACACCTGGATATCTCATAACAAACCTGATATTGTTTTCATCACAGAAACCTGGCTAAAACCACACATAAATGATACTGAAATTAAGCCCCCTAACTATAAACTTATAAGAACTGACAGACCTCAAAAGAAAGGTGGAGGAGTAGCCTTACTCTTCTCCTCCTCCTTAACAGTAACATCCTATACTAAGCCCATACACTCATTTGACACCGCCAAGCTAACCCTCGCCCTTCTCAAAGTAAATAACAATAAAACTTTATGCATTGCCTCCCTGTACATTCCTCCTGGAAGATATTCTTGCCTGGTTCACCTAAAACATAAACAGTGAGACAATAATCCTAGGCGATGTCAACATAAACTGGTCTTCCATTGACTCATCTACCCCATCTCAAAGCATCAACCTATATCAATTCACACAGCTAATCAAAACCCCTACTAGACCAAATAAAGATTACACCACAGGTAGCATCTTTAACTGGATACTAGTCTCCCACCCAAACTGAGTTTCTGATAGTGGTACTCTCGCAGACTCCCTTAGGGGCCATCTCCCTGCCTACATATGCCATTCCCCCTCCACCATCCTCTTTCAACACAGACACATTACCACCCACAACATGCAAAACTTCAACCCCCTAATTTTCTCTAATACCTTAAAACAGATAGACTGAAACCCTCTAAACTCCATCCCTTTAGATGCCACAGCCTCACATTTCAATAGAATGTTCAATGATATACTTAACCACTTCACCCCCAGTAGAACCAAAAGACTCATATCCAAAACAGCCCCCTGGCTAACTAAAGACACAAAACGACTTATGCATCACCGAGATAAAATCTGGAAATTATATCAAAAATGCAAAACTCCCAACTCTCTTGCTGAATACAAGCAACTGCGAAATCAAGTAAAAAAAACAATAGCCACTGACCACAAAGCCTACTACCTTAAACTTCAAAATAATCATAAAACCAACCCCAGAAAATTTTGGAATAGTATTTCATCAATATTATCCCCAGGCAAAAAAAGAGAACCCTTGCCCTGACCCAAACACACCAGACCTCCACCTAGCTACCCAATTTAATTCCTTTTTCATTGACTCCATAGGCAAACTCACCTCTTCTTTCTCTAACAACATCCCCCCCCAACTTAACTAACAAAAACTTAACATCCATGAACCCTAAGTCCTCCCCTTTTACTCTCAAATCCACTCCTACCCACACTATAAAAAAGCTCCCACAAAAGTTAAAACCTTGCTCTAATGCCCCAGATGACATTCCATCCAAATTTCTCCAACTAGCTGCTGATGGCATAGCCCTTCCAATCAGCATCCTAATCAATTGCTCCATTCAGGGGTCCTATGTACCATACCTCTGGAAAAAAGCCTTCATCATCCCCCTCCATAAAGGAGGTACAAACTACTCAATCTTCAATTTTCACCCTATTGCTATTCTATTCCCCATCTCTAAGACACTCAAAAAATGTATTCACCTCCAACTATTACCCTACCTATTGGACAACCAACTCCTAACTACTACCCAACATGGGTTTATACCAGGATATAGCACCACCACTGCCCTTCTTTCCTTCCTCGAAATCATTAACTCTACTCGTGACTCTGGGAACATAGTTTCTACACTCCTCCTTGACTTATCTAAAGCTTTCGACACTGCCTCTCATGTGCTTCAACTTTCTAAACTCTCCCATTTTAATCTCTCCTCTTCATCTGTCAAATGGTTCTCCAGCTATCTCTCAGCCAGGGAACAAGCTGTAAAATGGAACTACTGCACTTCCTCTTTCCTTCACACCCCAACAGGTGTACCCCAAGGCTCTATTTTGGGTCCTTTACCATTTAACATTTTCATCAATGATTTCCAACAAAAGAACCCCAATGTTAAACTGGTGCAATATGCAGACAACTCCACTATCACCTGCTCAGCCAAAACTCTTCCTTTACTAATAAACCTTACGCAAGAAGCCTTCTCCTCCACTGAGTCCTGGATGCTTGACAATCTCCTAGCCCTAAATGCCTCCAAATCTAAAATAATGATCTTTACCCCTTCTAGGCATACTGCTGCTGACAAAGCATCCTTCTCTATACTTAGCCTAAACAAAACAACTATTGAAATAGTTCCCCATTCAAAACTTCTGGGTGTTCTTATCGATGACCAGATAAAATTTGATATCCGCCTACAAACCAATATTAAAAAGACTCATCAAAAACTTGGTGTGCTTTATCGACACAGGCGCTACCTTTCTCTGTCTTCTAGACAACTTCTATCTACCACCTACCTCCTACCCTCCCTTTTGTATGGAGCTCCGCTACTCTCTAACATCCAATAATCCCTAAAATCTAAACTTTCCTCATGTTATAACAAAATGTCAAAGTTTGCTACAGGATCCAAATCCTCTATTCACCATTGCAACTCCCTACATGCTCTAAATTGGTTGGAACTCCCAAGCTACCTAAATTTCATTCAACTAACTACAGCACACAAGCTAATTTTCAAACTTTCTAGCTGTCCATCACTCTCCTCTTCCCTAAAACTTCAACAGTCACATAAAACACTTAGATCCACAAATCAGAACCTCTTAGAACTTTACAAGCCTTTACATGCACCAGGGCAACTTCTACTATCACTCTCCCTTGCCAGATTATGGAACTCTCTTCCCCCTTACATTAGAACTACCCCTAACCTACCATCCTTTAAAACCGTACTCCACTCTCACCTCTACTCCCTCTGGGAGTGCTCCTGTGCCCATCCTACCTGATTCCTGATACCTATCCCTATTATATTCTACTCTAATCTCTGCCACTGCTTCAATTCATCTCTCTAAAATTCCTTTGCCTATATACATGTAGTGTATTAAATTAACATAAATTTATTGTTTTTGCTAATATCTTATAAGTGATTTACTCAGCTCATATATTTCAAGATATGTAAAATCTTGCCTTGCTATATTTTGGATGTTAAACTGTTGTTCTCATATGCTGTACTAATACATTGTATATTGTATATTGTCTTTCTGTCTGGAGCTTTTCTCCTCGGGCCTCCATTGAAAACAAGTTATCTTGGCCCAATGGACTGTCCCGGTTAACAAACTGAAATAAATAAATAAATAAATATTTGAGATCAATGCTGAACTGGATTGTAATAAATTAGGTGTCCAGACTGGAATATCAAGATTCGAAAGAATATAGAGTTCTCAGTTATGTATAAAATACTGAAAAGTAATTGTGGATCCCAAGAATTTTATCCTTTGAGTAAAGAATGTCTTGTTAGCAAAGAAGTGATTACTGAAGATCAGAGAGTCAGGCAGTGGCTTCAGAAAGCTCTCAGATATGTTTGGAAGAACCCAGTCCATACTTCTCAACCTCGCAGAACAAGAAATCTGGACAAAGCCACAAATAATGGGGGGGGGCAAAGACCCCCAAATAGCTACGCTTTTTAAATATTGCTCTTACAAACTTAGAAAATTAAATCAAAGAACATACACGAGTGAAACCACCACGAAAAAATACTGCTGTATAAAAGTCCAACTGATTTATTAAATAAAAAGAACAGATGAGCGCTTTCGCATACCAACCAGTACGCTTCTTCAGATCTTAACATCTAAATTTATATAATAGGTATTATTTTATGCTTATTAACTAATGAAATTTTGAACATGAATTAATATAGTATATAAGGTATTTTTATTTTTTATATTTTTTATATTTTTTTATTTTTCTTACGTCTTATATGTATCTATTTGTTATATGCGTATATATTATATATGTATTTTTGAAAAATATATGCTATGAATGATGGGGGTTTGGTAATTCTAAAGTATTGTTATTTCATAATTTCCTTGTATCTATTTTATTTGATTCCACCATTCTGTGGAATGCATAGTTACTTGGAGGAACAGGATTTTTAGGTATGTCTCATTCTCTCTGTGCTTTCTACTTGTAGAGCTCACAGAACTATCAGGAATACTTTATTGTACTGCACTGATTATTTAATTGTTTAATTGTGTAATTGTTAAATTGATTGGTTAATTGATCATTTTTGAGTATGAGCCTTTGTATAAAAGTGGTTTTATAAATTTAGATGT
>NC_056732.1:656419424-656481924 GCF_019279795.1 Protopterus annectens
CTAGTTTGTGTCTGAGAAAGAATATTCTAAAGAGAAGTAGCCTCAGTACAGATCCACTTGGTGCATGACTGGTCATTCCTGTCTAGATAGGCAGGAAACTCTTACCTTCTTGTATTGTAACTTGTGCTTAATGAGTATTCCACCCATTGAATTATGCCAGAATTGGCATTCAGTTCAGTTAATTTGTGAATTATACCCTTACAAGGGATAGTGTTGAATTTGTTTGTTCTAAAACAGATAGCACTCCAGTCAAGCATCTCCCAGTTTCTTAGGCACTCCTCTTCCTCCAGCCCACAGTGCTATTACACATTCAGAAGTCCAGTGGTATCAGAAACACCCATTCAGGTGACCTCAATTTCTTTTGCAAGATTAGTAGAATGTGTGGGAGAATTAGGTGCATATCACAGAGATAACCATTTCTATGGAGCCATCTTCCCCTCCACACCTCCAGAAAAGCAAAACATTTTTCTTACTCTATTCAATTGTAAGTAGGATAAATGGATGGGTAACTAAAAGTTCACCCCTGGTTTAGCACCAATGTCCCTCCATTAATAGTGGAAACATGTAATTACCTCCAACATAAACTTGTCTGGTCCAACTTTGAAGATTGAAATTACAAAATATAAGGGCTAATAATTACTGTGGGAATTCAGTGCTAGGCTTCTTAAAATCCTTACAGATCAATAATATAGTAAGTACCTAATGAACAACAGAGTGGACAGCATGCAACTCAGGCAGACCACTCCTAATAAAGACATAACAGTGGGATATAATCAGAGATTGCAAAGAGTTCCCAGTGAACCAAGTGGCCTAGAGCATAAACCATTGGTGGCCACAATCATCGACAAGTAGTAGCCAGAGTAAGGTCTAAAGTCAACAAAGACTTTTTTGAAGACCTGTAATATGACTGTAGTTAAAGCACACGAATCAAGGAAATACTCAAAGCTCTAACATGTGAGGAAGAAGATAAAATAAATGAAGTGGAAGAAGAATGTCAGCTTCTCAAAACAGCATGTGTAAAGTCTAAAAAACAGATATGCAGCTGACCTAGGTATGGAAATAAGGCAAATAAGGAAGGCTGGTGGTGGAATGCAGAACTCTAGGATGTTATCAAAAGAATGAGCAAAAGAAAAAGTGAGAGACAGAAAAGTTAGACCAGGGTAAGAAGCAATGCTGGTTGGCTAAGAAAGGGCTAAAACAACTGTAGCAATAGCAAAGAGCAAGGCTTTTGAGACACTATCAGGTTGCAAGGTAAAGACCAAATGATAAATAAGATAGTCATCAGACACACTTTATAAGATATGCCAGCAAAAACCTGCTCACCAGTCCACAGCTAATCAAAGGTAACTGGAAGGGATACCTGACCAGTGGCGGCTGGTGACTTCAAATCAAAGGGGGCCTGCAGGAGACAGCTGAATGGGTGGGGTCGATGGGAAGGGGTGTGGCCAACTAGAAAAGGGAGGAGCTATGTTCAAAGCCATAAAAACTAACTTTAATTAAATATGCTGCCCTGGGTGCCAAACCTTCATTGTGAAAGTCCAAACAAGACAAAATGAAGTGTAGAAGAAAAAAATATTTCATTACATTGGCTGCATGACAGCTTTCTTAATATCTAGATGGAAACAAAAAGGTTGTGAGGCATGAAAAAATAAATTACTTTTTAAATACATTACTGGAATGCCAGTCAAAATCAAGTATAAGAAAAGCAAGCAACACTCAACTCAAACCATTTCTCCTTGCACTGCAGTTCTAATTATAATTTATATTCAGCTTTATTAATGTACCAAGTAACATGCTGAAAGTAGCAATCTCTACGATACCCCCACTTATGAAAATGTTTCTTATCCAAAAAGGACCTGCTGCCTGACAACTATCTATTTGTTTCATGGGAAAAACATGATCAAAGTAAAAAAATGAAAAGCAAACAAGAAACAAGCTCAAGATACATTGCTTAAAGATTTACTGTGCAGGTTATGGACCACAAATGATAGACTGGCATTCTGTTTGGTTTACAGGTAAAGCCTGCAAAGATGACTGAAAGTCTCCAACAAATGTAATGAGCTTCTTAAAATAATGAAATCCTGTCTTTTATTACAAATACTGTCATATACATTTTAATATCAAAGGCTTATACATTATATAGTTATGTAAGTATTCTCTGCATGGCAACAACAGAAAGGCTTTCAATGTTGGCAATTCTTTAACAGTATGCTTAGTAAAGCTTACTTGCATCTTACGATCTCAGACAAGCTTACCCGATGGTCATTAAAGCATTGCTACTTAAACACAGAGCAACAGGCACTTTCTGAGTAATAAGCATAAATCAACAGTACAAAAATATGACAGAAACCAGAACATTCTGCAAAATCAAGGACAGATGAAAAGCCACTGTAGTACTTGTGTCTACTTTGGATGGGGGGATACTCTGCACACTTACACTGCATAACTGCTCCTTGCCTTGCTTGGACACATCCAGAGTCACTACATGGGGGAGTGGGGTGCAACACGTATGTCACAATTTGAAATGTCTCTGGCTGATTGTGATGGCCCTGACACATTTTTCATACCTCTCAACCTCAGAGCAAGAAATCTGGACAAAGCCATACATAGAACTGGGACAAAGGCCCTAAAATAAGGACAATTTTTAAATATTGCTCTTATAAACTTAGAAAGATAATAGAATAGTAGGTCTTGCATTAGTATGAATTTTCTGAATGGTATGAAATCTGAAACTCAAATGTCTGTCATTATTTTCTAACTTCAGTCTTTAATTATTTGCCACTAATTTGCCACAAAAACACAATTTTATAAAAAATGGACCAAAAATGTGATGCCAGAATATAAAATAGCCAAACAATACAGCTGGGAACCTGTCAAAGAAGGGACACTTTTTTAATATTAGTATTGATAACTTGAGTAGCTGACAAAATAAAAGAATCTACATGCATTTCAGAAATAAAAGTAATCTATAAATCTGATTATTACAGTTATTTCTTAATTGTAAACCCTCCACGTTTTCTTCCAAAATTGCTATTTTGTGGAGGGATTATTAGGGGAAGAGCAACATTTTGAGCCAAAATTGGGGACAGTTAAGAGGTTTGGCTACGCCTAATTCTATAAAGCAATTTATTTGCATGTACCTCTCAACCTGTTAATGCAATAAATCTGGACAAGGCCAAATATATTGGGGAACATATAAACAGTACTAAAATTGCTCTTGTATAAACTGAGACAGTTGATAGAATAAACCATGAAACCAGGTCTTAGAAAACCACCTTTAACATGCAACACTTTTTCTGAAGGTTATGAAGTCTGAAACTCAGTCACATGTTTCATTATTTAGTGACTTAATTCATAATATGATTTGCCAGAAAACATTGTTTAATTTAATGAGGAACAAGCTACCTAAAATAAGAATTAAAGAGACATTACTTCAATGAAAATCTGGACAGTTGGGAGGTATAGTTCAGCCGGGGCTGTCTTTGAGTTTGCCGCCCTTCCCCCTCACAAAATCATGGTTGAATGGAGACTCCCCCCTGCAGCCATTTCAATAAACCATTACTTGGCTATTTCACCCCATTTACCATAAACACTAATGTGCATACTGCTTTACTTCTATGATGATTTGAACTTCATTTGAATGTTTTATTTTGCATTTTACAGCACAAACACTAAGACATCTGCTAAACAAAGCAATGCAGTCTCACGATGAAAACAGACTTAGCATTAAAACTTCTCTGCCCTTGAAACTCACATTCATTGAAACAGCATTAAAACCCACATTCAAAGAAAATACATTTTGCCAGTGGCAGATAAAAATTAACTTTGGGCTGTTTTCAAATCATAGGCTCCTTGCACATGAAACATACATGTGCTCTTTGATACCCTTCCTGATTATACTACATTATATTCTTTGTACAATACAGTACAATTGTTAGAGGACATTTTAAATTTATTGTTTTGAACATTTTTCCAGTAAACAATGAAACAAAACGCATGCACCAATAATGACAAAACTGCTCACTTCAGAACATTTTTTCCAGTAAACAATGAAATAAAATGCATGCACCAATAATGACAAAACTGCCCAGTTCAGAATATTTGCATCATAAAAGTCTACTCACACTTCTACAGTCCACCATTATCAGTAAATATGCACAATCTCTGAAGAAGTAAAAGTCATCTAAATAATTCCACATTAAATAAATCTGTAACTAATGAAGAGGTTGCTGCTAGCAAACAACTTTATATTTCATTGTTTCATCTACAAAAAGAGTGCCTGTTGCCCTTGAGGAATAAATTGCCTATGTTGCATTAAAAATGATAAGCTAGTAATATTGTAATAGGGAATGGATGGCAAACTGATAACAGGTTCATAGTTACTAGGTATCTTCGCCAAAAAGGACTGCATCATCCACCCCTTTACAATATGGCACAGTACCAGCAATGCATCTACCTACTCTGTGAGTAGAACCCACAACCTTCTGCATCAAAACCAGTACATTACCTGTTGTGCTATTAACACTGCAAGCAGACTCAGCATAAGCGGCACTAAACTTTTGTTCCCCTGCAGCTCTCAGCTTCTTGTAAAATCTACTTGACAGCTGTATCTCTGAACTTTGCAGCACAAGAAATCTGGAAAAAGCCAACATTTATTGGTGGGAGGTGACAAAAGCCCAAATACCAGGGACACATTTTAAACATTGCTTGTATAATGATGAAAAGTTGCTAGAATAAAATGTTGTGCTACCACCATACATTTCTTTGCCAAATATTGAACCCAGGACCCTGTGCAAAACAGTCAGAGCAACATACCACTATGCCAAATCATCTGCTCTATGAAAGAGAGGAAGACTGAAACTTAAATGGCTACCATTTAGTGAATTCAGTTCTCACCTCTTAGCACAAAATACCTGAACAATGCCAATAATTGGGGAATACAGCCCCCAAACATATTCAGTGAATTCAGTTCTCACCATAGCACTCAACCTGTTAGCAAAAAACACATAGACAAGACAAAGCCACTAATTTTGGGAATACAGCCCCAAACATATTCAGTGAATTCAGTTCTCATCATAGCTTTCAACCTTAGCACAAAAAAACTGGATGAAGCCAATAATAGGGGGAATAAAGTCCAAAAATAGGGACAAATTTAAAATATCCATCTTATAAACGCCAACAATTGCTGAATGAAAGGTTTTGTGTTACCATGTACTTTCTGAAGAATATGAAATCTGAAATTCAAATGCTTGTCATTTTTATTTAACATTTGTTAACCAGGAAAGTCTGACTTAGAACAAAAGCCAATTTTCAGCAGAGGCCCAGGGAGAAACACTCTAGACACATGTTTTTGTAAGATGGGAAGACACCAGAGCAAACCCACACAAACACAGGGAAAACATGCAGACTCCACACAGAAGGCACCCCAGCCAACAATCAAACCAGAGAACCTGTAACTGTCAGGCAACAATGCTACCAGTGCACCACTGACTGTGTTAAGAAACAAAAATACAGAAACCATAGATTTTATGAGGAACAGAGCAAATATGAGGCAAAAATCTGCAAATATTTTACAAATAGTGGTGGGTAGGGAATTCAGGCTATTGCCACTTGGGCCCAAGGTACAGGGTTCAAGCCTTATTCTCTACCCACCACCATGTAGCAACCAGGGCATCACACACACACACACACACACACACACACACACACACACACACACACACACACACACACACACACACACCTGTTAATCCATCCGCAGCAGACAGTCAAGCTCCTCCATAATATAAAGTCCCTTGCAGCAGCTAAAAGCCTGTGATGATCCTTCCATATAGGAAGTCCAGCTAAAAGCCTGCAACAATGAGCTGTACAGCAAGCAAGTCCTTCTCCTTCTTTGATGCTCCTTCCTGCGAGAGCACCAGTAGTCCAATCCCCTTTCTGTCTATGCAGTTGTAACTGCATAGACTTAGGGAAATTTGCAAATTCAATGTTGTCTTCCTAATCTGGACTGCCGGTGAGGCAGTCTGGATTCTGTGAGCATGCTCTAGACTGGTTCACCAGCAGTCCGGATAGTGGGAAATGCCGTGAGTGTGCATGCGCGATGGTCTGGGACTCATTTAATTTAATTTTGTTATTTTCTTTTCGATTTTGTTTTTATTTCTGTTTATTTTTCATTTTTACAGTTGGGGGGGCTGCAGTCCTGCAGTCCAATAGTGCGAGCCCCCCTGGGTACCTCTAGCAGATTCAAAATTAATAAATCCCATGGAAGCAGTACTGTATTAGACACTTTATCATGAAAGAAGAAGAAGAAGAAATGCCCACCTTAGAAAAAGTAAGGGGACATTCAGAACTGTAGGCAGTATACAAGTATCAACCTCCTATCAAACTGTATGACAGTGCTAGAAAGGATTATTGAATATATGAATACACCGAGGAGAAGAAATTAAGATGGAAGATGAGCAGTTCAGATTCAGATCAGGATGTAGCACACTGACCCAATGTTTGCAGTGAGACAGACAGTTGAGAAGATAAAGATGAGGAAGGATTCCAACTGGCCAATCCTTGACTTGGAGAAAGCATATGATACGGTCCCAAGAAAGCTGATTTGGGCAGTCCTACAATGGATTGTAGTCCTAGAAACATTGGCAGAATTTGAAAGGCTATGCACAAGGACCCAATGACACAAGTAGGAACAAAGTCTGTACTAATTCAGGGGTTATAAGTAGGAGTGGGTGCATATATAGGTTCAGCTCTTAGCCCACTGCTTTTCATGCTGATAATGGACTGCATGAGTAAACTGGCTGAGGAGAAAAATCCAAGTTGCTGTATGCATATGCTGTGGCATTACAAGTAAACTCTGAACAAGAACGTCAGCAAATGATTGAGGAATGGAATTCAAAACTGAAGGCACGTGGTTTGAAACTGGAATATAGAGAAGACAGCTGCCATGGCATCAGATGGGGAAATCAGAAGAATATGAAAATAGAAAGGAAAATAATAGATTAACATCTTAAAGTATCTGGGAAGGGTGGTTGAAAAGAAGGGAAGTCTGAATGAAGAGGTCAAACTAGGATCAGGGGGATGCAACCAACTTGCACAGAGTGTCAGGGATAGTATGTGACAGAAGAATGCCAAAGAAGCTGAAAAGTAAGGTGTATAAAACAGTGGTACAGCCATTACAACTGTATGGTTCAAAAACCTGGGCAGTAAAGGCAGAGAAGTTGAAAAGGCTAGAGGAGATGGAGACGGACTCCATGAAATAGTTGGTAGGATATGCACTGTGGGACAGATGAAGAAATGAGGACATCAGTGCAGAAAGCAACACTGCTACAATTGCAGAGAAGGTAAAAGAAATGGATTAGTGTGGTTTGGGCAAATGTTCAGGAAAGCAAAAGGTAATCTGGTGATGAAGATCTGGGTGAGACAGGACAAAGGTGAAAAGGTGATAGAAAACAAGAATATCCAGCAAAGCGATGGATACAGTGCATGAAAGGAGAATCAAAAGTGTCAGGCATGACTATCCAAGAAAGTAGAAGAGTATAAATTTATTGTGAGAAATAGCCACAGTTAATGCAATATCATGACCCTATGCAGAAAAATGGGAAAAGGGAAAAAAGGAGTTGGCTTTAAATACATACATATATATTTGTGTTAGGCAGTCCTATAGTGTCATTGTTTTCTATCACTCATTTGTTGATCATGAATTTTTTTCAGGTCAGTTTCTGTATTTTTTGACGTATGAAGTATTTCCCTTAAATGTCAGGTGCTTTAACTTTACTATGAAGAGACATAAGTTGCCTCAGTACTTCATTAGGTTGTGGGCTGATATTCTTTACCTTTGGGAACTCAAAACTTTTTTTTTGGCTCTCCTCTGCTCCCAGGGTTGACCATCAGCTGCCATAAGCTTCTCTCATTATTCATTGTGTCTATTGGGTCCATATTAGGCTCTCCTTGGTTCAACCAGAACCACATCCAGGGCCAGGGAGGAGACTGAGAATGTTGGTGCAGCATCCTAATGCTGCTAGGGAGTGTTAACTAACTCTCCGCCATCCAGCAATAGCCTTACAAACTCCATATTAGCTGAGTTCTGGACATGCATGGATGCTTCCATACATGAACAACTTCCTAACCAAGCAGTAAACTGTTTTCAGTAGGGAGCTGACTAGCCTCTAATACTACTCTTGCAGTCAGCTTACACATCCTCCCTACCCAGCACATGACTGAATTGGTGTCAGCCACTCACTCCAATCTGTTCCTGCCTGGTCCCTGCTGTGCCTGTATCCCTAGTCAGGCACTGGTCATCTGGGGTATATTTAGGTCTTTATCCTTCTGTGCCACAGGGCCCAGAACTCATAATTGTTATGCAGCATAAACAGTCTTTTTTTTCTGTGATAACTCCAAGGATATATAGACTGACCAATGCATGGAAAAGGGGAACCGCTATACTCATTCCTTTTAGACTGTGATGACTCCTACAGACAATGCTGACAGACAGCAAAGTAAAATGGTACTAGAAATAGACTCACTAATGGATATCTCAGTATGACAGAGAGAAACTCACAATAAGTCAAAGAAAGAGCTTTGATTATTTATCAATTTCAGTTTGTTATTCAGGAGAATGAACTGGTCTGAGGACACTTTTGAAAGATTTTCTGGTGCAAAAGGCAGCTACAAATGCATAAAAATATTAATACACAGCTGTTTAAAATGGTATACCTTCATTTATTTGAAAGGAGATTGTACGATGCACCAAAGTGCAAAAGTACAACCTCCAGATGTCTGGAATGTCAAATGACAGTGTTGCAAATTCCAATGAGTGAATGCACATTGGCATTCGCTCATTGGAATTTGGCATTTCAGATGCAGATCGCACTATAGCAAGGATCGGGAATGAACCCTTCCCTCACTGTAGTATGATCTCGGAGTTTGTATATTAAAGCAGGGGAGGTGTGGGAGGTGCTGTGAGGGGGGGCAGCCCCTCTACATAATGATGTTCAGAGATGTTTGGAGTTCTAAAATGGTCAAATCTGGCTTTCCAGATTACCATTTTTGAAAGTTTGTTTTTTCAATATGTTGTCTGTTGGCATTTAAAGTCGCACAATAGTGCGATCGTACAAATGCCTTTCACACAAATGTAGGTATACCATTTAAAATATAAATATAATTTATGAACAAAATAAACACTGCAACATATAGTATTACACATTGCCAACAAGCAATTTAAAATTATATCAACAAATAATATAAATGATTTTGATATACAAATGTTTACAATTTTATAATAACAAGTCTAATGTATCTCTATAATATGCAAATGCAGTACAAATTAGAAAAAAATATAGCGATGATTGTAGCAATTAGCTGAATCGTCAGGAGTTTAGAATGTTAAATATGATTTGTGGTTGGGGACAATGGGGTAACATTTTATATAGAATGTAGATGCACTCATATTCTTTCTGGAGGCTGCTTGTGAATGAACTGAACAATATTCGTTTGTCTCATTTTATATAGCAAATCATTCTAGACTCCAGCACATTCTGAAAAAAACGCTTTCCCTTATGATTAGTTGGAAAGGAGGTCTTTAAAGATTTAAAACATTTTTTTTTTTCATGAGTGATCTGAGTTAGATTTTTGTTTATTTCTAAGAAATATATAGTATGTCTAATGAAAAATAATCTTGAAAATTAAGATATTAAGATGGAGTTATATTTTCTGTTTAATAAGGAGCTAATTATATCTGTCTTTTGTGAGGCAATGGTGTTCATTCCATGTAGAGATGTACATTGATCTAAGAGTTTTGTTTTTAACTTTCTATAATTAAGAAGTGTTATTGGCAGAAATAAAAGCAAAGCATAGGATACATATTCTACTCTAGCACTGAGGACATCTGGTACAATAGGTCTTCTAGCTTCCTATAAAAGACAATTGGAAAATATGTGGGCAGGTTCAATTACTGAAGTACCGAATGCATTTTTTGCTCAATGTAGGCCTGGAAGGATAGAATATGATCAATTTGTATATTCAGGTGCATATGGTCTGTGACAGTGGCAAGTGGTGTGTTATTGTAATCATAAACATAAGACTATTTTTTGAAGTTCTAAGTAATACAGTAATATAAAATAAAATGTTTACATTACTTTCCATTCTATATTCTGAGAGTCAATTTTAGAGAGTGAAGAAGTCTGCCTACAATCATTTTTTTTCTGCTGGAAAAGCTTGTTTGTGGGCAAAAGCATTACAGTATTGTCTATAGAGAGTAATGGGTTGTTTTGGAGAAAATAATTAATTAATAAACAAGGGTACTACTAGAAGCCTTAGTAGAGAGACTTGTGGTATGCCTCTAGAAAGAGAATCTGTACAGGAATTATTTTGACTGGATGTAGCAATATATGTTCCATTGGAGAGCTAGCAGTAGACATTTTCTGAGGATCTGCGGGAAACTAGTTTTTGAAGAAAGTGGTTATGGTTGACATATTCAAATGTCTTTTAAATTCCCAGAAGATGGTTTCTTTTAAGGGTACCCTTTCCATATTTGAGAAGGTATTGTAAAGTAGGTACAAAATAGTGGGTCCCTATCAGTTCATCAAAACTTCAACAGTACGAACACCATATGTTTGAACTGTGAAGTTCGAAAACTGATTATTGCAAAGCCGCGGAACACCAAATTCTTTCCCAGGGAAAGAATTCAGTGGGCCATTTCTGTGGCTTCGCGATTTTCCGCAATGTGGTGGAAAGTTAGGGGTTGGGTTCAGGTAAGTGTGCGATTGTGCGGACGTTAGGGTTAGGGTACGGGTTGAGTGAGTTAGGGTTAGGGTGCGGGTGAGGTGAATGTGCAATAGTTAAGACTTTAGGGTTAGGGCGGGATAGGTGAGTTAGGGTTAGTGCGCAGGTGAGGTGGGTGTGGGGTAGTGACAGACTTTAGGGATAGGGCGGGATAGGTGAGTTAGGGTTAGGCATGGGTCAGGTGAGTGTGCGATAGTGATGGACCTTAGGGTTAGGGTTTGGGTTAAGGTAAGTGGATAGATAGTAGTGTATGTACAGTTTAGTGTAGGGTTAGATGTAGGATTTTAAGTGTATGTGTGCGGATTGCTGTTTTTTTGGTGTGCTTGCATTGTGTGGGTGTTTCTTTGAACAGCGATTTTTTTCTCTGGCAAAAAAATCGCTGTTCTAAGCCTTCTATGGTTTTGGACTTCAAGGTTAGAAGTTTGATCATATGGTGTTTGAACTTCTGCCATTTCGTTGAAGTGATATAGATCCAAAATAGCAGTAATAGTATTATATTTAGTATCTCAATCAGTTCATGAAAGATGCACGATTAAGATCCGGACCAAGTAAGGTTGATCTTAACCCCCCTCATATAATTCTCCAAAGCCCTCACAAATTTATCAACCAGGAAGGATAATTTTGGCCAGATATGACTTTAATGTGGCTATGGACCCTCAAATGAACAGAATTCCACTATATCTGAGTAGGTTCCCCTGACTATCCAGAACGATGAAGGTAATGATCAAGGACTTCAGATTTATTGATGGATGGAGGGCACTCCATGCAGGATGCAGCAGAACAGATTACATATATTGTGCTGAATGTGAGAACAGCAAGTAGGATATAATATTCTGTGAGCACATTTTATATCAAGAACATTTTCCAAAAAGAACACAGAACTGCCTGTCCATCAGATTACAAATTTATTTTGATGGAAATAAGTAACTGGGAGATATCAGAGAGATGACCTCCATGGATATTTCATAATATGCTGCAATTCCAATAAATCATTATTGACTTAATATTAAGCAACTGGGCCACTCCACGTGGCTTAGAGGATTCATGAAATTATCTATTGGGAGTCTTTAAGGAAGAAATAAATTAGGAATCCCTTATTAGAAAAGCAATGAATATGGAAATAGATAAAAAGGAAGAGATTGTGAAGATAGAGAAGGTGTATCTGAATTACAGATGTGAAAACAGTAGGCTACACACCCAATCAGCAGCACTTAAGAAGGAGTGCAAGGCTATACAATATAGGCAAATGACTAGTAGTACTGAAAGGTGAAAGCAATTTTATTGGGCTAAAGTATTTTATATATATATATATATATATATATATATATATATATATATATACAGATATATATATATATATATATATATATATATATATATATATATATATATATATATATATATATATATATATATATATATATGGGTCTACCTGAAAACACCGACACGCAAAAACACAGACAACGAGATAACCGACACCACAAAACCGAAAGTTCAAAAACACGAAACTTCACATGCCCGATAAACCACAATCCTGACAATCAACAAAACAAAACAAATACCTTTTCCATAAAACACACACACAACACAAGCACACCAAAAACCTTACAAACCTACACTAAACCTTACATACACAACTATCTATGCACTAACCTTAACCGAAACCCTAATGCTAAGGTCTGTCACTATGGCACAGTCACCTATCCCACGCCCTAACCCTAACTCACTTAACCCGCCACTAACCCTAAAGCCTGTCACTATCACACACTTGCCTTACCTGCACCCTGACCCTAACGTCCGTCACTATCACACACTTACCTTAATATGTCAGTGTTCTCAGTGTCGGGATTTTCAATCGTCGGTCATCTCTGTTGTCAATCTTCCAGTGTCAGTTATCTCGTTGTCAGCATTGTCAGCGTTCGGTGTTTTCAGGTAGACCCATATATATATATATATATATATATATATATATATATATATATATCCCCGGATTCATGAAGCTTGCGCTAGGCGCAGGCGTAGCGTATGCAGGATAATGCCTAATATGTTCGCCGAGCGATTCAGGTACGAACCAATTCCACATGCACTACTGGCGTACACCAGATCTATGCAGCCCTCGGCATAGGTATGCAAATCACACCATGCACAGTGTCGCACCATGCTAATGAAGGCATACAGCAATTCACAAAGTGGTGCAGGCATAGCGCAAGCCCATGGAAATGTAAACCAAAAAACACAGTTTACATTTTCCCAAACAGAACATCGGAGTTATGGAAGCGGACCAGACTCATATATTACAAAGTTAACATATGCCAATGGCTAAATACACAGCAAATGGCACAAGAAAAGATGCACAACACCTAAAAAACAACATTTAATGTCATGTCCACAGTAACGCACAGTACAACCGCAGGGCATGTGTGCACAAACAGGAATACAAAGGAAATATATACAAATGCCATAAAATTGCAATGTAAGACAAATCAGGATTTCACCATAATATGCAATGGTAGGCATGGCACACCATAAGCAAGGCGCAAGGGTTGCCAAGGGCCCGCGACAGTGTTCGGCACTGTAACTAGGAATTAGTAGTCAATGCCATGCAAATGAGGCAGGTAATACTGAATCGCAAACGTCCCGATGGATTAAGGATGTACCTGATGGCGCAGTGCTATAACACCGATGAGTGTATCAGAGGTGATACATGACATCAGCAGAGTGGTGTGCCACCGAATTAGTAAGCACATTGGAGCAATGCAAATCTGGCCTGGCCGTTGCTAAGCAAAGCTGCAGGACAGGGGTGGGGATGAAGGTATAGAACCGTTTAGCTGAGAGCACAAATGGTGCCTGAAAGCGCATGTGTACGGGGGTGAAAACATGCCCAAAACCCGGTAAGTGGATGCATATGCCGCGAACAATAGCACAAACAGGAATGTCATGGGAAAAAAGAAGGAAATGCTGAAGCAGGGTAATTGGCGTACTAATGAGCAATTAACACTAATCAACTCACAGCGGCCAATCGACGGCAGCAGACAAGCCTGCATGCATAAACCTTCAAAACAGGATAGGGGAGGCATAGCATTGCAAAGAAAGGAGTGGAGGACTTGGAATGCAAAGATAGGAGAACTGTCATAGCAGAGCAAAGCAAACCCACAGCAGACCGGCAATAGAACACATTACGCAAGATAAGCCAGGTCTAGGAAAGTACAAATGAAAGCAGGCTGCTGGATGCATGCCAGCAAATGGTAGGTGTAACATGCACAAATGTAAATGGAAGGGCAGGAGGTAATTCACGGCAGCCAAATGTAATGCAACACCAAAGGCAGCACAATAGTGGTTCTGTTAATAAAACACAGAAGATACCCTGTAGCCACGATCATACATACACACCCTATGACATCATCAGTGTTCACAGCAAAACAGTATAAAGTGTGAAAGCACCCAACACACACCTGTGTATTCCCAAACACTGCACCATAGGTATAAACAGCTGGGAAACTTTTAAAATGTCCATGTTTGAAACTGCCATAGCTGTGATTCATCAGCATGTGTTACAGACCAACGGTGTTGTGGAGAATGATGCCGACAACCACCATAGGCCTTGGTGGAGGAGAAGAGTGTTCAGACCAAGGCTAACCTACTAGGGGCTACATGATCTGGAGATAGTAGAGAGTTACAGGGTGGACAGGGACATCTTACAGCAAATAGAGCTGTGCCAGCTATGCCTGAGAACCAGAAACAGAGGAGAATCCATCCCAGTGGACACGAAGGTATGTGTAAGCTTGCAAATAGTAGCCACAGGTATCTTTCAAAGGCCAACTGGAGATATAATGGGTATCTCACAGGCATCGTCATCCAGGGTACTACACCGGTTCCTGGATGCCATGTTAGCACATGCCAATGAGCATATATACTTTCTTCGAACTCAGGAGTAGTTGGCCAGCAATATGCGTCACTTCCACCATGTGGCAAACTACCCGGTGGTACTGGGTGCGATAAACTGCATGCACATAAAAATCAAGTCACCACCCTGTGAGTATGGTAGGCGCTACATAAACTGCAAGGAATTCCACTCCATCAACTGCCAGGTCGTGTGCAATGCCCAGGGTATTATCATGAATGTGTGTGCTGGCAGCCCTGGAAGCTACCACGACTCCCATATCTGTCATGCCTCACAGCTGTACCAGGTATTTGTCAGGGAGGACATCCCACAAGGCCACCTTGTGGGGGATGCTGACTATGCACTGGAGCTGTGGATGATAACCCCCATCAGAAATGCATACACACCAGTGCAAGAATGCCATAATGAGGCACAATCACAAACCAGAATCATCATAGAGCGTGTGTTTGGGATTCTGAAATCAAGGTTCTGGTGCTTGGACACATCTGGTGGAGCCTTGCAGTACTCCCCAGGCACGTGTGCCCACATCTTCATAGTATGTGCCATGCTACATAATATGATCCTGGGGAAATAGCTGCAGCAGGGTCAAAATGGGGGATGGCCTCACAGCCCACCAGAATTGCCAAGGCCAACACAGGCACAGAGGGATCCAGACCACAGACAAACTGTGCCAGCCTTGGTAGGCAGACAGAGGCATGCTCAATATGCCTACACCTTGCCAAAGAGGGAACGTATAGCACATACCTTGACAGTGTAGGCTCCCACAGACTGACACCCCTCTCCACCTGCACAAACAGTACAATGGATGGTACACAAACACGACCACCTTTAGATTGTGATGTACAGGTGGCCCACTGTGGAATCCTACATAGGCAGCCCTCAAACATTGTACACGCAACAGCCATTGTAACATGGAAATGTCAACACCTGAACAGTAGATGTGCCTAACAGCATCTGTCGGTGCTGTGTCTATAGGTTCTCAGGTACATCGGTAGGTACACACCCGATTGTCAGAGGCAAAACACCAAACGGGGCAAACAGTGACTCCCGTCGGCACAACATCGAGTAAGCAACTGTCGCTTACTGGAGCAGAAGCAATCGCGGGAGCACATGTGTGTAAGCACTGTCCTATACACACTCAGCACGGATTCCCCGCTGCATTACTGAGGGGCTCCACAAAATGTAATCATGGATGTTGTGTCAAGGCAGGGGATGTACCCATGACAGGTATTCGTCACCCCAGCATGCTGCATTCATGGTCATATGAAGGTGTAGCACATTATCGGGTGTAGCTAATTGTGATATACATACCCAATGCCGGAGTACAGCCAGTAAACATCTCATGGACATACCATTAACTGGACTCATCAGTTAGTAAACTAATGGAGTTATCCATGTGAGTGTAGTGTGGAGTAACTGCTGTAGTGTTCTTTACATACAAAATGACATAATACGTGTACAACCCCCAGATGTCCAAGTGGTACATGCAGTGACTATCGTGCATGTTCCCGGTCCCACGTCCCACAAGGGATGCAACGTAATCCGACGGCATGGGTAATGCATTCTAGATGCAGGTCATCAGAATATGTGTAGCACACGTTAGTGGGAATAAGTGTTGCCCACAGCTGGTAAGCGATGTTTAAATATGACTATACGGATATGTGCGAAACAGGGCTAAGCTTCACCCACCACTGTGCAGATCACGGTCAATGATGTACAGAACAGGTGAAACCAGCATTAGTCACCCCTGAACAAATAACGCCTGCTCTGAAGGGTAAAACGACCACTGCCAGGAGTGGAACAGGCAATCATGTATACAATCACCCAACACTATTGCTAGCCAAGATGTACATACGGTAGGATTGCCACATTTCAAATGACCAATGTGGGACATACGCCAGATGTCTGCAGGCCAACACATACACCCGGCCAGTATGAAAACCAGAATGTCAGTGTTTTGCATAGATAAAACGCTTATTCTAGTAATGGTTGCAGGTATGTGTTTTGTGTCCTGTAACATGTAGGTGGGTCAGATACAGAATAAGTGTTTTATGCAACTATTACATAAACTATAGGGAATATGTTTGTCCCAAAGTCGCAGGACATTTGCTATGTTCACAAATATTTCGCAGGACACAACTGCACAAAGAGGGACTGTCCCTTGCAAAGTGGGACGGGAGGTAATCTTAACCTATGGCAGGTGTGTAATGTGACAGGTACAGACACAAACATGCGGAGTCCAGGAAACACAGTATACACTGACAAACACACAATGAAAGGTGTAGCATGCCTGTCACCACCCCTGTCAGAGATATGTGTATGTGTATATATATATATATATATATATATATATATATATATATATATATATATATATATATATCTACACATATATAATACAGATAGAAAGGGCGATAGTGTGATATATGTCGATATATAAGGAGTAACTGACATTTGCAAATATATAGATAGGTCAATGACATTCAAAACACCTTGGAGGTACAAATAAATAGGATACTGCCAACTATTGAATGTGTCACACACTGACACGCGTAACCAGGAGGCTGAAAGACAGAAAGAACACAGTACTGGAACAATAGAACTGCAAGCAATATGACGATAGTAAGGACATGTAATCGCCGCTGCCAGCGGTGCGGTCCACGTAGGTACCGTGTACAACTGTGGTTGTGAGTGATGTAGCCTGTGTATGTGTGTGTTGAGGGTGCCATGTGTGTTTCCGTGTGACTGTAATGTGTGTGTGTGTGTCCACATCGTGTGTCTGTAGGTGGCAACTCGGAGGTAGATGATTATGGTAGGTGTGGGTATAGCTAGCCATAGGCATGCGGTAAACACCTGTCCCACATTGGGAGGGACAGCCCCTCCCTGGGCAGGTGTGTCCTGACATGAAACATTACAAAGGGCAACTGTCTGAGAGTTTAGGACATTAGTATGTCCCAAATATTATGCAATAGTTGCAGGAAATACTCATGCCTGTATGTAAGAAACAGAAATGTTACATGCAAACTGATAAGTAGGCAAGGTCCAAGAACAATTGGTATGTAATGAGGATAAAAGTATGTGCTATCCTGTGTACTGACCATGGCTATATGTCAGCCTGTAAACACCACTGTGTGACCCGCAAGTGTCCAACTATGGCCATATGAAAAGGTGGCAAGCCATGCCACAGAGGGTATGACACCAACACCACTGCAATGACTGCAAATATCTGGGACAGACATACACGGGATAGCGGTCATTTAGAAATATCCCTGCACATATCGCCGTACATCTGGAGGTATGGAAGTATCAACCTCACCTGCATACCATATAGAAACCAATTAACAATGGCCCAAAGTAAATTCCCGTAACAGAAGTCTACTAAGTGATAGCACTGTAATTAGCGAAGGGACCCACACACACATATATATGAACTACATAGAAATGCAAGCCCCACAAAACCTTATATGCTAAGTACATCCGCCTACATCCCCCACACTGGAAACAATAGCAATAAAGACGTAATCACAGCACAAACATCCAGTTAGTCAATTACATCTGCTGAACCATTAACATACCTTATGAGAGACACATATAAAGGCACCATGCAAAATTGTATCCATCGTATAATGGTACAAACGGTGATGTTACAGGTGTTTGCAATAGTCCGTTATCAGACGGGTGGGATGACAGGTACAGTCACAGGTAGAACCACATACTCATGCCATCACACACAATCCATGGGGGACATGACTCCAAAATACACTTGGCTCTACACATAGCAGTTGCAATTACACACAACAAAACACAATACAGGCCGTCTCCCCGAAGGCAGGGCAAATGGCCAATGCCCAAGTGGAGAATTCAATTATACCCCACTGTTGCCATGTAATTGGCAAATGGAGTAGCTACACAGCTGTAGTGCACGTAATTAGTCACACCAGAATACCAATTGGTGGCAGTAAACCACATGTTGCAAGTATCGACGTATATAAGGATGACTTGCCAGATATGCAAACTGTATGCTCATGCCATAAAACAGTTTAAAGAGTGATACAGAAGAGCGAGATAGAGATGAAATACCAGAACGGTATCAAGGTATGTAGAACACTAACTGTATGTATAGTATGTTCTGTATTAAGTTATGTCAGTGTATGCATAGCCTGATTTGCAGTAATTAAAAGTGTCCGCCATGCATAAAGTGGGAAATGATATTTATGTAGTGATGTCTTGCTGATCATACTAACGCTTGTAGAAGTTGTGCGTCCAGCAGTGGGCCACAAGGTAAACAGCACAGACACCACAAGGGATGCAACATGACGGCTTTAAACAGAACAATGTCATATGACCTGCTGTCAGTGGTAGGGTATGTCCAACAAGTAAGTGCCATAGCAGGGGATAGTATATGTGGATATACTGTAACAATACGCATGTGTATGGGCATATAACATCAATGACATGTCTAAGGTGGTCCCGCTGTGCAAGTATGCTTTGAATTATGGGATACCATGTAAAATATGTGTAATGTATAGTACAGTAGATCGATATGTCAGATATGCTACACAGGAGAACAGGCATATGATGCATACCAAAGGTATCGTATAGTGATGTGAGTAGTATGTAATTAATTTATGTATAAACAGTTATGATGAAATAAATAATGTAATCCACTCTGTGCATTTGCAAAGGACACAAACATTACTCCCATACTAGAATAGCAGAAGAGATGTGACAGACAAAGAAGAACATGATTGGCGTGTACAATAACAGGATACATATGGCCTGTAGTCATGGGACATTGCAATAGTATGACAGCTAATCTAAATGGAAGGGCTATTCCAGTAACCATGCACAAAGGACATGTAATAGCTCCACAGGTTCATAGTGGGGTACCATGCAGTCTGGCAAGTCTATGTGTAACAACAACTACAGTGTGCACACCAGTGGCACCTCTCTAGGGTAGTGTCCTGTGAACAGAAGAGCCATGTGTAACCTGCATCTCTGCACAGTACAGCCTCTGCAGTGATCCCTGGCGTACATGTGTCCACCATCCACCAAGTGAGGTATCACATGAACACTGCTACTGACTGTCCATGCGTGATGTACATAGGAATCTTGTCCCAAAGCATGGTGAGTGTCCGGTCTGGGAATGCAACCCCCAAGCACATCTCACACACTATCGCATGTGTGCACATATCCATGAGCATCATGCTCACAGTGGCTATTGTTTATGTCACATATGCGGAGTATATCCATTAACATATTTGCAGACATTGGCCCTGTCTTTGCAGCAGAGGTCACCCCTGAGTATGTATTCTGCAAATGTGTACAGACCTGGTGTCTGTACTACAGCCGCAAACTTTAACTGTCGTAGCTCAATAAACGTAATGGCGTTTTAATGTTGAGTTATGTAAAGCTGTAGCTGTTGTGTAAGGTACACCCTAAGCAGGGTATTGTACCCATGGATGTGTGTATAAGGCCGGTGTTCAGAGGTACAATGGGTGCCTATGTACCAGCTACACACCCAGTACAGACAAGTGTGGACATATAGAAGGATGTCCACGCCACAGTGGCAATGTGGTAATCACAGGAGTGTGTGTGACATACATGTGTAGTACTAACACGTACAATGTGACATGTATGTAGGGGACTAACACCTATGTGATAACCAGTGGGTGGATGGTGTACTGCAAAGGTGATGTTCATACCAAGTGTCATGCAGGTTGAGGCCATGATGTTCATATCAGGTATCTGTCACAGTGACACCCATATGGATGGGGTCTGTATCAGCTGGTGGATCAACAACGATGCTTGGTATGCAGTGGTCTGTAAAGCTAGGCAGGGAAGTCCCCTCAGTGGTAGCCTGTACCTCAGGGAAGCATATACCAAACATGAGGGCCCCATGACTGAGGACTGTGGTATGCCAAGTGTAACTGGAATGCAGTATGTGATATGGTATGCCACGCTCAGTGTGTGTGTCCTGTCCATTAGCCACTTTGCATAACATCCTGAGACATATGTTTTGATGTGCAGGTGGATGTGTATGTTGTCAATACCAGAATGGAGAACGGTGCTGAAAGGCAGCGAGAGGACAATGTAGGCTGCGTGGACCCCCGTGTCGTCATCAACTACTCTGGTGACTGTATGAAAGGTGTTCAACAGGTGTAGGAGGCATGCTGTGGCCCCAACAAGACCAACCCAGCTGGCATCAAAGGACTGGAGCACAACAAAGACTCAGCAAATGATGTCCATGATGATGTGCCCTATAGCCATGCAGAACAGTCCAGTGAGGTGTGTAGTGCAATAGTCCCAGTCATGCATTGTGGCACCACCTGTGTGGAGTGTAACTGTTGCTGTGTGCCAGTCAGGGGCCACAATGTCTGGTACAAGGCTATTACTGTATATGGTGTCCCAGTGGGGAGACATGTCATTCAGAGGTCTGTGGATATCACAGCCTGGTATTTTGTAGGGTGACAAGGGGCCAGTGTCCTAGGACATATAGAGTGCAGGTCAGTATTGTGTAGGTGTGACCGCAGGTACACCACAATGTTCCTGCAAGGAATGTGGCCCCATAGGGAGTTAGAGGGTGTAATGTTAGCATTGAAGCCATCAGACAGCATGTTGCCAACATCACCTGTTGCTGTCATGTTCCAGAGTGACAGTTGTATGTGTGAGCAGATGTGGGTATTGCGTACGACTACTGACATACCACCATAATGCCTTGTGGTACATCTCGGAATGTGTTGCAGTAATGTGTACGTAGCTAGTTATGGAGTATGTGATGAGGGATCCCGTGGCCCTACCGAGGCTGACCAGTGAGTTACCCCACCCATGGGAATGTACACCACTGTGCAACAGCCCCCACCTGTTGTTGTAAAGTATGTCCATGGAACCGCACCCCCAGAGTGGCGTCTGTTATCTGGTGTGTACCATCATGGCTATGTGTGGAATAGCATGATCCATATTGTCATGTACATGCTAATGAAATGCACTGGGGTATGTCTCAGTGTTTGTATGTGCATTGTTCACCTGCACGTGTGTCATGACGTCAAGTACCGCTGTCATATGACATCTGTATTAGGTGTTGTAGTACTCATCTACTGTGTATGCCGTGAAGTGTGTGGTGCCAGTATGTGGCTAACAAGGGTGAGTAGCATATGTTCGGACTCCACCCCAGGTGTGGAACAGAAGTCACATGTTGGTAGTGTCCATGTCAAGGATACTGTTGGTCTTGGAGGTGGTGTGTATGGGTCAAACCAGCTGAGCGGAGGTTATGACTCACAGACAGCCTATGCCTAATGTGTCGGTACATGTGCGACAATCACAGTTAAGTGTGGGTTACTGTCAGTCTCACATCAGTAGCAACAGTATGAGCCCAACTGTCCAGTACACCATGAAATGAGGTCTGGTAACCATGGGGTATGTTGAATCTGCAGCTGGTAATACTGTCCATAGCAGTTCCGGACACAGTTATTTGCACATGGAGCACCTGTGATGCATTGTGTTAAGTAACTAGCCGGGATGTGTGTACAACATAGTGGAATATGGGGACACCTCAGATGTGGGTGTGCCAGTCCAGGTACGTGCCTGAGAGGTACGGTCTTTCTATAACCAGTCATTGCAGGTGTGCTCTGCAGAGCCAAGAGGCAGGTTCTAGTCACTGCAGAGATATTGAAGTGGTGCAGTATTAGGTGTGCCTTGCCTGCGTGCGTCACAGATAATGATGTCAAACATTGTTACATGACCACATGTTTTGCTAGCCAGTTCCCGTTCTGGTGGTGACTGTTATTGGACACTGTGCAAGACAGGCAGTATAAAAGCAGCAAGAGTCCAACATGTGATCTGTACTCCTAGGGCTGACAGGTGCAGGTCAACTGTGCCACAGCATCATGTTGTTTAACCAGGTCTGTCAAAATGGACGTATACCAGATGCCTGTGGAATGACAGCAGAAGCATGGACAACTGTTGGGAGTGACACAGTCACTCGTACATTGGTAACATATCTGGATGACTGCAAAATGCTCCCCAGGGCTCGGACCACACCATCAGGGCTACAACACTGGTGGGCTATTGCATGTCCCTGCACACGTAGTCTGTGCCCTGAGAAACAACTTCAGTCAGACAAACATGGAAAATGGCAGTCATATCGTACCTGCTGAATTGTGGCATGTGTGCATAGGTTATGTTGCAGAACCAGTTACCTGACAGCAGGATGTAAGTGACTATCACCTTGTGTAGCCTGCTGAGTGGAACAGCAGTGTGACCGCCGACAGTCACCTATGACAGGTGTGCTGTGTATGTTATGACACCCTATTGGCTGTATGTGATGGGCACATGTGTCTGTGGGCTATAGGTTGGTGTGGTTGTGTTTGGCAATGTGGGCTGCCATTGGTGCCCACACAGATTATGGGGGGGTATTGTACAAGGTGTCTCTGTATGTGTGGCCTGTGGTGGAGATCATGTGGGACTATGTAATGAGTGAGGTGTGTTGCGAATGTTGCACATCCCCACATGACTGTCAAGTGCAGTCAGGGTTGGTGACAGTATAACCCCCAGCAGGGCTGCATATGTGCATCCCCCACAAGCTGTACTGTTGTATGCTGGTAGATGTGCATTGACTGTGTACATGAGAATAGCTCTATTGCCACATGTACAACATAGTCAGCATAGTGACCGGCAATAGCACTGGTACATGCCAGTTGGACATGCCTGTATATAAGTGGTATGTGCCAGGTGGACACGCTGTATAAACCACCATGTCTCACAAGATATGTGAGTGATGTGTGTATGACAGCTGTTGCACTGTAAGCAAGCTGGAAATGTATGGACAGACAGTGTACCTGTGAGGACTGGTGTGAAATGGGTGCTAAACTAAGCAGTAGCTCATAATGTGCCAAGAAGCTCTGAACAAGTGCCGAGCATGCCCGTACAATACAGATAGGGTGTTGGATGATATCAACCCACAAGTGTTGACGACAGTCATGATTGGTGGCACTGCATCAGAATACTGCTGGGTATGGTCTGCAAGTCTATGAACCATTATCAATGTAGATGTTAGCAGTACAGATGTGCAAGACAGGATGGATGTGTGACTACAAATGCCTTTGTATGTCACAGGAGTGTTCTACTAGTGGCCTGTTGACAGACTCACAACTACTAAAGGTGCTACAGTGACATGTGCATATCACATGGTGTCAGCGACAGTAAACCAGGGTTAATGTGTTGTACCCCACCCGCATTGTAGCCCATACCACACAGACAAATGTCAGCCATCTGTGTATGTGAGGATATGAATGGCCATGACCTATGAGCAATAGTTGTCACAGTGTTGTGAACAACATACAGAATGAGCTGTGTGTGTGAGGTGTGTGACATATGTGCACATTCTGGTGGATGATATCAGCACCGACACCACTAGGGGAATACCCCTGTACCCATTAAGTAACACCTAGGCTGTGGTCAACATTATGGACACTGTGGATGCATAAAAAGTCATTCCTTCACTTCAATAAAGAATTTGTTTTCACATGGTGGTCGATCTCCAGTTTGTTGCTATACTATTATGGACACTGTGTTAGGGATGGTGTTGTGCAGTACAACTCCCTGAGCTGGAGACGTCTCCCTGGCCCTTTAGGTAGTCATCTGAGGTAACCATGACATGACAGGGTGGTATCAATGAGCACGGAGATCATTGGACAGGCATACACAACACCCGTGTGACCAATATTGGAACACATATCACCCTCCAGGGGTAGGGCCCATGCGTGGATGGCCGATACCAGCCTCCACAATACTCACCTCCAGTATGCAGCATGCTATCCACCTTGCATACAGACATATGCCACACTATGCTGTTGGACATGCTACATGTCCATAGCCTGATATGAAAGACATACGTCATGGACAACCACCATCCAAAGACCAGGATGGCCACATGCTGGACAGATCCCTGTGCCATACCTGTGACATACTCCCACCATACCATGCAGCCCTGTCCACATAGCTGCACATATCATCCCTGTCATACATGGTGTGATGGCCATGTGGTAGATGTAGTATCGACTATTTGGATCAGTAATGTGTCACTGATGCCCCTCGTGGTAGCGTAATGGGTGTTGGATACAGCTAGTAAACCCAGCCCGTACATGCTATAGCCGACAACCTTACCTGCGAATGACGTCCGACTAGCCATTGTCCCATGTCTATCACATGTGCAACACAGGCAATCCTTGGCAGGATGTTGAACAGCTGTACAGTGCAGTGTAGATGTCTATGGCAAAACAGATGCATGTACAGGTTTCCATGCATACGTGGTGCATTGTCACTGCCCAAGTCCATTAAGGCTGTGTCTGTGTTGATATGTGACATATACACAGCATCAAAGTCAACAGCATTACCTTGGATACATCCAGGCATGTGCAGATAGGTAAGAACACCAGTGCAGGCAAACAGACATGCCCACATGAAGACAGGCGTCACATGAAGTAGGAACACTAATGAGGTGACACACATATATGGGGATGATATCCAGTGCATAATGGGTGTTACATGTGTGTGACGCATACATGCCAGTCATGTTAGTGTCATGTTGATTTGCAAAGATAACTGTACAGATGTACTAGAAATATATGTGCAGCAGTATCACTGTACATGTCAGTAAATGTGACCTGTCACCTTCATCATGTCTTACAGATAATGCTTCGTACAGGCCTACCAGCATACAGCCGATAGGAGGATGACGTCCTAATCCCGTACCTCCATGAGAACTATGAGGTGTTATTTAGCCATGTGCCACAGCACGCACAGCAGCGGGACGACCTGTGGCAGGATCTTCGCAGGAGGGTCAACGAAGTGGGTGGCCACAACTGCACCTACCAGCAGGTGCGCAGATACTGCATGGACTTGATATGTCATGCAAAACAGCATGCCACTGCAATCGCCAGAGAACAAGGTGGAACAGGTGGTAGGCCACCAACCCAGCCTACACTCACACACACAGAGGAGCTACTGGCCAGTCTGGGGACACCCTCGGAACAGCTCCCAGAAACACTAGCTGCCATTGTGGAGGTGGGTGTCTCCCAACCAATGAGCCTGGAGTTGCCTGGTAATTCTGTACTGAACATATGGCCAGTATATCCCATGTACCTGCATGTGTCAGTGTACATCATGTAATGTAACAACATATGCAAGGTATGTGGACACACATGCTGCATGCTACATTATGCAACCCTGTGTATGCACCATACCTCTGAACTGTACAGGTATTTGCAGGATGTCCAGATGTCTGCCTTATATTGACGGTGTGTTCCCCTTAATATCTGTCCCTTTCTGGCAAATAGCTGAGGAATGGATTCATTAAATGATTACATACATTTGTGTTTATGACTGCACATTCTGTGTAAAAACCATGTGCATGCAAACCTATTAGTCTAGCAAATTTCTAAGTTTGTAAGAGCAATATGTCACAGTTGTCCCTATTTGTCCCCCATCTTAGTAGGCTTTGTCCACATTTATCATTCTAAGAGGTTGAGAGGTATGGTATGCACACATGTGCTTACTATATGCTATTGTACAGGCAAATGTGTTAACTTGCACTGTGCACCCTGTGGCTGTCATACAGTCATGGATAATGTTCATTCCTGCTGTGTCACCCTATACAGGTACCTCTGACGTGCCGCACAGACAAGAGTCCATTGCAGGTGAGACTGTCATCGGTATCAGTCATGTCAAACCATAGATCTATTCGCCATGTGGCCAGTTAATACAAGGATATACAGGTCACATCACCCATCATCCACACAGGCCACCCATGTGCAATATATACAAATGAAATGACACACAGACATGAAACCACAGTATTTGTCATTGCTACATGTGTGTCCAGCTGTGCATACAATGGTGGAGGTGTTCTACAATGGAGGCATATATACTGTACAGTGGAACACAACGTGTGGTACACAAAACAGTACCGCACAGTGAGCAGTGATATGGGCAGACCACAGGCATCACCATTGTGTTATATGCCCCTGCAATGGGTTCACACATTGTGATGTTCCATCCGACATGTCTCAGACACATAGCGTTTTGGTTGCAATATTGTCACACTTTCCCATAACCCATACCCCACATACCACACATACACCTGTTGTCTGCATAGCCCTGTGGATGGTGACATATCCAACATCTATGGGTGTATGTCATATGGGACAACACAGACATGTGTGATAGATGGCCATCACATACATGACCAACACATGTGCACACATGGCCATGGGGGATGGCCGGAGACACGTAGCCACACAGTAGATGGGATGTGGATACACCCTGTCCCACTTTGTCCACACATGGTCCAATTACAGCCATACTAGACCAATTGTACAGGTGATGTGGTATGCTGCACTTCTTGCCTGTGCACAGCTAGTGGAGGTGTCAGTGATGTCTACCTCATAAGATGTGTTGAACATGATGTCTGTATCATAGCATGACAGTAGTCACCTTTACAGATTTCACTGATAGTGATACCAAGCCACAGATAATGTACTTTTCCCTTGCTGCCATAGGACATCACTGTTAGCTGTGCACCTTGTGCACGTAGTACATCAATATCATGTGTGAAATGGTGACATGACAGGTCCGCTATGTGTGGACATGGTTGCCAGGCAGCTAACAGTCTGTAGTCATCGTGCAGGGGTGTCATCTGTATGTCCTCCAGTGACCTGTCGCATGACACAGCATGGTTTGGTGTGGTGTGTATACACCTCAGCATCGTGGGTCACAATCCACAGGTATGTCATGGGTATGCATGCAGTTCTGGATATGCAATGTGTACATATCATGCACTGTTTAGCAATATAGATGCCTCATGATGCCATGCAATGGCACAGTGTCTGTACTTCACACTGTACAGCAATGTAGATGGCTCACAGTCCCCTACCATGCCCATGCACATTTGCTCAACATGCATTCTATGTGTAGGGCATATGGACAACACTGCAATGTGATACCCAGTACGACGCTGTACATGTGTCAGGACACCATTGTGTCAGGCATGCATGCATGTTAATGCACACGTCAGCAGATTACATGTCAGGGTCACGTCAGCGATGTGTACTGTTATCCTGTTCTGGTCTACATGGTGTATCACGGGGATGCATGCATACTACCATGATCGTGTGAATTGCATGGATAATGATATGACACCTGCCTGCTGTAGTGCACATTCCAGGGGGTATGCTTACAAACACTATTGATGTCTGAGCTGCATGCTGTCAGCTGTATCATAAGCATGCTACATGCCAACTGTCATATCACATGCATGGTGTGTCAGTGTGTGTGTGTGTCAGTGTGTGTGTGTGTCAGAGTGTGTGTGTGTGTGTGTGTGTGTGTGTGTGTGTGTGTGTGTGTGTGTGTGTGTGTGTGTGTGTGTGTGTGTGTGTGTGTGTGTGTGTGTGTGTGTGTGTGTGTGTGTGTGTGTGTGTGTGTGTGTGTGTGTGTGTGTGTGTGTGTGCGTGTGTGTGTCTATTGTAATTTAGAGTCTTTCTTTGCATTCACAGGTGATGTAGGTGCATTACCCTCCTGCGGTCCATCTGATAGTGTCCCCACAGATGCTAGCAATGATGAACATATGCATGAGGTACAGGCAGGGATGTCAGGGGCTGAATCTGTGCCAACGGTGCCATCCCAGCTATGTCCCCCTCTTCCCCGCACACAGTTCAGCTGCCAACACATACTGCATCTCCAGTAGCCATAGAGGAAGGACAGTCAACGTCTGTTAACATTGAACAGGAACGTGTGGTGGCGACAGAAGGTGTGTCTCCACACCATCGTGGCAGTGTACTGACTGCAGATGTGCCACGCAGGCATGTGACTGGTGCTGCTCATAGGAGGACCTCTGTCAGACATGCACCTGCAGGACATAGCGCAGCAGCTGGAATCACCAGACGCATGTTCCAGACTGTAATGGCGGCACAGGCACATGCCGAACGGCAGAACAGAGAAGGGCAGAGGCTGCAGAGGGCTGCTATCCATACCCTAAACAACAACTTCCAGGCATTGGCAGGTGCTCAACAGCAGATTGCTGATGTTCTGGACAGGCCATTGGGTGACATGATCAGAATCCTTGACCATGGCATGGCAATCCGCGAGCGTGAGCTGTCTGTGCTGGAACATCTGATAGGGGTGAGGCATAGGCCATGTGGACATAGGCCGGCTACACCACCTAGTGCAGGTCAACATGAGCATGCCACCTCACATGGCCTCCCATAGTGCCGGTAGCAGTGCAACTGGTGCTGTGCTGTCCACACCAGGACACAGTAGGCCACATGGACATGGCCCTGGACGTTCCCGGTGGGGACACGGTTCCAGTGGCCATGTGTCGTCAGACAGTAGCCATTCTGTACCTCCACCTGGTAGTGCCCGTGCGACCCCTGGCAGGCACAGGACACGTGGCTGGTCACAGTGAGCTGTACAACCTGGTCTGTACAATCTGGAGATGTTGATAATACCTTTGTGTAGGCCTAACAAATGACAGAACTCTGTGCACACATACACGCACACAGCAAACACAACTCTAGGGCTCCACAACACCCACATGCATACGGAACAGACATGTCCAATCAAATCACCGGCCCTTACCCACACACATGATGTCATCCATTGGTGCAGCCTATGCCCCTGGCAAACAGTATCACCCTGTGCATATGATGAAGCCTGTGCCACATCCCTGTCATCCACACCATCGGTGCAGGGATATGCTCAAATGGTCTGATGCACAGGGTGAACAGAATAGTGAGAGGTGTATCTAACATTACTTGTGCATGCATAGTGAGGGATTTGTATGTTGCATTGGTTGTGTGTGAATACTGAAAGATGTGTATGTGACATCGGTTGTGTACTGTCAACATGCACCAGTCGTACCATGTAGTCCAGGTGCAGCATGCATTGTGATATGTTCACAGTATGTGTCTCAGTTACAACAGTAACAACATGTTGGTAATGATGCCCTGTTCCCTCCTGTGGTGTACTGGCATGTGCCTACAGGTAGCAGTATTTGCAGTCCCCCATGTGTAACTGTGGAGTACTCACAGGCACGTATGGCAATATCAGCATGCTAAACATACCCTCAACCTGACTGTTGGAAAGTCTAACATGACACAGATGTCTGCACATATACTGCACCGGAAGCATGTGGTCAGTTGAACAGGCTATGGTGGACAGAGACATAACGTACATACCAGGAAACATTACATGTATGTTGACATGGTGCAGGGGTTGTACACAGCGGTCTGGCCAATGATGACGTTAGAGGCCACTTGATAGCATGAAGCCACACTGTGTAGCAATAATACCCTGTCACACTACAGGAACATGGCCACATTCACGGGGTCTACACCACTATAGCGCACACCCCATAGTGTTGAGGTGAGGACCCTTGCCTATGTGGTCATCCCCCTCACAGTACTTTGCACCCACACAATGGGACACAGAGAAGGAACATGCTCAGGTAGCCAGTACAGCTGGGACAGATGGCATCAACAGGGTAGTAGACTGCATCACCATGAGGGGTTAGTCACCATGAGGGGTTAGTGATCCTGTTTTCACTGTATGGTAGCATACACCCTCACACCAAGCACTAGACAGCCATACATACATACATACACACACACACACACACACACACACACACACACACACACTGTGGTGACCAGAAATGTGTATACGGATAGCTGATGTGTGTGACGCACCACACCTGCCGACGTCATGCTTTCCACACTGCAGTATGTAAAGATCTCTACAACAGTGTACAGGTATGTATAACAACTGGGACGTAATCCCCACCATATGTGGCATATGTGGTCACACAAGCGAACACACATGGCAGTGCTGGGAATGATATACCTGCCATATGATGAGACGTTTGATAGACATGCAGCTGTATTGTCCGCATTTTGTGTACCAATGCTATGTCTGGCAATTGTGCTGCTATATGCACACGGGAGGATGTAAGTGTTACAGGTGTCATGTGACATACAGTTGGTAACGCCTGACCACTGTGTATGCGTTATGTCATCACCGTCAAGTAACAGTGACATAGCGTACTGTTTGCACACGTCATGGTAGGATGGCATGTGACACACCTGTGAGTCATCCCCGGCACACATACATCTACACAGGTGGATCACCACTTTATGTACACACATCCCTCCATACGTGATGTACAACCAACCGTACTGTCTGTATGTCACCATATACAGGTGTCAGTGATGGGGCTGCATTGCAACTGCATGTTGTAGTTAGGCGCAGCTGTGTTACGGACATCGGCCACTGCACATGCATGGTTGCTGCATGCACAGTACAGATTGTACATGTGTGTTGGTCCTACATGTGTCTCCTGTAGCCATGTTTGTATGCATTGCTATTGGTGGACATGTCTGTTGACATACATAACACATGGACTGTGGTATGATATCATGGGTGTCATGGGCGACTAGTACAGGGGAATGTGTCCTCGGTCAACATTGCTACCTCCTGTACTGTGAGCATTCAACAGACATGGACCCACCTTCCATTTGCATGCGTATGTTTGCTTAGGCCACTGCTCTGCACAGGGGACAGCAAAGGCTATGCTATGTACATATGCGTTGCGTGTGTGTGGTCCATGCACACATCCACTGCAATCACATGTATGACATATCCAAACATGTGTGTTCGTTGGTGTACAGCAATACTCATCTGTCACAGCTGTTTAAGACCCGAGACCCCTGGTATGTCTTGAGCTGACCTGGTGATGTATAATGGTATTATTGCAATGCATAACACCTGTTGGAATCCTGTCAGTACATGTGTACTCTGCACAGTTGTTGCAGACCTCTGCACAGTCCATTGGGCATGTGTCACATGGTGTTGTGGTAATGTATGGCTGTGTATTGCTGCACCAATAACATGGTGATGTCTTGAGGCATACAGTGTGGACTGCGATGTGTACGTCTGTGATCTGCACCTGTGACAGCTGTGATGGCAGCTGCATGTGTGTGACCGCCCTGTGCGTGGGGGCAGTTATACCTTACTGTGCACTTCTGTGTTTAGACTCCGTCTGCATGCAAGACAGCCCACCCTGTGCATGGGGACAGTTATACCTTACTGTGCCCTTCCGTGTTTAGTCTCCATCTGCATGCAAAACGGCCCTTTGCAACTGCTAAGTGTGTGACCATGCCCAATACACTGTTGTGTAGATAGACACACAGGACAGTCCAAACTGAGCCCTTGCATGTTGAGACTCCGTCTGCATGCAAGATGGCCCTTTGCAACTGTTAAGTGTGTGAGCATGCCCAGTACGCTGTTGTGTAGATCGACACACAGTACAGTCCAAACAGATGTGTATTACTAAGTGTGTGGCCATGGCCAGTGACACCTTGTGTCGGTGCTGTCCCTCTGTGCATGAGCATGGCTGTTGACATCCTGTATAGCCATGGTGGTCATCCAGGCAACAGATGTCCATTTTCAGCGTCACAGTGGATGCCTAGCGAGTACACACTGGTCGACTATCTTGAAGGGTGTACTGTCTATGGCGCATCCCGTGTCTATGTATTGTTGTTGTAGTGCTCTGTAAATCTTTACTTGCCCCGATCACACCACTGCCGTGTGTTTGTGTACGTCTACTGTGGGGCAGTAATATGTCTGTATGGTTTCAGACTGATCACTCTCTATACAATCCCTGTCAGCATCCTTGTCTTTGCGGATGATGACACGTACCTAGAAGTATGCCTCTGGGACTGCTGTGTTCAGTAATCTCAGTAGTGCATTCTGTAAATGCGTCATGCTGTAGTGTGATAGGATAGTTAGGTGTATGCTCGATTCCCAGCCCTGCCAGGTGTGTGTGTGTGTGTGTGTGTGTGTGTGTGTGTGTGTGCACATGCTCCCATTCGTCTGGGGACTCAGTCATGCTTTTAGATGCCTCACACCACAGATATTTCCTACTGGCATCTTTGCGGATGATGACACATGCCTAGAAGTATGCCTCTGGGACTGCTGTGTTTAGTAATCTCGGTAGCGCATTCTGTAAATGCGTCATGCTGTAGTGTGATAGGGTAGTTAGCTGTATGTTTGACTTCCAGCCCTGTCAAGTGTGTGTGTGTGTGTGTGTGTGTGTGTGTGTGTGTGTGTGTGTGTGTGTGCACATGCTCCCGTCCGCCTGGGGACTCAGTCATGCTTTTAGATGCCTCACACCACAGATATTTCCTACCAGCGTCTTTGCCTTTGCGGATGATGACACGAGCCCAGAAGTATGCCTCTGGGACTGCTGTGTTTAGTAATCTCGGTAGGGCATTCTGTAAATGCATCATGCTGTAGTGTGATAGGGTAGTTAGGTGTATGTTCAACTCCCAGCCCTGCCAAGTGTGTGTGTGTGTGTGTGTGTGTGTGTGTGTGTGTGTGTGTGTGTGTGTGTGTGTGTGTGTGTGTGTGTGTGTGTGCGTGCATGCTCCTGTCCACCTGGGGACTCAGTCATGCTTTTAGACACCTCACACCACAGATATTTCCTACCGGCATCTTTGCCTTTGCGGATGATGACACACACCTAGAAGTATGCCTCTGGGACTGCTGTGTTTAGTAATCTCGGTAGCGCATTCTGTATATGCGTCATGTTGTAGTGTGATAGGGCAGGTAGGTGTATGTTTGACTGCCAGCCCTGCCAAGTGTGTGTGTGTGTGTGTGTGTGTGTGTGTGTGTGTGTGTGTGTGTGTGTGTGTGTGTGTGTGTGTGTGTGTGTGTGTGTGCATGCTCCCGTCCACCTGGGGACTCAGTCATGCTTTTAGACGCCTCACACCACAGATATTTCCTACAGGCGTCTTTGCCCTTGCGGATGATGACACGTGCCTAGAAGTATGCCTCTGGGACTGCTGTGTTTAGTAATCTCGGTATTGCATTCTGTAAATGCAAATGCTGTAGTGTGATAGGGTAGTTAGGTGTATGCTCGACTCCCAGCCCTGCCAAGTGTGTGTGTGCGTGTGTGTGTGTGTGTGTGTGTGTGTGTGTGTACGTATGCTCCCATCCGCCTGGGGACTCAGTCATGCTTCTAGATGCCTCACACCACAGATATTTCCTACCGACGTCTTTGCCTTTATGGATGATGACACGCACCTAGAAGTATGCCTCTGGGACCGCTGTGTTCAGTAATCTCAGTAACGCATTCTGTAAATGCATTATGCTGTAGTGTGATAGGGTAGTTAGGTGCATGTTCAACTCCCAGCCCTGCCAAGTGTGTGTGTGTGCTTCCAGCTGCATGACAACAGTACATTGCTTTTACACTATTCACTCTCCATAACATCCAAGCGGCGTCTTTGCCTTTGATGCTGCTGTCTGCAGGCTAGACGTATGCCTGTGTGAATGCTGTGATCTATTAATCACGGTAGCATGTTCTGTAACTGTGTAATGCTGTTGTGTGGTATAGTGGTTGCGTTTGTGTTCTGCTCCCAACCCTGCCACGTGTGTTATGTGTGTGTGTGTGTGTGTGTGTGTGTGTGTGTGTGTGTGTGTGTGTGTGTGTGTGTGTGTGTGTATGTATCTATCTACATATGTATATATATATATATATATATATATATATATATATATATATATATATATATATATGTATATATTGTATATAGATATGTATGTTGAGATTATCACTCTTAAATGTGCTGCACTATATGTACGTGATCACCTTGGATGTATGTACATCTGCTATGGCTCTGTGATAGTGCACATACTGTGCGCTGTAGTGATCATGGGTTATACTTGTGTAGTGACCAGTTATTGTGTTGCTGGGTATTACAAGAGGCATTGGAAACAATGTTAGTACAGCACCTTTGAATGGTCGTATGCACATCTCAGCAACAGTCGGCAGTGGTTATTACTTTGGAGGGTGAGTATGGCTCATATCCTTATGTAGTAACTGACAATTCTATGCAACTCAGGTTAACATTACTGACTCACTTTTATCCACAGGTTGTGGTACAGATCCCAGGACTGTATGTGTATACATTGACAGGTGCAGGACTGGGTTAGTGTTGGATGCATGGAGGGGTGTCCATGGCCAGTAATGGTGATCTCTACAGCCTGGCAGGTACGGTCTGTAACTGTCCCACAACCCCCTGTATATGGCTGACACATGCTGTACCTGTGTATATGCAGACACACACACTTACCACAAACAGCTAGGCACAAACCCATTGCTTCACAATTGGGCCATGCAATAACCGTTGTCCCTCACACACACACACACACCTATGTGTAAATTGGATGGCTCAATGACAGCTCTGGAAATGTAACAACACACCCTGTGCATATGATGTCACCTGTGCCACCACCTGGGATGTGTAACATTGATTCAGGATCAGACTTACCATGTGTGCCATGCACACTGATGCACACAGTGGCTTTATTCCACTGTATTGATGTTACAATGCTGTTAACACAAAGTGTGATACTTCCATGTGTATATCAGCAGGCATGATGCATTGCAGCTATGACCATCAATGTAGCATAGTTTACAGCACTGTTAATTCTGATTATGTATTCTCCATCCATGTGCCATTTCACTGATGTGTGTAGTATTGGCAGCATGTGTGTCTGAGTGTGCAGTACGTGTGTGATGTGTGTAGTACACATGTATACATGCCTACAAACGTGTACACTGGCATGCACAACATTACATGGGCTTCACCATTCATACACTAGCTTACTCGTTCTTCAATACTCACACATGGGCTGACACGCACGCACACATGCTTACTCGGGCTTACTGGCACATATGGGCGTGGGCACACTGTGGGCAGGTTTGCAGGTAACATCGGTGGTATCCATGGCTTACACCATCAGTCTCCTGACTTTCCCTAGGATAGCTCATAACACGCCTCTTCCACTGAGTACTGACAGCAAACATGTGACACTGCTCTGGTAAGATTACAGTGTTTTATACATACACACTCATGTTGTCACCTATCTTCTACTCTAATAGTCCCCTTATCCTACACTACACTGTAGAGGCTTGGCCCATATGGCATGACATGTTGTGATTCACTATCCTCAGCCTCACTTGCATCAGATTGCCTACAAATGGTTTGTTACATCTCTGACAGAGCACTTCCACACATAACAGCCAGTACACAGTAGCCATATTGTCTCCAGCTTGCCATTCATCTGTATGGCGTACTAACATCTAACTAAACCTACATTTTGTATGTATATTATACATATTTGACTTATTTTGAAGCGCAGCGCATTCTCGTGGTGCTGCGCTACGCTTCCACACTGGAGATCGGGGGAGGACGACTACAGTTTTATTGATATCCAATGGACAATAATGCCACTGGTCTTAAATTTGGACATTGGCATGCTTTGACTGTATTCATACTGTATTTGCAGCTGTCATTGCTCCGTTTGACAACGTGCAGAACGTTAGTCACCTAACATCCGGGTACATTTCTGCCCATAACACTGCTCTTGCACGGACAGCTTACTGTTCCATGTATCGCATATTTACATAATTTGCATAGCTTTCACATACAAATGAGGTATGTTGCAAATCCCAACATTGTCCGTGCAACATTCGTGTTATGGGCAGTCTTACACTCCCCTACAGGAGTTTGTTGAATAGCTTGGCAGACATCTTTCCTTGCTGTACTCTCACGCTACTCGTACATGCCGGAGGCTTCGTGTATCATGGCCTAGGCTTTGCTGTGTGCTATGTCTATTTGTGGTGTATGTATGGCTGTGGATATGTTCCACTGTCATCATTTGTAAAGGTGACAGCCCTGTAGATACTTCATGTAGACTACTGTGTCATTTGACATGTCAGCACATACCTGCGGCCAATACTGAACTTCCTACTGCAGCGCTTTTCATACCTTCTGAGTTATCTTGCAGTCGATAATGCTGTTTCCTCAGACATGTATCTGTTTCTGATCATACCTCTCAACCTCCTAGAGCACAAAATCTGGACAAAGCCTAAAATGATGGGTGGACAAATAGGGGCAGATTTTAAATATTGCTCTTACAAACGTAGATAGTTGACAGAATAATAGGTTTTGCATTAGTATGACTTTTCTGAAGGATTTGGAGTCTTAAACTCAAATGTTTGTCATTATTTAATGACTTCAGTTCTCAGGTATTTGCCAGAAAGGTACAGATTTTAAGAGATACACACCAAACATATGAGGCAAAAATCTGCACATTCTGCGAAAATCTGTACAGTTACGAGGTATGTTTCTGATACAGGATATCAATTTTCTTACACCAATACACACAATATATGACGGCATCACAGGCCAGATGCCATTACATTCCTATTGCAGGACACACCCACCCAGAGGGTTGTATTCCTCACAAAGGCCAACAGGTGCTTATCCACACTAATTATTCTATCATGTACCTTATGTGTACACCAGTATTTGCACTTTCCGTCAGTGGCAGAGCTCACGTACGAGTATGGGGGACTGGACACTGTATTGGTGACACTGCATGACACCCTGAGGGACACATTTCTTTTGGGTCTATTAACCTTCCACATTGACTTTCACAAGGCATATGTTGTCATTCACATTTGTCGAAGTACATGCTTTTGACTTGTATATGTTTTGTCATTTGTCCTGATGTCTTTCTTCTCTCCTGTCCACCTAGTATCACTAGTTCTGTACATTTATTTAGGGCGGGTTACCTTCATACCTCTCACCTGTACACATTATGGGTAAATGCCCTGATGTTTGACCTATGATTTTGTTACATTTGTCATAATAATGTGCCTTTCTGGTAAATTACTGGCGAGGCATTACGGACTGTGATGTTAGATAATAATGACTGACATTTCTATTTCATGATTACTAACCCTCATAACATTTGTACTCCTGACTATGCCATTATTCTATCAACATTCTGACTTTGTCTGGGGTATATTTAATATAGTCCCTATTTGTATTTCAAGTACTATGCCTTAGTCCAGCTGTCTTATTCTGAAAGTTTGGAAGGTATGGTTACCATCTTGGTCATACGCATGTCCATCCATGATAATCGCCTACATGACACTGATATAGGTCCCTACAACTTCCCCCAATGGTTTACACAATATCCAGTAGATGGGTTGAACCTTTTTGGAGAATATAGGCATGTGCTATACCCACATAGGTATATTGATCACTCCCATGGGGCGGACCTAATAAATCTGTGCCAACCAACACCTAGGCCCATTTCTGCATACCCATGATTCCCATACCTGACACCCCTCCACAGTACCCATTAGACATGTTTAATGTGAGCGATAATAAAGTGCGAAGACACTTCTAAGCACTCACCACTCTCCTGATATCAGGTCGTACGTCATACATTCTATCGACCCATGTGTTATTACCCTTGCACCTGCTACTGTTGCATGTACAGCTATATCGTAGTTGCAGCTGTGACGTCCTTTGCATCAATGATGGTTCGCACTTCATATGGGATCAATTTTTGGGGTCCTGCAAAGGACACCTATATTCATGTTTAAAGTGTAGAACTTGCAGGCCTGTCACACTGGTACTTTCTGGGCAATGGTTTGGAAAGCAGCAGTGTATTCACCTTTCATGCATGTCTGTCTATCTATGATAGCTATACTGTGACCTATTTATGCACGTGTTATATCTACAGGGACATATGTTTGTTGTGTAAATATCTATTAATGTATTGTGTGTGTATAGATATATATATATATTTACATATATACATATGTCTATATATGTCTGTACATTCCACATTTCATAATTAGCTTTGGTTTAAGTCTGTGGATATATGTGTATACACAGATATATATATCCATATCATACCTTTCAACTGTACAGATTTTTGCTGAATGTACAGCTGTTTGCCTCTTATCTTTGGTCCATTTTTCATAACCTTGTGTCTATCTGGCAATTTAGTGGCATATCATTAAAGACTGATGTTGGACAATAATGATAAGCATTTCAGGTTACGACTTCATACCCTTCAGAGAATCCATGCTAGTGACACACCTGTTATTCTATCCACTTTCTATGTTTGTTAGGGCAATATCTGGGGATTGTCCCTATTTGTACCAGTTGTTTTCATGGCTTTGTCCGGTTTCATACTTTACGGGGTTAACAGGTATGAGCCATGTATATATAACGTGGAGAAAACAGCATTCATTTGCTATGCTGTGAGCAGATTACACACACGCAGGTGCACTTGCATATCCTTATTGTGGGTTACATATGTTTAATAGATATTTGTGCTTACGTGGCCTTTCATAATTCTGACTGTAACAGTTACATATCTGTATTCCGTTTTACGGACTGATGCGAAACATACGTTCACCTTTACATATTTAAATGTTTGTACAGCATGAACGCATTCATTACACTTTAAAGTTATATGTGCAGTGATTGTAGGTCAACCGGGACTGCATTCACTTTGGCTAGTTGCTGGAACCACTATTCTATTGGTGTTCTGTCTCATTGATATGCATACCCTTAGTACTTAGCTACATCAACATATGCCTCACCGCTTCACTTACAACACAGGCATCCATTCTCCTGCTGGGAAAAACGTAGTACTACATATTACACATTCCCTATTGTCTACTGCTGTGGACTCTAACTGCATTGTTAATCACTCCAAGGATATGCAGAACACCAAGGCATATAGTCCTGGCACATACAGGTCTTTGATTGTCAGGGTGTTCATGTAGTGATCTGGGTTTAGGCTTGTCAGCCTTGTGAACGGAACTTCCCTGGCTGAGTTCAAATGTCAGACAAAGCATATGGATGGGGTGTTTCTCCCTATTATGAATTTTTACCTGTGTTTATAGACACAGGTGTTTGGGTACCTGTCAGCAGCTTATTCTGTTGGCAATGCATATTATGGGTGGGGTTGTTACAGTCCATACTCCACGGTGAGGGGTGTTCCCATTCACATTTGACTATTACCTGTATTCAGTCATACAGGGATTATTATTTTGGACATGTAGTGACTACAGGTATGCAGTTGTACATTACACAAATGTGAAGGGTTGTTACTGTAAATATGTACGGACCATACCTCTCAACCTCTTAGAGCAACAAATCTGCGCAAAACCTACCTGATGGAGGGACAAATAAGGACACATTTTAACTATTGCTCTTACAAGCTTAGAATGTTGTTAGAATACTAGGTTTTGCATTAGCATGACTTTTCTGAAGAATATGTAGTCTTAAACTCAAAATATTTCTCATTATTTAGTGACGTCAATCGTCAGCTATTTACCAGACAGGTGCAGATTGTCGGAGGCACACAACAACAATATGAGGCAAAACTCTGGTCATTCTGTGAATATCTGGACAGTTGAGTGGTATGGTACGGACCTCTGTAATATGCTGTTGTTTTCTGGCACAGCAGTAGCTCATCATTAAAGACTGAAGTCGGAACGTGCTGACAGACAGCTGGGTTTCAGACTTCATACTCCGGACATTAATGCCAATGTGCAAACTGTTATTCTATCATATTGCTATGTTTCTAAGAGTTATCTTTACAAATTGTCCCTGCTTTTGGACCTTTGTCTCACTTGTATTCACGGCTCTGTCCAGATATCTTGCTCACACAGGTTGATAGGTATGGTCGGTCACGCCTGCACACAGTAAGTGTCCCTCCCACTTGATCAGGGTTATCCTGTTTACTTCAGTGTCTTCCTCATCCTTATGCCGTTTCCCACTATGCGAATGTGTGCAATATATTCTCCAGCCTATTCGTGTTGGGATACGTGCGTCACAGGAAGGTGTTTTATCCTGAGTAGTAGGTTATGCATGACCACTTAGGGCTGGACAGTGTCATGGACCTCTACTGCACGTTCTGACTTGTTTGCAGATATCTACAGGATTGGTCATCATGTCGTCATACCCATTCTACTATTTACACAGGTTAGTTATCCCATGAGGGATATCCCAAAAATTGGTCATGACCAAAACAAGACAGATACCGAATATTTTTGTGGCTTTATGAAAATGTGCAGGGGGTTTTACATGCAGGGGATACATGGTTTGCAATCCTGACACTGCCTACTACATAAGCGTAGGGGTCACTATGTGTAGCTGTGTCTGCAACAAACCAGTAGGCCAAGTATGGCTGGATTTGGTGGACGTTCTGGTACGGGGTCAGGTTGTGTGATGTGGAGGGTATGCTGGGTAGGCCATTATGCATCCAGGTGTGTTGCATTTGTTATGGCCAGTTCCATCAGGGCCAATCTGTGGGTATGTGACAGTGACATATCTATACATTTGTATCGCATTTCCATATTCATATGTTTGTGGGATTGTGTTCTACACTATGGACTGTCTGCTTGTCTTGCAGCTGTTTCTACATGTGTTTGTGTTTCTTTCCACTTCACCCGCTGCCCCCTTGTACACCTCCGGTTCACCTTTTCTGCATATGACACAGTATCGCCTTTGAGGATTTTACCATTACCCATACACGCCTCACATGCAAATTCCTCACACCCCATAGATCACTACTTTGGTTGTTGGCCCATGACACGGCCAGAGTAACACATTGACTACCCTACATGTGTCAGGTACCTTTATGGTTGTGTGGACTACCCTTCCATGTTTGCTTTCCACATGCTATACCTCACACACATAGATACACGCCCATACTTCACTTTCATTACTTGGTTGGTATACCCGGGTACTACCCATTTGATTGTGTCACATACAAGTTCGGCTTATACCGCTGACTTCCGGATTTTGCCAGCCTGTTGTACTCATTGGTAGGATGGCACATTTTCCTATGTCCAAGCTATTCCTTACACATATCCGACTGTTGTGGACAATGCCTCCCCACAGTCGATGGTAGTGTTTCCACCTTTTCAACTGACCACAGTGTGACATTTGCGGTGAACACAGCACATCTTACAGGCCGACACATACCCACGGTCAGTTCGGCAGATAGAACGCACAATTCTTGCCTATATCTAAGCTTATTCTTGTAGCATTTTGGTGGCTTATTCTGTTTCTTATGACATTTATGTAATATACGTACAGAGAAAAACTGTTTAATGCAACTATTACATGACGTCTAAGGAATAATTATGTCCTATAATCTCTGGACATTTGCCGTTTTTACAAGTTTGTGTCAGGACACATCTGCCCACAGAGGGACGGTCGCTCGCAAAATGGGACAGGTGGTAATCTTAGTCAATGGTATGGATCATACTGTTCCTTTCGGCCTACATGTGTCCTTATTGTTGTAGCTGTTTATATGCTCCTTCTGTTTCATTTACATGCGTATTCTATTTCCTATCACATTTGGTATGTGAAATATGGACATACCTTTTGTATGTGACTATTACATGCCTTGTGGGATATGATTCAGACATACGGTCACTACATATATCTACATTTCTCCTCGTATATTTTGTTATGGACACATCTGCCCAGCTATGTACCCTCCCTCACATTATGGGTCAGCTGGTGGCCATCTCTATTGGGCTGGACGTACCTACTGGCGGCACGCTAACATATGATACATTTCACTTCCACATGGTATAGCTATCAGCACTATGTTGGACTATGGGCACACGCTTTTCATGTCATTTGTTCAAGGGTAGGGACCCATTATTCCCTACCGTGCATTTGTGTTTGCTTCTTCATTTTCTGCTCGCAGGGACTATCTTGCATGCTTTGCATACATTTCAGTATCCACAGACACTGATAGGTGCGATTACTATTGCAGGCAGAATATAATATTCAGCAGTTTAGGTTGCTCATCAACAGCCGACATTGACACGCCTCCATGTGCAACGTCGATACGCCCCATGCACTTGCGCATGTTTCCTATGCACGTGGCTGTGGCGGCTGCATGCCTTCATTAATATGCATATGATGTGACTACTCCATATATACGCCGCACGGCCGGCACAAGTCTTACGCCAGCCTTGCACCGAGCTTCATGAATCCTGGGGATAAAGTATATCCAGGTTTTTTTGCACAGAAGGTAAAGGAAAGGAAAAAAAAGAGAAACACAGATAACTGTGATTATAGATAAGTGTGGTACACAGCACTTTGATGTATATGATATTAATTCTGTTAATTCTATACTGCTTAGAACATTTAAGCAATTATATCAGCCCCTGTCAAATAATACAAAGCAGGAAAGGTTAGCTTTTTTTCTCTTGAATAAAGGCTTCCTCAGTTCTCTACTATATGGCTGGAGAATTTAAACAAAGTTGTCAGTCTTGAAAAAATAAAACAATCCATCAAGCTATTATCCAAAGGCAAAGTTGAAGGCCCTACTGGGTTAATGACATAATTTTTCATAATTATGAGGATATCCTCACTTCTGTATTAATGCATCTTTACACACAAGCAGTACAATATGGGTATTTTCTTTTTTCATTGAGGGTTATGTTAAGGTACAAAACTAACTTTGTGCAACGCAGTTCAGCAGGGAAGAATGATCTCCTTTATTTGCTTTCATGAAAGCTGACATATGAGAATCAGCCGCTCACTGCTGTTAACATAGTCCTCAGCAGACATACTGGTGTATTGAAACATTCCTTCTAAATGTGAAATAATTTCTTACATCTGTAGGGTGTTAAATCATGTTGGGAAGTCCCTCAACTTCCATATTCAAAAGGAATGGTAGAAATTACAACTAATGAAATCTTGCTGAAAAAGTTTCGCAAAGGAAGGACAGGCATATTAGGCATTCTCCAGAATCTGTCTTTTTATGTTTGCTGCTAAAGAAAGTCTGCTGTCGAGCTATTGGAACTGAAGTTTGTTTCAGAGATCCACCTGTTGATCTGAGAAAAGATATGTGCAAGGCATCATGCAGGATGACAGACTATATTGGTCTTCTTGTAAATAAGGTTAAATGACACTCGTATATATTTTTTAATGTATATCCCATAAGTTGTTCTTGTTGTGTACAAGAAAGATATAGTTATCAATATACTGAAATTGAAGGCAGAATTCCTCATATTTCCACTCTTTTAACTTATACTTTCATTACCAAAATAGCTTTACATTCATTTCCATGTCTTTGGTATCTCCAAAGATGAGGATAACAACAGATCTTAGAATAATAGTGCACAATTTTGCAGTATTCCACAAAACTTGCTTCATTCATTACTGGATCTTGAATCAGAAACCTATCACAACTGAGTAGACAACAACTGCCAGTACTGTTAATTGAGAAAGTTGTGATTTTTTTCTGTAAGGGGCTGTGTCCCCTGTACCTTCATTTGAGAACACTATTACCTATGCAGAATTATTTACCGAAACCCTGTACAAGCATGTAAATGGCTGCATTTAAGCTGTCGTACCTACCAAAGGGAAGCCCAGATCTAACACCAAAAACAAACCACAGTGGTGGAATCCTTATCTTAACAGACTAAGTAACAAAAGAAGAAAATGTCATAATTAAATCTAAAAGAACAGTTCTCACAGAGACAAGAGCTCTCTGATTCAACTAAACCAGAAACTAATAGGTCTAATGAAGCCCAACAAGGCCCACTCTGAGGTCAGGATACTCCCACCAGGCTAAGGACTATCACAAGGACTTCTTCAGCTCTTTCAGGGACCTTAACGTAATACTCAGCAGAGTACAGAACTGTTGGTAAATGGCACAGCCTTCATTGATCAGGTTGAAATAGAAAATCTACTAGCTGATAAATTTAACTCTAACATCACTCCCTCTCTGCCCACTACCTCCTATGAAATCCCTTCTAGCATATCCTCCCCATTACCAGCATATCTTGGAGGCACTCACTAATGCCAAAAACACTGATTCAATGGGACTCATCAACATCCCTGGTTGCCTTCTAAATAGACTAAATCATGACCTAACAGGACCACTTGAGACACTCTTCAACTACACCTCAAAACAGGTTAAGTGTCAGGTGAATGGTGGTTGACAATGCTCATTCCTCTTCATAACATTGAGCTATCAACTGAGCCCATGAACTTCATAGCTATCAGTCTGACAAGTCTAATATGCAATGCCATGGAACAAATTATTATGGAAATGTTTAACAAGGATATTGGTAATCTACATACCCTGGACCCATCCAAATTTGGCTTTGTTAAGGAAAGGTTTTACTTACATGACCTAGTAGACTTCTTTGTGAGGGTCACCATGGCTATGGATGAGGAAAAATTATACATACCATAGCCTTGACCTGGCCAAGGAGATCCATACAATACCCCACTCAGGTATTGTTGGCAAATTGTCAGAACTAGACATAAATTCCCATAACTCACTGGATTGCCAGCTGGACCACAGATAAGACCCAAGCAATCAGGATCAGTGAGACCACCTCCACCAAGAGACTGGTTACCAGCAGGGTATCCCAGGGCTCTGTGGTGGACCCCTCCTGTTTGGTATCTACTTCTTGGAAGTCACGGCTAATATCAAAAGCCTCTGTCTTACCAAGTTCACAGCTGACTGTAAATTAAGAGCTATCATAGATTCCCCCCACAGCACGAGCATCTTACAAGATGGTCTAACACTGACTGGTGAGAAAGCCACAGATTAAAACTCAAAGCAAACAAATGCATTATACTGCTCATTGAGAAAGCATCCACCCAAGCTAATTACTTCATTGATAAAACACCCTTAAGACTTGTCCAATAGTTAGGGATCTGGGAATATATGTAGACAATAATCTAGCCTTTGACTAACGTGTAGCCAAAATAGTAAGAAAATCATTCTATATCACCCAACTCATAAGCAATAGTATGGCATCCATGTCCAAAGAAGTAATAATGCAGCTCTAATCAGCCTTTAGCAGACCCATCATTGAATACATTGCCAGCTTTGGCATGTAACTAAACAGGTACTTGCAACAGTTGGAACTGCTACTGTTGATCATTCAACTGAATGGTAAGTAATATCACTCAGCTCTGCTTGAGAATTTTTCCTAAGCAGACCTGAGACTGTTCTTGCCAAACTTCTTCCTAAATGCTTTACTGATTTCACCACAGAGAATGTCCAGCCTCTGCTTGACTTGATTAGCAGTGAGTTACACCCACCATGTTAAATGGTATCAGCCCTGATCTTATGAAATTGATGACTACCCCTCAGAGTACCACAGAATGTTCTTAGATATTGAGGGTAGTATACCTGCTGTTCTTTAGATCCAAAATCTTAAAATTGTAGTCATCCAGAAAACTAGATATGTGAACTCTTGATGTAGACCTAGGTGAATCAATGAAGTTTTAGTTACAAGAATAAACAGAGATGGAAGGCATGGACATCATGGCATAGACCCTTTAAAGGCACGAGTGGTGTGGAAACTAGTGACATTTGGTATGTATATAATAGCTCACACATATCTACAAATGGATAGTTAATATAACCTGTTCATTCTCCAGATTGATGTTCTAGGGAGCTAGAACATTTGTACTACTGAAGGTTTACTCACAAGTGCCAAACTGTCACATGGCTCAAGTCAAACATTGCATCTAATATTTTAAAGTTAGGGTACATCTCCATTTTATTAGAAAACATACAGCTTCTGTAGACTATACATTTCATAGATTACACATTGATCTGTGCTAAAACTAGCATTACTGCATCATTAGTGAGTCATGAAAGTAGTAAATGCTAGAACCCAATGAGAAAGCACAGTGATGAAAGCCTGAGTGCTTTTTGGTTATTCAGCCTAAGCAAAGGGGACAAAGTAGCCACTGCCATGATTTAGTTTCACACCACTTTCTGTGGCTGATAAAGCTTTGTTAAATGAATTGTTTGTAAGTCTTAAAATGGAATCCATACCTGCAGATCTCACATAAGGTGAATATTGTTTCACTGGTACAGGGATTACAGTGTCTGGACTAAGTCTAGTCATTAATTGCATATAGTAAGCTGAATATCTGGTAAATTCTCTAAATATGATAGCTTAATTGTACTAATTTCTTCCTGTATTACTGTTTTTATCATCTCTCTTAACTGCTTGAGATACTGAGCATAGATGATGGTCCACCACAGTTCACTAAATCTTTAACTTCTCAACAAAACATTTTTTAGTGTCACTCTCTTTCTTTATCCCTTAAAAATTAGAGGTTTTTAGCACTTTCCTCATAAAACTCTTTTGTAACAGTTGTCCTTCCTTTAGAAGTTCTTATGCATCCTTCTGCTCTTTGGATCTATTAATGAGACACACACTGGGGGTGTGATTCTCATCCTTCTAATAATTGTGAAGGAGACAACCATATGAATCGCAGCATAGTATTTCTGTAGTTTAACAATGCTGAACATATTCTCACTTGATCTGATTCATCATATTTCCTTAGTGCATTATTTACAGTCGGAATCATGTTATCAACATGTCCATTGGAATGTCCATATTATGGACTAAATGATGAAATTGTTATAGTCTGGAACATTAACTGGCACCACCTTTTGTGGTGCTCCATATCTTTTGATGATGCTACTGTAGCAATAAGTTGAAAAACTTCTACATATTTCAAATAATAGTCAACACATGATAGAAAGTTAAGGTTATACTGTTCAAACAAGTCAGTTCTAGACTCTAATGATGGTTAAGCTGGTATTTCATGATGTACTATCTCATTCTTTCACTGCCTTTGTTTGTTTTCAGGATTGGATCTTATATTCATTTCATCAATGGTCTCATTTGTATAACTTTCACTTTCCACTCTGACTTCTGGGATTCCCTTATCATTGTTGAGTGTAGCCTAGATGAGGTTCCAACTGGCTGAATTCACCTCACCAAAGTGGAACTCCCCAGTCACTGATTTCCATATGGACTTACTGCCTGGTGAAGTTTATAAGTGTGTCTTGATAGGGGTTTATTTGCTGGTGCAACAACAAAGTATTAGTTTAAGGGTGAGCACACTTATGCAACCAGCTTATTGTATGTTTTTTATTTTTTACTTTTTTCCCCCTAACACATTTGTTTGTTTTTCAATTGAATTGTACAGATTATAGGTCACATTAAAGGTGGGAAAAGCTTTGAACTGATTTATTGTGGTCTCATTTTTTATATCATAAAAACCTGACATTTTAACAGGGCCACTGTATATGTATATATATATATATATATATATATATATATATATATATATATATATATATATAAAGCAACAATGCATATTTGCTTATGTTTGTTTACTTTCAGAATAGTTATGAGGAGTTCTGCTTTATTAAATTGTGATATGAGGGCATTGTACTGGGTTAATTAATACTGGTTTGATAATATTACTGTGACACCACTGCCATATATTTTAAGGTGATCATTGTAAATTATATTATAGCCTGGCAGTAATATTTCAATGTCACTTTTTATGGCTTTAACCACATTTTGATAATGGCAAGGATATCTGGTTTATGGTGGTCCCTCCATAGTTTAGTGATTTTATTTCTGATGCTTTTCATTTTTTAAGGTAATGAGTATTACTTGACTATAATAGGTTAGAGTCTGTTTTGTTTTATTGGATTGGTTTAGATAATGGGTATTAAGGCTTGGATCAGGGTGAATATCACAGTATGCCAAAAGAATTCTTTTTAAGTTTTAGCAGTACTAAAAAAGGACTTTTAAATTTAATAAATGTGCTTTATGTACATATATTTATACAGATAAAACATTCAAGCATCCAGTTGATAAAGAATTCACACTCCATAGCTGAGGTAACTGTGAATCCGTCATCAATTTACAAAAAAAAATGTACAAGTATGGCATACAACAATGTAGGCATGACCAACCGTAAACTGAAGGAGCAAATTAGCAATCATATTGCAGAAATTAATAGAGATATTATCACACATGCACTTTATAAACATATTGTTGATGCAGATAGAGCACAGAATTTTAAATTTATGATTTTAAGCACAATTCAAGAATCTTTACATGGTGGGGACACTGTACATAATAGCTGAAAGTGAAGAACTTAAATAGATTTTTTAAGGCAGAGAGCTCATATTGTCCCCAGACTAAATGGTACTGTTACTTTAAATCCAGTACTGAGAAAGCTTAATAGACAGGTTCATTGAATTAATTTTAATTAAGTCATGTGTCTTAGTACTATATATAATATATATATATATATATATATATATATATATATATATATATATATATATATATATATATATATATATATATGTATTCATTGTACTGATTTTGATTTATGCCTGATGAAGCCCTTGGGAGAAAGTTTTTTAACTAGTGTTTTAATAAAATTTTGTGCATAGTACTATTCTTGTCATTCCAGTTACTTTATTTTATCTTGTTAACATGTAAAAGAACCTTAGATTAGTTTACGAAGTATGGTTTTTGGGAATGATTCAAAGAGGAGGGTTACATTAAGTTAATGAGCTAAAGCATGGAAAATCAAATAACAGTAAAATAAGTTAAGGAGATTAGCAGATATCAGCAGTCTGCAATTTGTAATTTATAAACTGCAGACTAGTATTAACTACATAAAGCAGTATGAAGTGACTTCACCAACTGTAACAACTTCCTGACCAAGCAGTAAACTGTTCGCAGTAGAGAGCTGACTAGACTCTAATACTTCTCTTGCAGTTAGCTTACACATCCTCCCTGCCCAGCACATGACTGAGTTGGTGTCAGCCACTCACTCCAGTCTGTTCCTGTCTGGTCCCTGCTGTGCCTGTATCCTTAGGCACTGGTCATCTGGGGCATATTTAGGTCTTTATCCTTCTGTGCCATAAGGCCCAGAACTCAAAATTGTTATGCAGCATAAACAGTCTTATTCTTTCGTGATAACTCCAAGGATATATAGACTGACTAATGCATGGAAAAGGGGAACAGGTATACTCATTCCTTTTAGACTGTGATGACTCCTACAGACAATGCTGACAGACAGCAAAGTGAAATGGTACTAGAAATAGACTCAATAATGGATATCTCAGTATCACAGGGAGAAACTCGCAGTAAGTCAAAGAAAGAGCTTTGATTATTTATCAATTTCAGTTTGTTATTCAGGAGAATGAACTGCTCTGAGGACACTTTTGAAAGCTTTTCTGGTGCAAAAGTCAGCTACAAATGCATAAAAATATGAATACACAGCTGTTTAAAATGGTATACCTTCATTTATTTGAAAGGCGATTGTACGATGCACCAAAGTGCAAAAGTACAACCTCCAGATGTCTGGAATGTTGAGTGACAGTGTTTTAAATTCCAATGAACGAATGCACATTGGCATTCACTCATTGGAATTCAGCATTCTCTCACTGTAATGTGATCTCAGCGTTTGTATATTAAAGCGGGGGGGTGTGAGGGTTGCAGAAGGAGGCGCAGCCCCCCTGTATAATGATGTTCAGAGATGTTTAGAGTTCTAAAATGGTCAAATCTGGCTTTCCAGATTACCATTTTTGACAGTTTGTTTTTTCAATATGTTGTCTGTCGGCATTTAAAGTCACACAATAGTGCGATCGTACAAATGCCTTTCACACAAATGAAAGTATACCATTTAAAATATAAATAAGTATCATGTATGAACAAAATAAACACTGAAACATATAGTATTACACATTAACAACAAGCAATTTAAAATGATATCAACAAATAATATAAATGATTTTGATATACAAGTGTTTACAATTTTATAATAAGTCTAATGTATCTCTATAATATGCAAATCTATAATATGCAAATACAGTACAAATTAGAAAAAAATGTAGTGGTGATTGCAGCAAGGAGCTGAGTCATCAGGAGTTTAGAACGTTAAATATGATTTGTGGTTGGGGACAATGGGGTAACTTTTTATCTAGAATATAGATGCACTCATATTCTTTTTGGAGGCTGCTTTTGAATGAACTGAACAATATTCATTTGTCTCATTTCATATAGCAAATCATTCTAGACTCCAGCACATTCTGAAAAAAATGCTTTCCCTTATAACTAGTTGGAAAGGAGGTATGTAAAGGTTTAAACCATTGTTTTTTTTCATGCGTGATCTGAGTTAGATTTTTGTTTATTTCTAAGAAATAGATAGTACGTCTCATGAAAAATAATCTTGAACATTAAGATATTAAGATGGAGTTATATTTTCTGTTTGATAGGGAGCTAATTATATCTGTCTTTTGTGAGGCAATGGTGCTCATTCCATGTAGATAAGTACATTCATCTAAGAGTTTTGTTTTTAACTTTCTATTATTAAGAAGTGTTATTGGCAGAAATAAAAGCAAAGCATAGGATACATATTCTACTCTGGGACTGAGAACATCTGGTACAATAGGTCTTCTAGCTTCCTGTAAAACACAATTGGAAAATATGTGGGCAGGTTCAGTTACTGAAGTCAAGACTTCCGACAAATATTTATTAAAACAATAAAAACAATAAAGAGTGAATAATGAGTGCTTTCAGGCAAACATGTTCTTCATCAAATAGTATTAAACAAACAAAGCAATACAATTTAAAATACTCTTCTTCTTATCAAAATTCAGTATTTTACCTTTCTTTTCCTTAGGATAGGTTTTAAACGGACAACAGCATTTAAGCTTGGGGATTTATCAGCCCCAAGCCTAACAATCCACCTTGTTTCATTGTATTCAGTGTTGTTACCCAGATCCCCACCTCTAATATTTTTATTGACAATCTGTAACACCATGAATTAGAAATTATGACCATCATTCATCTCTATATGTTGGAATAAAGCATTATGTACATTCTTATGCTTAATATCAAAAGTATGCTTTGATATTCTGTTTTTCAACACACAATTCTTCTTTCCAACATAATATGACGTGCATTTCTGGCACATGGGTAAATAGACAATGTGTTGTATCCTACATTCAGCATACCTTTTAAAAAAGTATTCCTGTCCTGTTCTGGGATGAAAAAATAAATTGTCTTTTGAAATATAGTTACAAGCTTTACATTGTCGACAGGCAAAAGTGCCCATCCTTTCTGTTGTCAAACTGCCTCTACCACACAGATTTGGTTCATGACATAACATATCCTTTACGTTTTTATTTCTTCTAAAGGTAAACTTTGTCTCTGCTCCTACCATGTTAGCTATCTTGATCTCTGTTTGTAAAACATTCCAATTTTTTTTAAAGATGTCACAGATACCCCCTACATCACTACTGTATGTGAGAAGCATACGTACATTTCCTTTACTTTGTTCAATATTACAATTCTTCATCCCTTCGTAAAATCTATTGGACTTTATGGAAAAAACATGGTTTAGCAGTACTATGTCTCTTAGTTTTGCTTTCATTTATAGTCTCACTAAGTTCCTTTTGTTTATAGCCCCTTTCCTTTAGACTTTGTTCCAAATTATCAACTTCCTGATCAAATCTGACTTCTTTGTTACAAAGGCATGAGATTCTGTGCACCTGTCCTTTTATAATGTTATTAAAAGCAAGCCTAGGATTCATGCTATCAAATGATAGTAACCTATTACACCAACATGCTTTCCTATGCAAAGCTGTTTCTGTACTGCCATTATTAAGCATAACGACAGGGATGGGGCTGAAAGTGGTCTCATCTTGTAGTAAACTTAAAAGATTGTCACAGTAAAATGTTTTACTCATCACTACAACACCCCCTCCCTTGTCCACCGGTTTAATAACCATTTGTTCAGCATGGCATAACTCATCCAAAGCTAACCTTTGTCTCATTGTCAAATGTTGACATACCTTTATAAAGGTAACCATAGTTGGATGAGTAAAAGGTATAAGAATAATTGGATGTCTCAATTCCCTTGATATAAAATCATCATTACTATTATTAAACATTTGCTTTAACATAACATTCTTTGTAAAACACATAATGTCCACAATAATCTGACTGTAATCAGCTGTTGCAGTGGGAATAAATGTTAAACCCTTGTTTAAATACATAGTTCTGTTCAGTAGACAAATCAATATCTGACAGATTGTATATGATATTACTATCATCCATAGTCATTGAGAGACTCTCCATCTCTTCTCTTTCCAATTGTAGGAAATACTCCATTTCCATGGATTCTTCTTTTTTACTGGAACTGGCAACATTGGAAAAGTTTTACTATAAACTCCAAAAGAAAGGTTTGGTCATGCCCCAATGCCGAGAAACCATCCTCAGCATTCACAGCCATTGTTTCTATGGACATACACCCATGTGACTCGACTGTAGACTGCTCATTGGATGGAGCTGTACTAATACCAATAGACTGTTCTTCTGTTGTAATGGTAACAGCAGTATCCAGCACCTTGGTGGAAGCAGCCTGATGTCATATCAGGACACATTTGAAATCAGTGGTTAGTGGCTCAGGCAGAACATTGCCTGATACAAATTCTAATTGTCACATAATGATGCTACTGACCACCTTAATAATTCTTGGGTGTAGCAACACAACTGCACTTACAATTACATTCCAAAAGTTTGCAGTTGCGTCAAAACATGTGATACATTGGTTGTGTATATCACAACATAACAACCATGTGTATGAAACAAGACTTAAGTGACCATGTAATCAACATGAATTGATATTGATGTCAGTCACAGAACATTTAATAATGATAAGTAGACATGCATACTTGTGCCATACTGCAAGTGTCTCTGTGATGGTGGAATGAGAACTGTGTAGAACGTTTATCTGCTCCACTACAAAAGCACATGTCATAATATTCCAATATATGAAACAGTGTATGATACCATGTCAGCAGCTCTCAGGAGGCATATTACTACAGTTGTTATAGAAGAAGCATGTACTGCAATGGCATAAATGCTGATAAATAGCTTAGCTCACATCACAGATTCTAATATCCTTTTGTAGCCATACTGTACATCCACAGCTCAATATAGCACATGTCAATGACAGCAACATTGAAGGGTCAAAAGTTAATAGGGACATTGCATATTATTAGGCTAATGGCCAAAATTTCATGAACTCCTAGCCATTATTATACCCTATATCTATATTAAAGAAGATAGTAGGCCTATTGTGCATATGCGTATACTTTATTGATTACATTATATCCCACCATTGGCCATATAGGACACGTGTACCACACCATGGCAGAATTATCAATCATACATACAGTGGTCATGGGATGGCTTGTAGAGGCTCAAAGAAGGACTCTGCTTCATTATTTGTGTATGCATATTTGACATGAGGACATCCTCCACTCCTCTGCAGGAAGGATGTCATGTAGCCAGTGGAAAAAGGAGGATGGTGGATATATGGCACTATATGAAAGCTTTTCCAAGTGGTAGTGCAATGGAAAACAATTCCAAAGATCATGCCATGGCCATAAGATACCACCAACCACACATACACAGCAGTAGATCAGGCCTGATTTGAACATTGCATCTGTGTATGTAAAGAATATGAATGCCATACAATGCACCACATATGTCTGACTGTAACACTGTCAGATTGCACTTTATGGATTATGATAACATCATTTTATGCTGAAGAGAACATGTTTGGAGTTGTGTAGGACACGGATGTAGAGTCACATCCCTGTGTTAAATTGTCTAAAAAGTGATAGGTGTATGTACAGACTTACAAGGCACCTGCTGTCAAATTAGAACCCCTATATGTGTAGGTAAAGTAGTTTGCAAACCTAGTAGTTAATGTTACTGCCACAACACAATTTGTCTTGTATATTGTCATAGTGCATGTTAAACAGAATGAATTCATCATTGTATGCTACAATGATATATTTGGAGCAGGGTTTGACATAGCTGTGCAATCACATATCATAATAAAATTGCCACCATAGTGACTGTTGACTGTATACACTGATGACTGCAATGAGAATAGTACACCTATCTACCTTTCTACAAAGCACAGCATTTAACGCAAGCACCAAGGAACAAGTCTGGCTTTTATAATGGCTGACAACACTTTATAGCTGATGACATCAGCAGTGTCTGGTGAGAAGAAGATGATAATAGTGTCCCATATGCTGGTGTAAAACGGTCTCTTGAATCTCAACCAACTGAACACACACACACACACCAGTTGACCACAATGAAAACAGAACTCCTATTTAACTATGTAAACAGACTAGACAACTCAGTACTTGATGCAAGCTCCATGACACAAGTCTGACTTGTACAATGCTGCAGGACAATTTCTAGTGGGTGGCATCATCACTGGATGTTTCAGAGAAGATTTTGAGAGGCCTGAATTAAATGGATGTGTAGGCATGTACAACTGTCAAAATATTGGTACTCTATGCAATTGTACTGAATACTGCAGGATACACAATTATGCTATTCTGACTAGACAGACACTGCATGTACAACTGTCAAAATATTGGTACTCAATGGGATTTTACTGAATACTGCAGGATGCACATTATACTGTTTTCCTATTCTGACTTGACAGAGACACACACACACACACACACACACACACACACACACACACACACACACACACACCAGTTGACTGCAGTGAGACTAGAACCCCTACCTAACTAGGGTCTATATTATATCATCGAACACTTAAAAAAGCAAACGCTGATTGATCCACCTAATTTAAGCGAAAGCTTACAATCTCGAACTGTCAGATCAGCGATTTTTTTCCCAGGGAAAAAAATCGCTGATCCAAAACACATACACACAACACAAGCACACCAAACAGAAATCCACACATACACCTAAAATCTGATACCTAACCCTACACTAAACTATGCACACACCACTAACTACCCACTTACCTTAACCCAAACCCTAACCCTATGGTCCATCACTATCGCACACTCACCTAACCCGCTCCCTAACCCTAACTCACTTAAATCCGCCCTAACCCTCATGTCCACTCAATCGCACACACACCTAACCCAAGCCCTAACCCTAACTCACCTAAATCACCCTAACACTCACATCCACACAATCGCACACTTACCTGAATCTGACCGGTAATTTTCCACCATAACACTGAAAATACTGAAGCAACAGAAACTGACAACCAAATTCTTTCCCTAGGAAAAAATTTGAGTTTCTGCTGCTTTGATATTTTGCAGTTTCACGAAAATAAGTTCGCTCAATCAGCATTCGCTTTTTTAAGCGTTTGAGGATATAATATAGACACCCTAACTAGTACACTGACTAAAGCAAGCACCATGGCAAAGTCTTTTTGCACTACTGCAAGACAACTTTTAGTGGATAATATTATCATTGGATGTTTCAGAGAAGATTTTGGAAAGGCTGTCTGAAATGGATGGCTAGCCATGTACAGCTGTCAAGATATTAAATATCTGTATGTTGCCACACTGATGAGTGAACAAAGATTAGCATTTGCTGTTGTATTTCCAAAGGGCAGGTATACCTTAATAAGATAACTTTGCATATTATACGCAAACAGCTGTCCACTTTACTGCAAGTACTAGAAAATATGAATGGGTATTGTCCATATAAAGATGTACATGGTATATAAGAAAGTCATTTTTTTTATTTCTGCATTGTAGTTGATATATTTTGGGACTAGTACTGAGAGACCAAGTTTCAAGTGCATGGGTGCAGGTAACACATGACTACAGTGTAAATATGTGTTCTGTCCTTAAAATGCGCCTTCCCTTTAATTGCATTTTTACATGTACTTTCATGGGATGAAGACTGAGCAGTAAACATAAGTAATGCATGCTAATGAGCACTTTCCAGAGTGCACTGCTAAGAAGCTGGTTTGTGCAATTGATGGCAAAGCATTTGTGCATACAAGATACTCATTTATACTGCTTTCCTCATTTGTGTGTAGTTAAGTAGGGAGTAAATGTGAGCTTCTGCTCCAGTGATACAATTTTGAGTCATACTGGTTTGCTAACCTCCATGCAATCATGTTAAGGGAAGAGGCACAACAGTCAGCAGTGTGGATAATACTCTGCATAAGAAACACACCTGCTGTCTAGCTGATTCTGTGGCAGTAGGTGTAAATGCATTGACAGATTTCTTTTGGAGCCCACATGACACAGAGTTTGAATCCAGATGTATCAAATAGTTTTAAATATGTTTATAATGTGATTAAATAATTATTTATTCTCCATTCAGTTTGTGTTACATTAGCACAGAGTGTTTAGGCAGAATTCTGCAGAGGTAACTACACCATTGAAGAGCTGTTCACCATCACTCAGCATTGGTGTGAGATGACACTCTGTAAAAACAAAGAATACAAAAAGTGAAGGGCTTCATTGGGTTTTATCACTTATATGTGTGTTTTGTGATTGTATTTTTTGACCAGATTAAAGGTGTTAAAATGGGGTAGATAGGAAAGTGATGAAATGGGGGCAAGCAGGGTAAGAATAAAAGGAAAGCAATATAGGAATGTGCAGGAGGGGGGTAGGAAAGAACAGTAGCTATCCACTTCTTGAAGAGTGTAAAATGATAATATGTGCAGAATATTAGCTGACTGTCACCAATCTTGTTGTATAGCCAAGTGGACCAAGTCAAGTGTGTCCAGATGACACATATATGAAGTGGAGAGCTATTTATGGGATGATATTTTTTTGTAGGACAGGTACCAATTTTTTTTTTACTTCAGTAAGAGAGGAATGTTGGGTAAAGGGCGTGGGTATTTCTGGGTCAGGTAACTAGGGTAGGTGAAGAAGCAGATGTAAATAAACAGGACAAACAAGAAAAGACACAAGGATGGTGAGGGACATGACAGACTGAGGGACACCATAATTGGGGTTAAGGAGGGGACAACCAATTCCCATGCCCATTAAACATAGGTACAGTTAGAAACTAGTCCTCACCCGCAGAACTGTTATCACTGTCCCCTTACTCTGTTGGCTGTTGGATTGCAAGACATCTTCTATTATGGACTATAAGTGAAAGGAGCCACTCCATCTGGCATAGGTGTGCACCAATGGTGCTGAGCATAACCCTATGCACCAAACCGGGCATCTTCTGGCAGGTGATAAAATCCCCACCTCAGCCACTACTCCTAGAGGGTACCACAAAATTAGCTACCAAGGTGGTGCTACCTGATGTGGAGGGCCAAATTAGTGCATGGGCAGCAAAGACAGAACTGCAAAGTTGGCTTCCAGATGTTGTGGGTGCCAGTGCAGGACCTGATGGAGCACTTTTAGGCATAGCCATGGGGTTGGCCTACCTCTCTGCGCTGTAAAGCATTTTGCGATTTGTCAAAGATGGATGACATGGAAACATTTTGATGACACATTGAAAAATAAAAATAGATAGATAAGGGTTGGGGTAAGAGAAAAGAATAGATATAATTAGTACCATCATATGACATACAATGCATTATCACAGCAATAAAGCATTTTATCTCTACTTTGACATTTAAGTATACTTCTTAACAACTACAAACTATACTTAATGATTGCTCAAAGTAATCCTTGCAATGTGCATATACTGCACATATGCTAGATCCAGTTATACAGATTAAATTAACAGCAGGGCATTTATGCCACTTTTCTTGAATTATGTAATATTTTTAAAGAATTTTACTATATATTTGTTACTTGACATAGCTGAATCCACAACACATGATTACAGTATTACATTTGACTCCTACAGCTGGCTTGTGTTACAGACTTAAGCATGCATGCTTGCTTTTACAGCTGAGATATGCATGCTTTGCTACAACTGTATAGAAGATCAATACTTTAGGTAAAATATAGTTATGCTGCACTTCATACCTGCCCCTTGTTCTCTCAGTCTCTCTAAACACTCAACATGTGCTTACCATATTCAGCAGGATGTCCTCATTAGCTCTGGGAGGAAGAGGAGAGAAAAAGAGAAGATTATTATGCATACCAGTCTTGACTACATGCAGCTTTCTATCTAATATAAATTATATTTATCTGTACACTTACAGAACTGTGAGATATCAGCTGTCCTAAACTCATCCAGCCACTGGTTGACTATATCCTTTTTGTGTCTTTTGAGGTCATTATAGCGTATGCCTACACTGTTCTCCAGTGCATGGAATGCCAGTTGCACTGAAGATAGCCTTAGCTAGACTATTCCATGCCTCATACTTGTACTGGGAGGTGGTATAGTCCCTCTGCAGCAGCCTTTGTCTGTGGCACTTACAAGGAGTCCAATATAGATTCATGACTCCATGATACCCTCCCTCTGAGCCCTAAATTGGACACCTTTCTTTCTATGTCCAGACATGTCCATTCAGGGCAAACAGCAACAGATAACAGTGCTTTCTCTCTGATTTGTGTTATCGCATTTAATGCTAGTGTGCAAACCCAAGCAATCATGCCAACTGAGTCTGCACAATGTTAAGCGGACAGCAGTAGTGCCAAACAAGAGGAAAGCACTTTATAAACTAAGAAGGGTAATGTGAAAATTGGCATGATTTTTTTGTTTTGAATGGTGATGTACCTGTTACTTGATTTAAATTTGCAGACATGTACTGTAGGTATAAATTATATGACATGACACATTTTTGTGTGGATTTACACACTGATAAAATTAATTTGTACAATGTGGGATATTACACTTTAATATGTGTATGAGTATCAGTGAGGTCTGAAGGCCATCCAAGGCCAGAGAAGACAATTATAATTACAGAAACATAATATTCAGTATACCCTTTGTCATACATATAATTCGTATGAGGTCCATTGCTATACAAACTTATTGTTATTTATAACTATGCCTGAAATTTTTTATTTTTTTTAAATTGAATGGACAAGTATTAATAAAACTGGGAATGTGCTAGATTAGATCCCAGGCTCACATGTATTTCAGGCCTGCACTTACACCTGTTACCACAGGAACAGTTATGAAAGAGCTGTATATTTTCATATGCATTATTAAGTATGCGTGTTAACCACACAACACTGTTTACTGTGCCTGGACAGCAGCAACAATTAGAGGATACAGTAAATATAATAATAAGTAGTAAGCAGTTTCTTTCTCTTCTCTTATAATTTATTTATACAGGTATTCCACACGGGGGTTATTTTTAAATTTTGCATTATATTTGGTGCAGATAGTGACTGCTTTATCAATAGAAGTATTTAAGTCAGAGTAGAAGTTAAAGCAAAAGTAACAGCTTTAGCAATGGGATCCATGGGAGGAGAACAAAATTTGGTTAGGTCATCAAGTGACTGCTGAAGGTTTGCTTTTGAGAAGTCCCTAAACATAAAGCTATTTACAAAGAAGTGCCATTTATTCACTAAAATGATCATCTGTATCTATACTGTGCATTTCCATTTGCCAACATTCTTTGGCTCAGCTGTTGACATGCTTAAAATATCTAACCTCTTTTAACAATTTGGCAAATGTGTAATAAAATGCGAGTAAAATGTCATAAGGATACTGTTTCATGGTGACTTTCTAATTGTTCTTGTTACAAGCCATTGTCTGGATTGCCAGGATAAATGTATACAATTTCAAAATGTAAACTTGACAGAACTGTTTTGAATTTCGTCAGGTAATAAGCACCTACAAATTTGTTTAGCTCAATATTTTTGTCATATGAAGAAATTGCTCATTGCAGTCTGGTCTGCAGATTCTTTTCTTGCATACAAAATATCTCAGTGGCCATGTTTACTTAGACATTTTATTTAATATCAACAGAAAAGGTTACTAATTATTTTAAAAGTGTAACCCCTTTTATCTTTAAAAATGTTATTTTAGCTGCGCAGCTTAAGACTGTATGCTATAGTACTTCTCAGTGATATGCCTCTGTGCTGCATTCCTTTGTTGGCTCTTGGATGCAATGTTTTATGTGGAGTTTACATGTGTTTTGGTTGTCTCTATGTATTGTTGCCAGAGTGTCTAATTCCCTGCTCATCCCAAAGCCATGTGGTAGGCTGAATTGGTGATAGTTTAATTTAACTATATGTTTATGTGGAATGCAAAGGGTGTGAGTATAGTTGTCATGCAAGTAACTGCTACTCAGCAGGGTAGACTGCGGCTTATCCAGAAATGTGAATTGGATAAATCAAGTAAAGGGAATAAATGAATGAAAAAAAAATGAATGAACTATTTGACTGAGCAAATGAATTAGTATTTTTAATTATGCAGATTGTACCATGTACTTATTTAACTTATCACTTGCACCTACAAATAACAGTAAATCATTGCTGACAAAGGTAGTACAAATGTTACTTTCCCCACACTTATAGGTATTCCACATATTCAACAGTACCAGCCACTGCCTTTAATTACTATGCAACAAGTCCTCTCAGCCCTCTCAAAAGCTAAGAAGACCTCAGCCACGGGTCTAAATAATATACTGGGTAGCCTGATTGTTACCAAATATGGCCTATATGAACTGCTACTTAAGCTCTTTTATTTACGCCTCCACACTGGTTACATCCCCGACACCTGGAAAACAGCCCTTACACAAAGATGGACCAAACATGGATCCTGGTAACTATAGACTCATTAGTCTTATTACTCTCATATGCAAAACTATAAAGCACATTACTTCAGACCTCATTTGGGCATTGAAAAGCTCTTAACCCTGGACACTCATCAGCCTGACTTTGATAAAGGGAAGTCCTGTCTCTTTAACCTCATTAATTTCTTTGAAAACTCACCAGAGCAGTGGATAGCAATTATGCAGTACCTACAACATATCTAGACCTCGCCAAGGCCTTTGATGTTATTCTTCAGGTAGGCATTATTGACAGTCTTTTAAAACTGAATATAAATCATTATGTTGTATGGTGGGTAGCTAACTCGGTTAGAATTATAAGTGTCACTTCTTTAAGCAAAAGTGCTTCCAGTGGTATACCACAGGGCTCAGTGCTGGGCCGTCTCCTATTTGGCATTTATTTCTCAGATCTTCAGTCTAGAACTCCTGGCCTCTTCTTATCTGAGTTTTAAGATGACAGTTACCTCAGTGTTGTTATTTTACCTACTACTGTCTCATAATTGCTCCATCATAAATTAGACCATATTAACTGTTGGTGCAAGGAGAATGGTCTGAAAATGAAGTGAAACAATACAGTATAAATCAGTTTGGTATACTAAACATTTTCACATATCATATTGGTGACACACACCTCCAATCAGACACTGATGTAAAGGATTTAGACACTCTTGTTTATAATTCCTTATCTTTTGATTATGGCATCTCATCTAATTTCCAAAGGCTTCGCCTCTGAATCCAAAGCTATCTTCATTCCCCTTTACTCATATCATATCACATCCATTGTTGAATATAATGCTGCTTGTAATGTGTTTGTTTAAACATATCTCAACTTCAAAGGTTCATAGGTAGTTACTAGAACTGCAGCCCAGTAGACCATTGAGAAGCTGAGCCCAAATTTCATTGCCTGGATAAGTGACTTGCTTGAGGTCACATAGTGGGCAAGTCAGAGTTGAGGGAATCAGGCCCTGTACCACAGGATCAACAGCGCATGGCATTAATCCTCTGTGCTAGCTGAAAAATTTAACCTTCTGTGCCAGGTGAAGGACTTGAGAGACCTTAGAGATTCATAACTAAATAGGTCAGTGGCCTCAAAAATCTTAGTCATCAGTGCAGAATGGCAGCTTCTCTCTGTACTCATTCTGTTATAGACTCCTTTGCAAGGATCTTTATAATGTAGTATAAACCTTTGAACATCCAACCCCCTCTGACCCTGTATTTGTTCACAGAGCAAATAATTCCCAAAATGCCTTGTTAAAGAACTAAACCTTTATCAACAGATAATGGTATGATAGATTCATTCCCAAGTGTTTCGACCACCTTTGAAAGAAAGTTCCACTATATATCAAGCAGAATAGCATCCTTCAAGGTAAGCCTAGATAATCAGATGGATAGTCTCACATTTTCCTCTGGTCTATCTTGAATTGCTCTCCTTGAAACTGGAGGGAACTTTTGAATATAGGGTATTAGCTAGGCTGGTAATGCACTTATCTGTGAATCCATGAACCTACTCAGACTGTGGACTTCAAGAGTG
>NC_056732.1:656486924-656603820 GCF_019279795.1 Protopterus annectens
CTTTCCCTAAATGTCTCAGTGAGGACATTAATATAGACAGGCCAGCATGTTGCAGTATCTCTCTCTCTCTGATGAGTGTCAGCCAACTCCTAGAGTGACCCAACAGACAGCCAACACTATCCTTATGTCTACCTGTTGCCTGTGATATGCCTTAAGTTTGCAGTGTGATGTAAATACACCACATTTTACATAATTGTTAAATTGTTTAGTACATTATGTCGTAGTCTACTGTGTACAGCACTGATATATCTAAGAGACGAGCATATACATTGCACATAGCGTGTGTGCAGCCTGTCAGCCTGCCTCCCAAACGCAATAGCTAAGTGGGTGATGACTCTGACTTGCTAACGAGCTACATTCTGTAGTCCTTTAGCTTCTTTACAAACTGTTTCATACTGACCAAGTGAGTCACTCAGAGCATTTTAATAGGTAATCTCTGAAAATACTTTTAAAGTCTAGTGGTATTACGTTATTGGCTAGTAAAACAAAACCAACAGATTTGCAGACAACATGATTGCCCATCATGCCAAATTACTTTGAAGTAGCACCCACAGAGATGACACATTTGTTCAGCAGATCAAAATAAACTTTCACAGATTGATACTAGGCTATCTGCCCTAGGGCATTTACAAGCCTAGCCAGAGTGTGTTTGGCTTTCACCACCCTTTTAAATGAGTTTACTATACCCTTTTAAGGTTAGTTTACTGTGCCTCTGTCTAGCAGTGATGCAGAAGTGATCCCGGGGTATACCTATGATCTCCCATCCACTAGTCAAGATTTCTCTTGAAGAGGAGCAGTGAGGGGCTCTGTCTGACATGGACTGGGATTCTATTCCAGAGTGATGGGTGCCTCTGGGTTATAAATCTGTCCCTCCAGCATGTTCTATTAATTTCTGTGCTGAGGTTTAAGTCCCTAGAGTGCGTACCTCTAAGGGATTTGGATTTTCTGAGGTGGAGCATGTCCATTAAATCTGGGTTTGACATGGCTTTATACGTCAGGCACAGGTCGCCTCTGAGTAGGCGGTATGCAACTGAGTATAGCTGGAGTTTCTTTAATCGGGCAGCATAGGTCATCTGTTTGAGTCCTTTGATCCTCTTGGTGAAGTACTTTTGGGGTATTTCCAGTTGCTGTAGGTGTCGGGTAAGGTACATCCCAAATGGGGTATTGTATTCTATTATGGGCCTGATGAGTGATGAGTAGAGGGGCACAATGACCTCTCCTGATTTAGATGTGAACCCTTTCGTGATAAGGTGGGCTATATAAAAGGTCTTTTTAACCACTTTGGTGACGTGATTGTCAAAGGAAAGATTGCTATCCACTTGGGTCCCCAAATCCCTAATTACTTCTTCCGTGCTTAATGGATTACCACCTATGTGGTAATTTGTGGGCACTTTGTTTTTCCCAAAGGGGATGACTATGCACTTTTTGGCATTTAGCTTTAGGCCATGGTTCTGGCACCAGTTATCCGTCTCTGTGAGACCCTTTTGGAGGATGTCTGTGTCAGTTAGTGAGTTGATTATGGCACCCAGTTTGCAGTCGTCTGCAAACTTGGTCAGCCATAGTCCTCCCATGTTAGCCTGTACCTCAGAGAAATATATACCGAACAAGAGAGGTCCCAGGACTGAGCATTGTGGGACACCACTAGTAACTGGTTTAGAGTCTGACATGACTCCCGCAATTCTGACCATGTGGGTTCTATCCTTGAGCCAGTTTGCAACCCATCTTATGACATAGCGGTTGATATTTAAGCTGGAGAGCTTATTTATGATGCCCGAGTGGGGTATTGTGTCAAAGGCAGGCAGGCTGTGTCGACTACCTTCCCTTCATCTATGGCCTTGGTGACTGTTTCAAAGAAGTCAACCAGGTTCAGGAGGCAGGATCTGCCCTTATCAAAGCCAAATTGGGTAGGATCCAGCGTCTGCAGGTCCCCAATATCTTTGTTTATGAGCTCCATGATGATCCGCTCCATAGCTTTGCAGACCAGTCTAGTCAAACTTATGGGGTGATAGTTTCCAGGGTCCGCTGAGGCACCGCCTTTGTGGAGTGGGACCACTGTTGCTGTATGCCATTCCTTGAGTACATATCCTGTACTAAGGCTGAGGTTGAACAGTAACTTTATATAAGGTTTTAGTTCTTGGAGCTCGTGTAGGACGCAGCCCGAGATACCGTCCTCTCCCATTGATGCTGTGTTTTTTGCCTTGGAGAGGGCAGCTCTCACCTGAGCATCTGAGATATCAGGGAGGCAACTCTCTGCTGGGATAGATATTTGCTCTTTTGTGGGGAAGGGGGGAGAAATTTGCACTGAACCTGTCTGCCAGGATGTTGGCTATGTCTGTGGGTTCAGTGTATTTTTTGTCATTTTGGATTAACTCTGAACATATCTGGGAGTTGCCACCCAGGTTTCTAACTTAACTAAAGAAGGCCTTGTGATTATCTTTGGTGTCCTGTGCAATTTTTCTCCCGAAGCTGGCCTTGGATGATTTTATGAGGGACAGTACTTTTTTGCTAGTACTGATCAGAGATGCCTTCCCTTTTAGGGATTTATCTCTATCATGTAGTTCATAGGTTCATAGGTTCATACTAGGCTATCTGCCCTAGGGCATTTATAAGCCTAGCCAGAGTATGTTTGGCTTTCGCCACCCATTTTAAATTAATTTTGCTATGCCCTTTTTCGAGGTTAGTATACTGTGCCTCTGTCTAACAGTGACCCAGAAGTGATACCCGGGGTAAACCTATGATCTCCCATCCACTCATCAAGATTCCTCTTGAAGAGAGTCAATGAGGGACTCTGCCTAACCTGGACTGGGATTTTATTCCATAGTGAAGGGAGCCTCTGGGTTATGAGTCTGTCCCTCCAGCATGTCCTATTTATTTCAGTGCTGAGGTTCAAGTCTCTCGAGCGTGTAGCTCGATGGGATTTGGGGTTGCTACATTAAGCCAATCAATGAATTTAATAACAAAAGAAAGCAGTTAGCTGTTACCAAACAATAAGGACACATTTGTTTATTTATTTATTTTATTTATTTATTTCCAGTTTGATTACCAAGGAAGTCCACTGAGCCCAGAGAGCCCGTTTTCAGTGGAGGCCCGGGGAGAAAAGCTCCATGAAACAGATTACAGTACAGATGGCAGTCCAATAAAAGTACAAGTACAAATACATAGCAAATAATAGAAAGTGTGAGCAATATTACCCATAGTGGGAAAATATAGTGCAGATACATTTTAACAAATTCACACAGTTAGTCAAAAGCTATTTACAACATTTACAGAGTGTGAGGGATCGTATGGGAATTAGCTATAGAAGGTTATAGCCAGGTATAAGGTGCTTAGGAACTCAGGAGGATACCCTCCCAGGGGCTTTTGTTAATGAGTTCTTGGTGGGGAGAATGCAGTTGCATTTCCATTTGGAGGAGAGGTAGGTGTAAAGCTGAGTTTTGAAGTTGTTTGTGATGACATTGTCCTTAGTGTGGAAGGGAGAGAGTTCCATTTCTTACCTAAGGGGAAGGAGAGGAGAAGTTGTCCAGCAGGACGTTTAGGTTTGTGGACAGTAATTAATGTCTGGTGTTCAAATCTGAGAGTTCTATTTGGATTGTATGGGGGAAGGATGTTAGAGCAGGGAATTTGGTTGGATTAAATATTAGTCTATGTGCTGTAGTGAGCTGGCGGTAGTCCAGGTAGTTTGTGAATTCTAACCATTTGAGGGATTGGGGGGTAACACAGTGATGAGTGGAATGTTTGGCTTTGGTGGCAAATTTAGAAATTTTGTTATAACAGCTTTCAAGTTTGGAAGTGATGGAAGAGGATAGGTTAGTTAGTAGTGGGGCACAGTACAGGAGGGAGGGAAGGAGGTAAGAGAAGGCCAGAGTATGCCTGGTAGAAGTAGAGAGGAAGTGGCTGTTCCTGTATTGCAGTGCACTTTTGTCCTGAATTGCAGGGCACTTTTGTCTATGGCTTGTACAAGTGGGCTTCAGAGTGGAATGTGGAAGAACATATTCGTCTGGAAATGTGACCATGTCTGCATGCCTATATAACTGATTTTTCATATTACTATGTTGTTTGTCCTGTATATCCATTGACCAAGAACTAAATTCATTGCTAAAAGCATTGCTAACATGCAGATCAGAGTTCTATTTGTGGGTGAGTATAATGACAAGAAGTTTGGTGTCTTTGGTTTGGTGATTCTAACATATTGTATGTCAGCACCTGAGGCAGAAAGGACACATAATGCAATTTATTAACACATTTGGATGAGATGTGGTATGTCCTGCATATTTATTTTAGTAAGAAGCCTGACTGCTATAGCCTGCTTTGATTGTTAATAAATGTAGCTTGTAACTAGAGACTGATGCATTTTATTGATGTAAAAACAGAAGTTTCAAATCTTATGCAGATAGTATAAGATACTGCGGATGTGAAATAAGATGCATTTTTAACCAATAAGCTGAATAATAATTCCCATGATATTGAACCCTGTTGGATTCCATTTTAGCCATTAAGAAATAGGTGCTCCAATATGGAGACTGCAGTCTGCCAGATAGGTAGTGAACTAAATAACTGTTTCTGGACTGATACCAGTATTCATTTTTCATGAGATTATACAGAAATGTGCATACCCATGAGTAGGTCATGAGTACTCCAGGAAAGGTTATTTATCTTAAAGAAAAAAAATTCTGAGGTGGCAGTAAGATGAACTTTCTGGAAGTCAGTATGGTAGGACAATAGCTTCCTGAGAGGCCAATTATTCTCATAAAGTTTTATGGCCCAACTTTATGATAAAACTAACATCTTGCAGGAATTAAAAGAGTTCAGACAGTGTAATTTGGGCACACAATTTCAACTTTACAAATGATCCTGAGTTAGAATATATATATATATATATATATATATATATATATATATATATATATATATATATATATATATATATGTGTGTGTGTGTGTGTGTGTGTGTGTGTGTGTGTGTGTGTGTCTATGTGTGTCTGTGTGGGTCTACTTTGTTTTGTTGAATCTCATTTCACTGAATTTCATTTCACCCCGACCACATCGCTGAAAACACATTACTGAAAACTCATTTCACTGAATCTCATTTCACTGAACTGAACTTAGTATATATGGCACTGTGTAGAGTACTGTGAGGCAAGTTAAAGGTATATCCCCTTTTATCCACTGTAGTGCGATCCTGGAGTTACTATATATAGTTAGGGGAGGTTTGGGGGGCACAGACCCCACCTTGCTTGTTTTATACTGTATTTCACAAAAAACTTTAAAACAATACATTTTAAACAATAGACATGCATAGTTGTAACACCAATGACTAGCTCTCTCCAGAAGACAATATATACTTAAACTAAGTGGGGGGGGGCTATGCCCCCCACACCTCTCAATGTGGGGGGGCTGTGTCCCCACACCCCCAACTATATATACTACCTCCAGAACTGCACTACATTGGGGAAAAAGGCATATACCTAAAACATAAAATCAACTATTCTAACATTTATGCAGGGGGTCAAGCCCCCCTGCACCCCCCGCACCCCTATCAACTTAAATATACCTACTCCGAGATCACACTACAGTGACATGAAAGGCAAAGTTCCTGTTCTACACTCTACAGCAATCCCCATTCACTATTTATGATATTACACAATCTCGAGATTCTAGTCGTCAGTATTCAGAGTCTTGGGATTGTGGAATGTTGGCACTATGTAGTGAACCCATTGACAGACACATCTGGTGTGCTAAAGTCAATACGATCATAAGTCAGACTCAAATCACAAAATAACAGTAATATCAATGACTTTCTTTATCCCTTCATTTCCATGCTAATCATGATGCCTATGCCATCTCATTCTTATGCATTGGTAGCTACCAGTCAGCACTTGTTGATGCTTTCAATAACAGATGTGGGCTATAAAAAACTAAACAGGTGCTCTATTATTCAACAATTCAACAATTACAAAAATTAGATGAATGTTTTGCGCAATGCATAATAATGTAGAGAGTAGATCTATTATTCTTAAATTCATTTCAGTGTAAGGTTGCTGCATACAAAAATATACTTAAAGGATTAGGAGTTTTATCTCTGCAAAGAAATGTCATTTTTTTCTGGAAAAACAATAAAGGATAATGACTATAAAGCTCAGATGTGTGTATAAAGATCATTTCAGAAACTATTGCTAAGAGGAGAAGAATTTAATTTGGGAAGGTGTGGTACAGGATTTAGTTAATAAAAGGAAGTTAATATATCTATGTATAATAAGGGAATGAATTTTTGACCGTTTGTCAAATGCAATATTCAATGCTAAGCCATTACTCATTTGGGAAATGGGTGTGATGATCTATGATTTTTGGCAAACATGAAAAAGGCATGCTGTCTGATCCTTTATATGATACTGAGAAGTTAAAGCTTTTATTTGCAAGCATATATGCAAGATATGTGGCTGAATTGGAAATTGATAGTTCTATAAGTGGCACTTAATTAAAGTGTATCAGGCTGAATATTGTTGAATTTGGAAATGAAAGTGCAGCAGAAATCATTACCAATAATTATTTGCATCACTTGTTTTTAAATGGCTACATTTTATGGAGATTTACAGACCCATATTGCGTTGCAAGTAGGTTGAGTTATAAAAAACTCTGTTTAGCCAAGTGATTTTATAATATACTGGGCCAGATTCCATAAAGTTTACTGAAACTATTTGCGTACACCGCAGCATACTGAAGGAAGACTTCAGCACATCTGCTGTGGACACAATGTCAGATGACACCCTGAAGGCAGTCCAAGTACTTAGATATTCATTGTAGGATAATAAAGAATTGCACACACACCCATCTGATTCCAAAACACATCGTATGCACACAATGCAACTTAAATGTGACAAACTGCCACATTGTTCATTGGTGTACTGACAACAACTTAGCACTAAATGTTGGGAAAACCAAGGAAATCATCATCAATTTTAGGAAGGAGAATAAGCCCCACACCTCTATCATCAATGGTGATGCAGTGGAGAGAGTAAATAGCACCAATTTCCTAGGGGTAGATATCTCACAAGACCTATGTTGTGCCACAAACACTTCCAACCTTATAAACAGAGCCCAACAACATCTCCACTTCCTTGGGAGACTTTGTAGAGCAACCCCCCCCCAATTCCTACTTACCTTCTACTGAGCCACGATTGAGAGTGTACTGACAAACAACATTGTTATTTGGTATGGAAATTGCTCTCAAGCTGATTGGAAGTCACTGGATAAGATGGTTAAATAGATCCAAAAGTCATTGGCTCCAACCTTCAATCCCTACATGACATATATTCAAAGATATGCTATGGTAGAGTCTGAAAACTATTGGGGGATATACACCATCCAGCTTATGGATTGTTCAAACTCCTGCCAATAAGGAAGCACTACAGAAGCATTAGATGCAGAACATCCGGAAATAGATGCGGTGACAACATCATGCTGAGGTGAAGGAGTATGACTGCAAGTTGAAGACCTTGTTGTGACTGGAAGGACCACAGCAGATGAGCCAGCAGCTAGACTATGTACAGGATGGACCATAGATGCTGATGCTTGATGGTCAAGGGTGGCTCTGCAGACAGGTGGCCTGCCTCTTCCAATTTTGCAATTTGCTGAGCACAATCAGGAAACTCAGAACCCTGCTGGTTCTATGACACTGATGCAGTACTGTAGACACCAGGGTTTCTACTGACCACATCACAGCTAGCAGACTTTTATTTTGAGCAGCCAATGCTGACATCATCTCAGCAGGTCTGTACTCTTGTTCTTCATGTGTCACATGTAGCTGGTGTGCCTCATGATCTGTGGCACTTGCAAATGCATGGACATCTGACTGATGCATTGCTGTGACCATTCATTTGCCTGCAGCAGAAGACACCCCCTGACACCTGGCCATGCACATCTGAATGCTTAAGTCTACCATGATGCCCTGTTTCATGTTGTTGTGGGAACTGCCATCATCAGTGGTCTCAGCTGGGGTTTGTCATTCAATGGTCTCAACCTGTTCAGCATCCAATGTCCCAACATCCTACAATTGCCTAGACAAGTTCCCCTACACATTTAAGGCTACAACTTCAGCAGCATCACTGTCAACATATTGGACAGACTCTAACAAAACATCAAGGTCCTGTGGGCCAGGTTCCATAATACCATGCTAAGACACATCTGAAACCACATCATGATCACTGAATGGACTGATGGATGGTACAACAGCTGATGTGCTACAAGAGACAAAAACACAGATCAGGACATGAAGGATAGCGTCAAAGACATATGACATATATATCACTCTGCAATGTTACAAATAATAATGGCTTTACATGAGGTCTACTGCATATATGTTTTACAGAATCCACATACATGGAGCATATAATTAGTTTACAAGGGCAACATACTTGACATATGTAATGAATACAAACAAAAACACACCTGACAATGCTACATGGGAAGATGGTGCTGTTGAAGAGGGATGAACTTCAAGTGCTGTTGGGAAAAAACATCATTATCAGTCACATCATTGCCACCATTAACCAGTCTAACCCAGTAAAATAAACAGAAGGTTTGATATACACATACCAGTCATATGTACAGTAGACAAGGGTGATGCAGATTTGCATTATGAATGAGAAGAAGTACACAGTATTAATGGAGGACAACAACAGGATTAATAGCAACGACTGGTATGAAACATAGTTAATATCACCCCCCTGACAGACCCCTGCTGTGGAGAGGTTGTGGGCTGTACTGTGGATCCCGCAGTGCGAAAGTAAAGAGAACGACAACACAATCATGTATTTATCAAAAATCAATACTGACAGGAACACATATACAGCACAGTAACATGAGCTGCAAATACTCATGAGATGGACATTGTAGCTGTACACCAGATGGGTCTATATTGAAAAATATTGACATAAATATCAAGTATCACATGCATGCTACACATTGATGTAACCTATGACACTTTTGCTGTAACATACTTGATCTGACTGAACTTGAACATGCATGGCTTGGGCCCCCATTTGATGTACCTGTAGTGTACAATGTCAGCAAAATAACAATATGACAGTAAAAAAAAAGTGCCATGAAATGAGGCTGAAGCAATAACAGGTATTGGTAACAGTAACAGTATGGAGACACTCATCTATGTTTCCCTGGTTTAGTCACAAAGTAGATGGACCTGTAAATATTAATGCAAACAGCATCACACACGTTGTTTGGACTGCTCTGTCTGTATTTCAGGTGTATGAATATATGTCATTAAACTTACATTCATAATCCAAACCTTGTGTGGATCTGTGTGCATGGTTCAACTCTGCTGCTGTAAATCAAATATAACAGTAAATAATATGAATGCTACAGCAATATGCAGTAATTGTCTCTATACCCAGCCAAGGGAAACAGGAAGACATATACATTTGGCCTGGAACTCCAGCTTCAATCTCACCTTGGGTATGCATCATTCACCTCTTGCTGTATGCAGTGAGATCAGAAATATTGTAAATGTCATCAGGGTGGCAAGGATGGTCCACCACCAATGACATCTCTTGATCTCTCATAATGTCTTAATCTGTTGGGTGTATAAAGGATCATGTCTGAGTGCCATCATCTGCAGGCATCACAGGATTGTTTGTAACCTCTAATTTTATTTATCATGTTGGTGAGGCCAGTCCAGCTTTCATGTCTCCAAACTGTATCACCAGAATGGCCAAGGAGTATACTTTGTTGTATCCAGACTGTATAAATTATGATTTAATTTTCCTGGGGGGAGAACTCATCACCCCAGGATGGTTGGCCATCTGAAAGACAGTGATGTGCACATGATAATATCCCTGTGTGAGTCTATTTATGCAGTTTGCAGACGGCAAATGACAAAATAAACAATATGCATTCCTGTGCAGTGCAAAGGCCTGTATAACACTGTTTGCAACAAATACTAATGTGACATATAAAAAATAACAACAATGCCTTCATGCATGACACTTGCAAATGAACATAACTTGTAATATCTTTACAGTTTGTGAGTGGGAATAGAACCCCTCACACTACATATATGTTGAATGCAGACCCAAAGACAATACCACAGGAGTCAACATGCATTTTACATGAAAATACTACAACTGAACAACTTATAGAAAGTGTCAGAAAACCTGCACCTTCACCTTGCAACGTACTGGGAACCAGGGCATCCATTGCAACCATCTGCTGCCTTTTACCCCAGCCTGGAGCCTTCATCACAGGGCACCATCTCTTCCGACCTGGAACTTGCTCCGGCACCAACACTGCTTCAGACCTCACCAGGTCCTGGAATAATACCTTCGCCTGGGCTAGGATAGCTTGCCATTGCTGGCGTAATCCTGTTAATGTTGCCATCTTCAGAAAGAAACACACAACATTAATACTGCACCACCAACCCTTAACTCAGAGATACCCCCCCCCTCCCACTCAGTGTAAGCAAGTGATTAACCAAGCTTTTGTTCCCCTAGCCTGCTTCCCAGTATCTGAAAGGGATTTAAGTTTAACATCCAGGTTGGAAATTATCAACAACTTGGTTAACTCAAACTTCTCACATTTGACTTGTAAGTCAGAAAAGTATATGCTGAATGGTGGAGGTCGCTGCCAGGATCCTTATATGATCGAAAAAGATAATTTATGCAGTGGGTTCATGCATGTGATGTGCATGGGAATTCAAATCAACAAAAATGCTTTATAAAATTGTCAAGATCACGTCATTCTTCCATTGCAGTGCAATAAAATCTGTTGTGCTCATTCATCTCTGTACTTTTCACATTGTGCAGATTCTGAATTGAACGGGTAATTCAGTGGTACTGTAGAACTAATTTCCATATTGTACTGCACAACAGCTACCTGACTCTTAGGCAGCATGATATGGTTTTAGCAGCCATTTTTGGCAGGTCTCTAAACTAGAACATTTTCTGCATTTCAGCCACTATCCCCCATCATTCAGACAGTGACTCTAGTGGGCCCCTGTAACTTAATGTGAGGTTTCTTTTTTGTTTGTTTTATTTACCATGTGGATCACAGCATAACCCACATGCTCCCTCGCCCCTGCTCTCACATCCCGCAGAGTCGAGACGGACTTCAACTTACCCTTCCCAGTCACCACTACTGTGCATGCGCATATCCCAGTCCAGCCACAAACCATGGTTTAACTGGTGACTCCACAAAAGGGCCAGGAAGTCAGCAGGGAACCACCACACGAACCCACCAGGGAGAAATTCACTATCCCTCACCACTACAACCAACGGAACTGCGAAAACCCCCTCCTTGGGTAGGGAAGCCATCACGGAGCTCCTTACCCTCCAACCATGAAGCATACTACCAGCAGGCTGCCAATCCCGGGACTAAGAAGAACTGCATGGACTGGATGCTGAACGAACCCACCTGGGAGAATTCAATATCCCTCACCACTACTACCACCGAATTACAGGTAAGCCTATCAAATAACTGTGACCTCGCTAACAGCTGCAGCTTTCTTGCAAGGATCACCTGCCTATCACCTTCTCGGTAACCTTCTGATCCCTAGATCACCACTACTGGTCCTGCGGGATCCCCACACCACCCACACAAACACCAAAAAAAAAAAAAAAAAAAATATATATATATATATATATATATATATATATATATATATATATATATATATATATATATATATATATATATTTATATATATATATATATATATATATATCCACAACCTACCAACTGCCCAATGCTCGTCCATCACATCCTTTCCAAAACATTCCTCAATCCTCCAAATACCCATAGGTCATCTGGACGTGAGCTAGCTGTACTCTCATCCACCATTTCATTCCAAATGTAACTATTTCCTTTAGCTCCCAACACTTGAATCATCATAAGTCCCACCCTTTCTTTATCTCACTTCCTTAACTACTCCAATCCCCTTTCACGCCTTCATTGCCATAACACTAATTATAATCAACCACTCGCCTACTCCCTAGTCTTGTCCCCCCCTCCCCCCACCCTTTACTCGTGGGTCCAGGACAACTTAGTTTGTCCCAAACTGCATGTGTCCTTTTAGTATGTATTTTATTTTATAGACATTCATCAGTTTATTTTTTTTTCCTTGTTGTTTGGTGTGAACTTCTTCTTTCCTTCTAAATGTTCTGTGTCCTCAGATTGCCGAATATTTGCACCTAGAATTCCAAAGTTGTCAGGGGCATCTCCTTGTTTCATAGGGGTTAAGTGACCTTTACATACAGTAGACACATTCTTTCCTAAATATGTTCCATTTGCTGTTGCCTAACATTATTTATCTCACCAATCCAGTCATTAATATAAGTAACTAACAGTTATCCAAGCCGTGCCAAGTGCACAGTCGCAATTGTCATCAGTACTTCTAGATTTGCTAATAATGGAAAGGAACTCATCCAACTTTTGACATGAGTAACACAGATCACCAGTCTTGTCAGGCATTACCTTTATATATACACACAGCATTTATTATACTGTACAAGGTATTTTGCTTTAGCAAATCATTAATGGCATACTCATTTAAGGAAGCCATATTCAGCTGCAAATAAATAAAAATTCTGAATGAAAAAATAATCAATTACCAATGAATTCAAATAGAACAAATCAACTTCTGTGAGAAAAATCAGACAAACAATATACAACTAAATATTAAATTAAGGACAGCAAAGTTGTTTCTTTGACCGTACAAGTTGTGAAAGTCACATAAAAGCTGGAATTCCTTTACATTATGCTCGGATATGTGTAGTAGCTTCTGCTCACTAGTGCTCGCAGTAGCACCTTTTTTTAACAGTAAAGATCAATCAATCACAAACCAAGTCAAGATTGTTTAGATAAACTCTGGATTGTCCTCTCTGTAATCTGTATGAATTTATAGGTGACTAGGCTTTTTGGTATGGCTAGAGTTTTCCTGACTAAAATCAACTTTTCTAGAAACTAGCAGTAAAAATTAAAACTAAAACAACAAAATAAAGTAAATCTTCTTGTCTACAAGCTACCCCTTCCTTCCTACAAAGTGAAAACCTGCTGTAGAAAACAAAATATAAATTCAAATAACAACTTATCTTACCAAACTACTGCACAGGCAATCACAAATGCATGCAGGATTGTTTAGATAAGCTTCTGATCCAGTAGAAATTCTCCATCAGGTCCCCCATCTGTGTTTGAAAGTCATCAGTCATCATCTCCCTGATCTGGTCCATAAAATCATCTGACTGTGGTGGTGGTGGTGGTGAATGTCTCCTCTGGGGAACAGCAGGGATGATGGCACATTCAGGTCCAGGTCTTTCCTCCTTATCATCATCTTCTCCATCTTGGTCACCTTCATTGGAAACCAAGCAATTAGGCAGTGGTCTACCATGTGCTGGTGTCCGGTGCTTGATAGAAGAACAGCAATGGGTCCCATGCTCTGTCAAGGTGAAACACATAACAAGAAAGAAAATAAGTACAGAATATGTATTCTTGCAACTATATGACATTTAACATACCCACAGTGGCACAATACACAAGTGGAAAACATTCAGTATGACACATTACTATAAGGTATGTCCATAGTCAAATCTACCATCACATGCAATGTAAGGCATGAATCCAAATCATAGCGATGAAAACTACTTACCTATCAGTCCACATATTCCTGCGCAAAACGTGGCTGCCACGAAACACAAATTGATGTGTGCATAAAGAATGCAACAGACAATAACTACTATGCTTTTACATGCTCCCTTAATATGAGAAAAAGGTATATCACCATACTTTACAGGTGTCATTAAAACTGATGATCTAGACTATAAGGGTATGTATAAGGTCTACAATGAAGATAAGTAATGTTAGTGGGTAAATATTCATGCACGCAATACATCCCAAGTCTTCTATTATCTATACTTATGGAGCATTGTGCTTATGGATGATTAGGCTCATGTGTGAGCCTCTTTATACATCACAGAATCCAAAAAGATTACTCCAGTACATGACAAGGCATGCATTACACAACTTATGTGTGGAAATACTGCCATGACCTAACCAATTTGTATCAAGTCATCATTAAACGTGACAAACATGTGCATGGGCAGTACATGCATATATCATGACATATGAAGACAGGCATAATATGACATTTCACCATGCAATACTGACATATGTCAGCATTGCAAAACAAGTGCTGCCTTGGCTAAATAATCTATCTTTGTGGTGAATGCATACAGTGGCTGCAGTTAAACAACCCAAAGGTATGATTGTGCAGAGAAGGAGTAATAACATGGATCATGGCTTCCACATTACAAGATGGGTAAACTACAGCCCAACATTCTCTATGTGCTGCGCATTTGTAAACCAAAACATGTAAAGCTGACTGGATATCAGCACAATGCTCACAGCAAACAAAAAAAAAAAGCACAAATGCAGAGGCGCTGGAAGTTGTTGAAGACTGGAGGGGGGGGTGGAGGGTGAGGGGGCACTTAGTGATCAAAAAAGGGCAATTTTTTAAAACTATTTACTACCACAACATACGTTCACTTGGAGGACATATTAGGCTTAGCCAATTTCCCTTTTGGTGCTTGAATTAACATTTCCTGATTGGTCTTACCTATCCCATGTCTGATAATTGTATGTTAGCCCCAAGTGAGAATAACTGTGATCATACCATAGATAATTTGAGGGGTCTCATGTAAAGAATGCAGCATTTAGGAACTGCCTCTCTCCATTAGTGACATGAAAGGCAGTCCTGGAGTACATTTTCTATTACCCATCCTTAGATTCAAGCTGCATTTGAATATGAACAGGAATGAGCTTTGTTTTACTCGAATAGATAGTCTGTTCTGGAACAGTGGTAGCTTCTGTGATATATATCCATCTCTCCACAGCATTCAATTTAGATACCTGGACTGAGTATTTCCGATGCCATTTGACTTGCTGATATTCAGTAGGTCCATCTGTATTAGGTCAGAGGATGCCTTGTATGCCAGACATGTCTCCTCTAAGCACTCTGTAGGATACTGAGTATAGTGATAAATCTTTGAGCTGGTCCATGCAAGACCTGTTGTTTAGGACTTCTCTCCTTTTAGTAAGGTATCTCTGTGGGTATTTCAATTGTTGCATGGGTCTGGACAGATACATGCCAAAGTGGGCATTATACAAAATGATTGACCTAATGAGGGCTTTATAAAGGGGGACAATAACATCTCTAGATCTAGTCACAATCAATTTATTCATAAGCTGTGCAATATAGAAAGACTTTCTTATGACTCTGGGCACACACTGGTCAAAATTAGGTCACTGTACACACAAGTTCCCAAATGCCAAACAACTGAGTCAGTTTTCAGGGGGCATTGTCAATTTGGTAGTTCCCTGGAGCAGATGACTTCCCAAAGGATATGATAATGTATTTCTTGGAGTTTAGTTTCATTTCATGGTTCTGACACCAGTTATTGCTTGGGACAAACCTTCCTGCTTGATGGTTAAGTCCTTTGAGGATTCAATAACTGTTCCTAGCTTGCAGTCATCTCAAACTTAGTCGGCCAAAGCCCTTTGGTATTTCCTTTTACTTTTGAGATGTATATGCCAAACAGAAAAAGTCTCAGCACCGACCCCTGGGGGACTTAATTGGTGGCTGGTCTCTTCCCCTATTTTGATCTCCTGCATGCTGTAAGCAAGCATACATGTATGCATTCTTTGATTCACCTTCCTGATTGTATTAACCTGATTGTATTAAATTATATTATTTGTATAATACAGTACCACTTGTTAAAATGTGTTTTAAATTTGTAGTTTGGATCAGTCTTCTAGTAAGCAATGAAACAAAATGTATGAACCAATAATGACAAAACTACCCATTTCAGAAAATTTCAACCATAAAAGGCCACTCAAACTTCTAACTTTACAATCCACCAATATCAGTAAATATGCACAATCTCTGCAGAAGTAAGCCATCTAAGCAATTCCACATTAAACGGATCTGTAACTAATGAAGAGGTTTCTTTGTTTCATCTACAAATAAAGTGCCTATTACCGTTGAGGAATAAATTGCCTATGCTACATTAAAAAAATGATAAGCTAGTAATTTTGCAATCAGGAATGGATGGCAAACTGATAAGAGAAATATAGTTACTAGGTAACTCCTCCAAAGAAGGACCTTCATAGGACTGCAGCATCCACTCCCTTTAAAGTACAGCACAGTACAGTATCAGTGATTCATCTGCATACTGTGGGAGTAGAACCCACAGCCTTCTGCATCAAAAGCAAATATACTACCTGTTGTGCTACTAACAATGCAAACAGCTTAATATAAGTAGCACTAAACTTCTCTATCCCTGAAGCTCTCAGCTTCTTGTAAAATCTAATTGACACTCAACTAAATCTCTCAACTTTGCAGCACAAGAAATCTGGAAAAAGACAAAATTTATTGGGGTGGGGGTAAAAACCATGTGTTTCCTGGAAAGATAGGAAGACTGAAAAGGGCTATCATTATCTGGTGAATTCAGTTCTTACTGATTTGCCAGAGAACCACAAATTTTAACAGGAGCAGACCAAAAGTATGAGCCAAATATTCTGTGAAAATTTGGACAATTGAATGCTAGGGACTCAACTCCCTGAATCACAAGTGGTGATATGGGTAGAGAATTCAGGCTCTTGTATACCTAGCTGGGGTATTTTATACACACACACACACACACACACACACACACACACACACACACACACACACACACACACACACACACACACACACACACACACACACACACACGGGAGCAGCATAACTCCTGCAAATAAAAGAACAAAACTCTCCTTACTGGCATGACTCTGGCAGCACCAACAGAACAGCAGCAGCATGACTCCTGTAACACAGAGCAATAAGAGAACAAGAACAGCTAGTTTAGTTAGTTTAACTTCCATGTGTGAATCCACGTTAGCGTAAAAACTCCACTTCCTTAATTTTTCCCGACAGGTCTTGCAGCTGTAAAAGTGTGTGGGGGGGGGGCTCCCCCTCCCCCTGGGTCTATGGTTCCGACACCCATGCACAAATGTAACATTTCATAGCTCAGAGTCTGGAACATTTTAATGGAATACATAGCTGCTTTTGACAGACAAAAAAACAACAGAATTCATGTTTATCACATACATCAAAATGTAGGTTAGGTAGGAGGCCAGGAAATGTCTGAATAGATTTTATTGATATATACAAGATCCTTCCTCACAAATGTCCCTGATTTAGACTCAAGGTGTTTATTAGTTCTTTTCACACCCTTCTGACAACATTAGGAGAAACAAAAAAGAAAGAAGTGTCAAAACTCTGAGCAATCCACAATCTGGTAGGAAGGAGAACAAAAGAACCGCTTATTCACAGACTAAGCGCTTTCACCCTACGTCCATAGGGAATCATTAGAGTGAATTAACACAAAAAAAATTCTACATTTATACAACTCTAAAATACAACACGTCCACTATTAATTAGTCAAACACAATAATAAATGTACTATAATATTAAATAACTGGATGACTAAATAAAAATATATATAACCATGCACAAATAGATATAAATATACATAAATATGTGCAAATCCTGCTATAAATAAATAAGTTAAGTTAAAAAACATGACTAACAGAAATGTACCACAGAAACATACATGTATTTTAAACCTACATATGTGACATTACAAAAAAAGGGAATGGGGTGTTATTGTAAACAAGACATTATTTCTAGTGGTCACCTTAAACCTGCAATGTTCTTAACTTCAATACAGAACTTAATGATATATTATCATTAAAACCAGGACATATAGTGGTGTTTGTCCTCAATTGCCATTCTAACTCCAAATTCTCTAGGTATATGTTGACATCACCCTCTCTAAAATGGTCAACAATTCTGTCATTAATAAAAAACAAGAATTTATTGAACCCTTACATTTCACTGAATGATTATAAAGTGCATGACTAGCATGCCTCTGGCTCTGGCAGCACAGCAGCAGCATAACTCCTGTAACACAGAGCAATAAGAGAACAAGAACAGCTAGTTTAGTTACTTTAACTTCCGCCCGTGAATCCACATTAGCGGGAAAACTCCACTTCATTAATTTTTCCTGACAGGTCTTGCAGCTGTAAAAGTGGGGGGAGCTCCCCCTCCCCCTGGGTCTATGGTTCTGGCACCCATGTACAAATGTAACATTTCATAGCTCAGAGTCTGGAACATTTTAATGGAATACATGGCTGCTCTTGACAGACAAAAATAAAAAACAACAGAATTCATGTTTATCACATACATCAAAATGTAGGTTAGGTAGGAGGCCAGGAAATGTCTGAATAGATTTTATTGATAAATACAAAATCATGCCTCACAAATGTCCCTGATTTAGACTCAAAGTGTTTATTATTCCTTTTTATACCCTTCTGACAACATTAGGAGAAAGGTGATGCATTGCACTTACTACATTTTTACAGTGGTATACTGTATGTTAACTTTGGAAATTGGATAATATTTCTCATTCCTGTGTACTGTTTGTGTCACACATTTAATAATGGTAACATAGAAAATGTGTCCCTGATTGCCACTGGTTATTTCTGATTAGTCCCTGATTATGCTGAGATATATCCCTGATTAGGTGTGAACTTTTTTCCAAGTCTACAGGTGAAGTATAGGTTAATAGGTTCATAGGAGGTTACTAGGCTAGCAGCCCTAGTGTGCTTAAAAGCCAAACCATGTTAATCCCAAGTTGCCCCATCTGTCCTTATAAGGTGAACATATTTTACAGAGCTAATCTATGGTCAACATTGACTCCATCTGTCCATGAGGGACATATGTGCCACCCCAGGGGTGAATTTACACTATCCCATCCATTTGTCCAGGTTTCAGCCTAATAGGGTCAGTGAATAGCTCTGCTTCACATCAATTGGAAGGTTGTTCGAGAAATGGCAGTCTCTGGGAAACATATTTGCCTCTCCAGCATGTTCTGTTAATGTCATAGGCTAGGTTAAGATCCACAGAGTGAGTGACTCTTGTGCCATTATATTTGTGTATGTGAAGTGGAGACTGCCCTGTAGGCCAGGCACAAGTCTGCTCTCAGCAGCCTATATGATACAGACTACACTGACAAGACTTTTAGTCTATCCACATATGCCATGGTTTGGAGGTCTTGTATTTTCTTGGTAAGAAACCTCTGTAGTCTCTTCAGCTACTGCAGGTGTCTGCTGAGGTACATGCAAAAGGGAGCACTGTACTCTATTAGTGGTCTGATGAGGGTTGAGTACAGTAGGGCTAGAAGATCCTTAGACCTGGATATGATGCCTTTGCTTATGAGGTGCCCAACATAGAATATTTTCCTTACCACAGAGGAAACTTGGTGGTAGAAGTTTATATTGCTATCTAGCTGTGTTCCTAGGTCTCACACCACGGGTTTGACCTTAAGGGATGTCATCAATACTGTAGTTAATGGGGGATTTTACTTTGTCAGAGGGAATAATAATGCACTTTTTTTGTTTAGTTTTAGACTGTGGCTTTGGCACCAATTATTTGTGTGTGTTAGCCCTTCCTGTAGTTAATATTGTTGAAGGACTCAGTGATTGCATTCAGTTTGCAATCATCAGCAAACTTGGTAAGCCACAGGCCATCTAATTTAGCCTGGACTTTCAAGAAGTATATTCCAAACAGTAAAGGACCTAACAAAACCTTGTGGTATGCCACTAGTAGTGGGTCTATTGGTAGAGTCACCAGCTTTGAGAGAATGTGCTCTCTCAGTGAGCCAATTGGCTACCCATCTAGTGATGTAAGGGTTAATCCCTAATTAGTTTCTCCAAATCTTTTGGACTTCTAATACCATGATGAGAACGGGCCCAATTCCTAAGTCAAAGTATGATTAATGTTCATGAAACTAGTATTGTTTCAATCTTTGATGTCAGCTAGAAGTGCTCCTTGCAGCACCCACAGTGTCCCTAACTAATTAATTAATCCCTAACTGACAGAGTTTTTCAATGATACTTGAGTGGGGGGATTGTGTCAAAAGCCTAGACCATGTCAAGATAGGTGGTATACACTGTCTTACCTTCTTCCAGAGCTTTGATGACTTTCTCGAAGAAATCCACCAGGTTTAATAAGTTGGATTATAGGTTCATAGATTAGTAATAGGCTAACTGCCCTTCTGGATCCTTTTACACCTAGCCAATTACCCTTAATGAAGTCAATTTGGAGAGGGTCTAGAGTTTGAAGGTTGGCTATGTCCTTGTTGATAAGGTTCATGATGCATCTTTCCATGGCCTTGCAGATAAGACTGATTAGACTTATGGGTCTATAGTTCTCAGGGTCTGTTGATGGCCCCTTTTTGTGCAACGGGCCTATCTCCACTCCACTGGAACAAAGTCAGTTCTTAGGCTATGGTTAAAGAGAACACTAAGTGGGTCTGCTAGGTCCTGTTTAATATTTCATAGTAAGCATCCTGGTATGCTAGCTGGTCCCATTGAGGCCATGTTTTTGACCTTGGAGAGTAGAGATAAGACCTGATCTCTAGAGATACTAGGCAGAGGACTGGCATTGAGTATGCTTTGGGGTATGGTCAGTGAGGTCAGGGGGATGAAGTTTGTACCAAATCTGTCAGCTAGCAGGTTGGTGATTTACTCCAGTGCAGTATGTGTGGTACCACCTATTTCCAGTTCTGCACAAAGCTGGACATTTCCTTTTAGGTTTTGGATATAATTGGAGAATACCTTTTGAATATCCTTATTTAGGGGTGCTATTTTAGCTTCATATTTAGCTTTAGAGAATTTCACAAGATTTATGATTTGCTTATTCAAGCTGAGGAGGGAATTCTTCATCTGCTGAGTCAGTTTCCTTTTATTCTTAGATATCAGTTTCTTCCTCTTGTTGTATAACCTGTTTACACTTGAGGTCCACCATGGTGGCTTTTTTTTTCGGAAGGACCTGGTTTTGATTTGGTCCGGCACAGCCGAGTCTATACAGATGCTTAAGTGTTTTTACAGAGCACTGTGAATGCGGGGGTATAAAACTTTTTTTTACCATGGCTTAGTAGTCTGAAGTTTGCTTTGGAAAAGTTCTTCAGTTTTTTTTATCCTGGGGGTGTCAGTAATTACTTCGAATAAGACAGTTTTTATGATACAAACTTAACAGGGAAGGCATCACACAGACAGAGTGCAGTGACTCCCCATATTGGTGAATACTATGTCTAGGACATTTGAGCCCCTTGTGGGGGTACAGACTGTCTGTTCCAGAGCATTTTTATTAACAGAGCCGGGGAACCTCTGGGCAAGCATGTCTGCACTCAGATATGTTACCCAGTTGATGGAAGAATAGTTGATATCCCCCATACCTAAGGTATTGGGGCTGTATGGAGAGTGATTCCTGTAAGTCCAAGCAAGCGGAGGACTTTTCCTGATTCATAGTGGGGGGCCTATAGCTAGCAATGATGTGGTGTGGTATTTTGCCTAGAGATAATTGGACATGGAGTAGTTTGAAAGAGTTAGACTGACCAGTCTTGATGTGTACTTGGCTTTAATAAAGATGGAAACCCCTCCACCTTTGGTTCTTTCACACTCATTTTGAGGTTTGAAGATGTGGAAGGCATTGTAGCCTTGCACAGCCTGGGTGCTCTCAGTGGCCTTGAACCATGTCTCAGTGACTGTACAGACATCAGCATCTTCCAAGGTGAGGAGTGCTTCCAGGAGTGCAGCTTCATGTTTAGACTTCTAGCATTAAACAGCAGAACCTTGAGTTTGCCTCGGCTGGATTTTGTCACATCGGAAATTTTGTTGTTTTGACATTGCCTTAAAATGTCACTATGGTGTAGACAAGTGCCTGTGCCAGTATTAGCAAAGACAAAAAGATTACTCATGAAACCATAAACTACATTAGTTGCCAGAAGGAGAAGCTGCAAGGTTCTTGAAGAAACTTTTATTATCCACAAATAAATAGACCAATAAGCACTTTCAATCATGTAACAATAATGAACTTCTTTAGATAAAAATTGAAAAGAGAAAACAGGTTTTAAATAAGGCAGAAAGGAGTAATCAGATCAAGGGATGATGCCATTAAACCCTCCCATTTATATTTCTTAAAGTGCCAAAGTGCTATTTAAAGTGCTCTTCAAACTGTATAAACACAGTAATCTAAAAATGTAAAAATATTCATTCAAGCATTCAAAAATAATTGCCAAAATAATTATTTTTCCTCTAATACCAATACTGACCTTCTCTATAACCATGTATTTGAAATGGTGGTTAGAGTACATATTAACATATTCTGTTAATGCATTATTCAGATGTATTCTTTTTATATCATATTCATGTTCATAAACCTGGACTTGTAATCTATGTTCTGTTTTGCCTATGTAAAAACAGAGGCAGAACTGGCATTTGTTTGTGTCTTTCAGCTTTTCCCAGTTAGGGGTTGCCACAGCGGAACTCTGGTCCACTATTGATTGGCAGTAGAGTTTTACGTGCTGGCTTGCCGGGCCTAACGCATAACCTTCAACGAAGGAACACCCATTCATGCATGTCGCCACACAGAAGATGCTCTAACTGAGAATTGAACGGGCAATGTCTAACTGTGAGGCGACAACGCTACCGCAGCACCACTACCGCAGAACTGGCATAATCCTACATATACAACTCCTTGGATTCACAGTCATATTTACCTTTTATCTGCACAGATGCTGATACTCAAGTAGAACAAAAGCAGGCTAGATTCAACAGGGTTGAATTTAGACTATGCTATCTAGGCTGAAATACAGTTGAAAACAAATGCAGAAAATAACCAGTCACAACATTAAAAAAAAATAGAAGAAATGCAGTGATCAGATAGAATGCAATTTAAAAAGTACAATATAGACACAAAATATACTTATTTTCTTGATGCAGACATCTCAAGTGTTTCCTCAAGTTAAACAGACCAGGCTACATCTTGATATACTAGATGGAAAATCCACTGACTTCTTCATGTAAAAACAAGTGCTTGCTAGAGTGTAACAATACACTACTTTACCCATCCGATAGCTAGAAAATGAATTCAAATCAAGTAAATTGGTAGAATAGAGAATGAGAGGCAAAATGCATGTTTTCACTACAAGCACAAGGAAAGGCAAATAATTTAATATTATCAACAGCAGTGTAGAAAAGGGAAGCTTATTAAGCTCAATTTACAGTAGGAATTGGCAGCTTAAAATCACTAGGTTTAAAAAGCACATCAACAAAGGAAATGGTGGGTGAGAAACACTAGCAGGGACTTACCAGAAGTGATTTAGTTTATGCAGGCTTGAAATCTTTTCAGCAAATGACAAAGGAACAGAAATTCACTGCTTATTTAAGCATCACTCAAGAGACAATTAGCCAATGGAAAAAAAACATATGAAATGTGCAGCCTAGATAATTTGTCTGCCTCTCACATAGAACAAAAACACTAAGTCAAGCAGATTTCTTAAAACAGAAAACAAAATAGAGTAGTTAGAAGAGAAAACAGCTCTATCAGTTAAAAAAATATGGGTTTAACTTCCTCAGCCAGCACGCAATCACCAACGGTGCTTTAGTTTATGCAGATGTGAAATTTTTTCACTAAAAGGCAAAGGGCAACAAATTCACTGTGCATTTAAATATCACTCTAGAGACAACTTACCAGTGAAAAAGCTCATGAAATGTACAGCCTAGATAATTTAAGTGTTTACCTCACATAGAACAAAAACAACAGGCCAAGCAGATTATTAAAACAGAAAACAAAATGGAGTAGGTAAAATAGAAAGCAGATCTATCAGTCACAAACAAACAAACTTACTTTCTTCAGAAAGCAGGGAATCACCAGCAGTGCTCCAGATTATGCAGATTTAACATCTTTTCAGCAAAAGACAAAGGGCCAGACATTCACTGTGTAAGTATCACACAAGAGACAATTAACCAATGGAAAAACATGTGAAATAGATAATTTAAGTGTCTACCTCTCACATAGAACAAAAACACCAGAACAAGCAGATTTCTTAAAACAGAAAACAAAACAGAGTAGGTAAAAGAGAAATCAGCTCTATCAGTCACAGACAAAAATATAGTTTTTTTTTCTTTTCTCAGCCAGCAGGTAATCACCAGCAGTGCTTTAATTTACGCAGACTTGAAATCTTTTCAGCAAAGGATAAAGAGTCAGAAATTCATTGTATGCTTAAGTATCACAGAAAAGAACATTAACCAAAAAAAAATGTGAAATGTGCAGCCTAGATAATTTAAATGTCTACCTCTTACATAGGATAAAAAGCCTTGCATATAAAGCTATAGTAACACAGCTACTGTTGCCAGGATAATTGTGGGAAATGGAGATATTTGTAATAATCCAACAAATAAGTTGTTAATAAGGCATAAGGATGTACAGACTAACTGAAAACATAATCAAGGAGACACCTATAAAAGCATTTTCAAAATGTTTATACAGACAGACAGATGCAAATGCAATTGAAGCTATTTATGCAGGTATTTGAATCAGCATTTATCCACCATATAAAGGAATATGCACATATCTGACATCTAACTGTTACAGGACTTCATGCTCCACACACACACACACACACACACACACACACACACACACACACACACACACACACACACACACACACACACACACACACACACACACACACACACACACACACACACACACACACACACACCACCATAAAAAATTTCTCCAAAGCCAACTTCACGACACCCATGCTGACGGACAATAGAGGTACAACAGCTGAATCCTATGCAAATGCACTGTATAAGCACTTACACGAGTGCATGGATCGTGCAATCCCTAAAAGAACTAAGATGCTGTCCTCCAAAAAAAGAAAGCCAATCTGGTGGTCCCCTGCCATAAACAAACTCTACAACAGACGAAAGAAACTGTTGCAAAAAAGAGTAAAATCCCATGATTGGAGGAACTCCCTGGTCAGCCTCAGTAAGAAGCTGAGATCCCTCATAAAATCCTCCAAAGCTAGTTACGAAAACAAATATCACCACTGATTCTAAAGACAACCACAAAGCATTCTATAGCTATGTCAAGAATCTCAATGGCAACACTCAGATCTGCTCTGAGTTACAGCACAATAGCACTAAATATACAGAACCAACTGAAATTGCAACATCCTGGCAGAAAGGTTCAGTGCTAACTTTACCCCTCTCTCACCCCCTAAAGGGCCCATTTCTATACCAGAAGAATGCAAAGTTCCAGTAATCATTGCTGCACAGGTAAAAAACACACTCTTCAAAGTCAAGAACACAGCATCCATGGGACCTGGCAACACCCCAGGCTGCATTCTACATGAACTACAGAATGAACTGGCACCCCAGCTAAGTACCATGTTCAATCATAGTCTCACCTCAGGCTTTGTGCCCACTGAATGGCACACAGCAACGGTTGCCCACTCCACAAAGGGGGAGCCACCATGGACCCTAGGAACTACTGCCCCATTAGACTGACGAGCCTGGTCTGCAAGGCTATGGAATGTATCATCATGGAACTTATAAACAATGACATTGGTAATGTGCAAACTCTGGATCATACCCATTTCAGTTTTGTAAAAGGTAGATCATGTCTGCTAAACCTGATAGACTTCTTTTGAAATGGTCACCAAAGCCGTAGATGAGGGTAAGGTGGTTCACACAGCCTATCTAGATCTCGCCAAGGCTTTTGACACCATCCCCCACTCTGGAATTATAGATAAACTCACTAAACTAGGTATAAATTCCTATGTCACAAGATGGGTTGCCAACTGGCTCACTGACAGAACCCACACTGTGAAAGTAGCAGACACTAAATCCAACTTCAGACCAGTGACAAGTGGAGTACCACAGGGATCATTCCTGGGTCCTCTCCTGTTTGGTATCTACTTCTCTGAAGTACAGGCTAACACAGAAGGTCTTTGGCTAACAAAGTTCACAGATAACTGCAAACTAGGAGCCATAATCAAAACTCCTAATGATGTAGACATCCTACAAAAGGGCCTCACTGAGACAGATGCCTGGTGTCAAAGCCATGGCCTCAAGCTTAATGTCAAAAAGTGCATTGTCATCCCTTTTGGTAAAAACTCTGTACCGATTAACTACCACATCGGTGGTAGTCTACTTAACACTGAAAGTGTGATAAGAGACCTTGGGACACAGGTGGACAGTAGTCTCTCCTTTGATAATCACATCGCCACAGTAGTCAGGAAATCCTTCTATGTGGTACACCTCATCACTAAAGGTTTCTCATTCAGGAAAAAAGAGGTCATTGTTCCCCCTCTACTCGTCACTCATTAGACCCTTTATGGAGTACAACGTCCCTTTTGGTGTATACCTCACAAGACATCTACAACAACTGGAAAGGCAGCAGAAATACCTCAGAAAGAGGATCATCGGCCTCAAACAGATGGCCTACGCAGACCGTCTCAAAAAACTCCAGCTTTACTCTGTCACATATTGCCTACTCAGATGCAATCTCTGCCTAACATACAAAGCTATGTCAAACCCAGAGCTGTTGGACATGCTCCACTTAAAGAAATCCCTCCAAGCTACATGCTCTAGGGACCTAAACCTTGTCACCACAATAAACAGAACATGCTGGAGGGATAGTTTCCTGTCCCAGAGACTTCCCATACTCTGGAACAAGCTACCTATCTATATCAAACAAAGCTCCTCATTAGCACTCTTCAAGAAAAATCTTGATGATTGGATGGGAGATAGGAAATTCACCATGGGGATCACTTCTGTGGCTCTGCTCGACAGGGGCACATGAAAATAATTTTCTTGGGTGGTGAAAGCCAGGATACCATTTAGCTAGGCTGATATAGGCCCTAGGGACAATAGCCTAGTACCTACCTATGAACCTATGAACCTTGTTTATTAGTCAACAAGATGAGCTAAGTGAAAGATCAGCTAAATAATGACTTTAAAAGCAATTTTTATGGCATATGTTTCACAACTATATTTGTGATTTCCACAGGAATGTACAGATAAACTGAGGATTATGGCACTTACTGTATGCATCCTCTCGCTGTCTCCACACCTGGGTGACCCTCCAGTGAAGATCCTTGGTCTTCCTCCAATGCAGGTCATCATAACAGTGACAAACCTATACTCCAGTCTAGTAAATGCCAGTGTGACGTTAGTGCTCCCTTGCAGTCTGGCACCAGATGTCAGTCATAGCGAAGTTCCATCCTCTTTGCTTCACTCCAAGGTAGACTGTCAGCCCTTGAATCATCTCCACTCTGTCCAATTCAGCACCCAGACACACTGAAGCCACCTCGCAGTAGCTATGTCAATAATGATCTTCAGATAGCAAACTTCCAAAAATTGCACACTGAGGTCCCACTCACTTCACACGTAACAATGGTCTGATCTGTAAATGTATCAAAATCACATTTTAAAAGTGGCAGTTAAAGGCACATGTTACACATGGCCCCATTTAATGACACCTATTGTGACTTGTGTAGAGCAACTTCTTGTTATGCCAAGCTATTGGTAAATGTGCCAGATTTTAAGAATTTAAGCAGATGTGTGCAAATTGGATTCCAAAAACTTGAATATTAATGAACCTTATTAATTATGTAGATATAAAACTCTCTTCCTCTCCTTAAGGACTTCCTTGCCAATAAACCAATGCAACTGAAGAAAAACACTTGATTCCAAACAGGCTGTCTCGAACTTTTATTGCATAAAAACATAAAATAATTGTAAAACTGTGAGCGCTTTCAGGATAACCCTTCGTCAGACAATAAAACAACTCATAAAAAGTCACTTTTATATTCACATTTAAAAAACTGTCAACCAATCATTTCACTGCCCTTCTTTTTCTTAGGGCTGGTTTTAAAGGTATACAGGTGTTTAATTGGGTCTATATTGAAACATTGAACGCTAAAAACAGCGAACGATGTTCAGCGAAAGCTGAAAATGTCAAAACCACAGAACAGTGATTTATTTCCTAGGGAAAGAAATCACTGTTCCAACCCCCCCAAAAAAACATTAAACACTTCCAAACACATACACACATACCCTAACCCTAATTATACCCTTCCCAAAAAACAGTAAACATCTAAATACACATATGCATAAAACCCAACTATACATCTAACGAAAAATAAAACAGTAAACATTTTAAAACATATGCACTTACCTTAACCTGCACCCTAACCCTAAGGATAGTAACTCTCGCACATTTACATAAACAGTTCCAAACACATACACACTTACCTTAACCCTAGTTCTACCCCCCCAAAATAAAAGTAAACAGCTGAAATCACATACACACATAACTCAACCATACATCTAACACAAAATAAAAAAGAGTAAACACTTTCATACATATGCACTTACCTTAACCTGCACCCTAACTCTAAAGTCAGTAACAGTTGCACATTCACGCTTGGTAGCTATACCGGACAAGGGACCACACTACACTTCAGAACACATCCAAACAATGAAGTGGTCAAGCAGCTTCTTTCCCAGGGAAAGAATTTGCTGAACAGCCGCTTCACTGTTTTGCCTGTTCGCTCTACATGTGTCGACGAAAACGCATTCAACAAAATTAAATTTCGTCGTTCTAATAGGATCCCATTTAATCCTGGTGGATGATCTGCTGCTAATTTTATAATCCAATGTAGCTCTTTATATTCTGTAAAATTCACTATATCTCCCCCTCTTTTATTTACGTGGGTCACCTGTACAACCATAAAACTAAAAACATGTTCTGGATTTTTAGAAATATGCATATACAAAGCACTGCATTCATCCTTCTGCCTTATACTAGACATATGATGAAGTATCCTGATTTTTAATTTACAGTTGTTTTTTCCCACATAGAAACTGGGACAGGATTGACACACTGCTAGATACACCACATTTTCCGTGTGGCAATTAACATACAACTTGAAAACATATTCTCTCTTAGTTACAGGATGTACAAAACAGTTATTATTAATCATTGGACATATCTTGCAATGGCTTCAGGGAAAGGTACCTATTCTATTTGTAACTAACCTTGTTTTAATTTTCATACCAGGTTCCTTGCACAGCAGATTCTTTCAAATTACTGTTACATATAAAACCAAAACTTGTTTTTTCTTCTAGTATATCTTTAAACTTGTCCTCACTTAACAATATTTTTCAATTACATTTAATTATTTCACAAATACCATTTATATTGTTACTGTACTGTAACATTACCCTATGTTTACCTCCTACTTGTAATCTTGTATTATTCTCATTGTTTTGTGACCTAGGGGCATTAAACCATGGTCTATCTCTACCTATTCTATCTCTTTTCACAGACTCTAGTCCCTCTTCCATTAATTTATGTGTATATCCCCTCTGTAACGTGATTGTGCAGATTTTCTAATTCCTTCTCAAAGATGGCTTCCTCTGTACATAATCTTGATGTACATAAAACCTGTCCCACTACTATATTTTTAAAAGTATGTCTGGGATGCATGCTGAAGAATTCCAAATAATGGTTACTCCAGCAATTTTTTTTTATATAAAGAAGTTGATAAACCCCTTGTTGTATTTTTGGTTATTCGTACATCCAAGAAATCTATAGATTTAAAGTCATTATTAACTGTAAACCATAAAAATTTGGTGGCTGTTTCCAGATATTTAACGAACCTCATCAATTCTTTCTCACTTTGTCTCCATGAGATGTAAACATCATCCACAAACCGGACATAATGTAGCAAGTATTCACTCCACCATTGATCACCAACACATACATTCATCTCCTCCCAATACACCAACACTAGGTTGGCGTATGAGTTTGCACAGGGTGTGCCCATGGCAACACCCTGTTTTTGTCTGTAGTGTGACCCATTACATATAAAGACATTATTCAAAAGAATCAGTTGTAAAACTTCCAATATTAACTGGTTTGTTTTCCCATCAAACTCTTTCTTTTCTGTTAATACTTTGCTTCTTGCATTCAGACCATAATCATTACTAATAACAGTAAAGAGGTTGTTAAAATCAACGGTAAGCATTAATACATTTGTCATTTCCACATTTTTAACAACCTCTGATATCCACTCACAAAATGTCCTGTGTCCTTTAATATTCATGGATAGCACTGTATCACTACTTTTAATTTTGTTTCCACCCACATAGACATATGTTCTTTTATCCTCCCCCTGCCTGAGACTATTGGTCTCATTGGTGGTGGTATAATATTTTTATGAATTTTAGGAAGGGCTTTGAATATAGGTGCCACTGGATGCTCTATATGAAAAAAATTATATAAATCTTCCTCCAATAGCTCTTATTCCTTCAATTCTGTGAGTCTCATTCTCACTCTAGATATTATATTTCTCAGAATTATGGGGAAAATGTTTATATAAGTGTATTCATCTCTGACGAGTTAATTTAATGCTGAACTATATGCCGTTGTGTTCATCACAACAACACCCCCACCGTTATCTGCCGGTTTAATTACTATTCGTTGATCTTCCATTAGAGAACATAAAGCTTCCCTCTCTGAAGCTGATAACCTATCAAATTTACAGTGACTTTTCTCAAAATATTTTCTTATTTCAAACTCACGTTTTTAAAAATGTTTGTATAGTGGGATGTAACACTGGTACAAATGTGCTAGGATGTTTTAATGTTGTGCGCACATTCATACAATTACCATACATCTCCCTCAATGTTATATTGCGCACAAATTTAAATCTAAAATAACATCACTCACATTCGAGCTTCTGCTCGGTATAAAAGTTAATCCTTTCCCCAAAACTTTTAGTTGTTCAGGGGTCAACGCCAAATCAGATAAATTAAATGCATTATAGTCACCATTAACTGTCAATCCACTAGTTTCTGTCACTTCATGTCTCGCTGCTGAGAACAGCCTCTCCGGTATTCGCTGTTCTTGTGCACTGGTACCAAAAAAGTAGGAAAATTCAAACCCTTTCCTACTTCTATTAGATTAGATGTTTTGGGCCTTGTCCCTAAGTGCATATTTTCCATTATTGTTAAGCCTGCTGTTTCCATACATGTTGACTGATTCACAATGCTGGTTGTTGCTTCTGTGTTGTTGGGTAAAGCCTCTCTCATTGTCATATCTTGATTGGTCTCTTCACTCCGTTGTTCTTGGCTTTGTTGCTGGATTGGTTCTGTTGCTCTTCCATCTACCATTTGAAAGTGTTTGTGGTTATTGGTTCTCTTATGTTGATTTTGTTGTCCCATTCATTCTCTCGGCCGCATAAATATCTGCCCCTTAACAAAGTCTTGATAATTCCTCTAGATCTTCTTAATTTTTGTTGCCTGTAATTTATTTTCAAACAAATTAATACTGTCCAGCACTTCAACATATTTATCTTGGCAAAACTCAGTAACATATTGCTCCAATTCTTTTTGTATTTTCTCTAGGTCTTTGCATAACAACTGTTCAATGGGCGAGAAGTAATCAATTAATAACTGCATGTAGTGAGAGCTAGTCTCTACTTTTATCTGTTGCCATCATGCAAGCAGTTCAGGAAACATGTTTCCCTGGGCTGCCATATATAATACCCGCATGCCTCTAGGCACCATTTTAAATTGTAGACATGCCTCCATGTGAAACCTTTGCCATTATAACTATTTCAATTTTCATATTAAGCCATCAAAAGAGCTTAGCAAATTGTAAATGGCTTCATTGTCAGTTTTTTCTCCCATGGAGCTTTCACTTGTTGAAGCTCCAGTACTATTTAAGTTCATTTTAAGCAGAGGATTCAAGCCAGGAACCATATTGAATTTAAACATCTCCTTACTTGTATTTGGTTGTTGTTTATGTGGATGATAGCCAAATTCAATGTCTTCCGTTTTTTGCTCAGCCATGTGGAAAGGAAAAAGCCTCAAAAATGAATTAGTAGATATAAAACTCTCTTCCTCTCCTTAAGGACTTGCTTGCCAATAAACCAATGTAACTGAAGAAAAACAGTTGAGTCCACACAGGCAGTCTCAAAGTTTTATTGCATAAAAACATAAAATAATTGCAAAACTGTCAGCGCTTTCAGGATAACCCTTCATCAAGCAATAAAACAACTCATAAAATGTCACTTTTATATTCACATTTAAAATACTGTCAACCAATCATTTCACTGCCCTTCTTTTTCTTAGGGCTGGTTTTAAAGGTATACAGGTGTTTAATTCTGGTGGATGAACTGCTGCTAATTCTATAATACAATGTAGCTCTTTATATTCTGTAAAATTGACTATATCTCCCCCTCTTTTATTTATGTGGGTCACCAGTACAACCATAAAAATAAAAGCATGTTCTGGATTTTTAGAAATATGCATATACAAAGCATTCCGTTTGTCCTTCTCCCTTATACTAGACATATGATGAAGTATGCATATTTCTAAAAATCCAGAATATGTTTTTAGTTTTATGGTTGGCCCACATAAATAAAAGAGGGGGTGATATATTGAATTTTACAGAATATAAAGAGCTACATTGGATTATAGAATTAGCAGCAGATCATCCACCAGTATTAAACCCCTGTATACCTTTAAAATCAGCCCTAAGAAAAAGAAGGGCAGTGAAATGATTGGTTGATTTTTTTTTTAAATGTGAATATAAAAGTGCCTTTTTATGATTTGTTTTATTGTCTGACGAAGAGTTATCCAGAAAGCTGTCACAGTTTTACAATTATTTTATGTTTTTATGTAATAAAACTTTGAGAAAGCCTGCGTGGACTCAGCTGTTTTTCTTTAGTTACATTGGTTTATTGGCAAGAGAGCCCTTATGGAGAGGAAGAGACTTTTATATGCACTAATTTGTTTTTTAGGCTTTTTCCTTTCCACATAGCTGAGCATTAAAGGAAGACTTTGAACATGGCTATCATCCACATAAACAACAACCAAATACAAGTAAGGATATGTTTAAATTCATGTGGTTCTTGGCTTGAATCCTCCACTTAAAATGTGCTTAAATAATACTGGAGCTTCAACAAGTGAAAGCTCCATGGGAGAAAAAAACTGACAATGAAACCTTTTACAATTTGCTTAGCTGCTTTGATGGCTTAATACAAAAATAGAAATGGTTACAATGGCAAAGGTTTCACATGGAGGCATGTCTACAATTTAAAATAGTGCCTAGACGCATGCGGGTATTATGTATGTCACCCCAGGGAGAGATGTTTCCTGAACTGCTTGCATGTTGGCAACAGATAAATGTAGAGACTAGCTCTCACTATATGCAGTTATTAATTGATTACTTCTCTCCTGTTGAACAGTTGTTATGCTAAGACATAGAGGAAATACAAAAAGAATTGGAGCAATATGTTACTGAGTTTTGCCAAGATAAATATGTTGAAGTGCTGGACAGTATTAATTTGTTTGAAAATAAGTTACAGGCAACAAAAATTAAGAAGATCCAGGGGGATTATCAAGACTTTGTTATGGGGCAGATATTGTAGATGGAAGAGCAACAGAACCAATCCTGCAGAAAAAAACAAGAACAACAGAGTGAGGAGACCAATCCAACCATGACACTGAGAGGGGCTCCACCAAACAATGCAGAAGCAACAACCAACATGATGAATCAGCCGACATGTACGGAAACAGCAGGCTTAACAATAATGGAAAATATGCACTTAGGGGCAAGGCCCAAACAATCTGATCTAATAGAAGTAGGAAAGGGTTTGAATTTTCCTACTTTCCCAGTACCAGTGCACAATAGGAGTGAATACCAGAGAGGCTGTTCTCAGCAGCGAGACATGAAGCAATGAAAACTAGTGGATTGACTGTTAATGGTGACTATAATGTGTTTAATTTATCTGATTTAGCATTGGCCCCTGAACAGTTAAAAGTTCTGGAGAAAGGATTAACTTTTATACCGAGCAGAAGCTTGACTGTGAGTGATGTTATTTTAGATTTACATTTGTTTGTGCGCAATATAGCACTGAGGGAGATGTATGGTAATTGTATGAATGTGTGAATGACATTAAAACATCCTAGCACATTTCTACCAGTGTTACATCCCACTATACAAACATTTTTGAAAACATGTGAGTTTGAAATAAGAAAATATTTTGAGAAAAGTCACTGTAAATTTGACAGCTTCAGGGAAGGAAGCTTTATGTTCGCTGATGGAAGATCAACAAATAATAAACTGGCAGATAACGGTGGGGGTGTTGTTGTGATGAACACAACGGCATATATTTCAGCATTAAATGAACTCGTCAGAGATGAATACACTTATATAAATATTTCCCTCATACTGCTGAGAAATATAATATCTAGAGTGAGAATGAGACTCACAGAATTGAAGGAATAAGGGCTATTGGAGCAAGATTTATATATTTTTTTCATATAGAACATCCAGTGACACCTATATTCAAAGCCCTTCCTAAAATTCATAAAAATGTTATACCACCACCAATGAGACCAATAGTCTCAGGCAGGGAGAGGAAAACAGAACATTTGTCTATGTGGGTGGAAACAAAATTAAAAGAAGTTATACAGTGCTATCCACGAATATTAAAGGACACAGGACACTTTCTGAGTAGACTATCAGAGGTTGTTAAAAATGAGGAAATGACAAATGTATTAATAGTTACCCTTGTCGGTAACAACCTCTTTACTGTTATTAGTAATGATTATGGTTTGAATGCAAGAAGCAAAGCATTAACAGAAAAGAAAGAGTTTGATGGGAAAACAAATCAGTTAATACTGGAAGTTTTACACATGATTATTTTGAATAATGTCTGTATATGTAATGAGTCACACTTCAGACAAAAACAGGGTGTTGCTATGGGCACACCCCGTGCGAACTCATATGCCAACCTAGTGTTGGTGTATTGGGAGGAGATGAATGCATGTGTTGGTGATCAATGGTGGAGTGAATACTTATTACATTATGTCTGGTTTGTGGATGATGTTTACATCTCATGGAGACAACGTGAAAAAGAATTCATGAGGTGCGTTAAATATCTGGAAACAGCCACCATTTTTTTATGGTATACAGTTAATAGTGACTTTAAATCTATAGATTTCCTGGATGTACAAATAACCAAAAATACAACAAGGGATTTATCAACTTCTTTATATAAGAAAAATTGCTGGAGTAACCATTATTTGGAATTCTTCAGCATGCATCCCAGATGTACTTTTAAAAATATAATAGTGGGACAGGGCTTACGTACATCAAGATTATGTACAGAGGAAACCATCTTTGAGAAGGAATTAGAAAATCTGAGCAATTACATGTTACAGAGGGGATATACGGATATATTAATGGAAAAGGGACTAGAGTCAGTGAAGAGAGATAGAATAGGTAGAGCTAGACCATGGTTTAATGCCCCTAGGTCACAAAACAATGAGATAAATACAAGATTACAAGTAGGAAGTAAACATAGGGTAATGTTACAGTACAGTAATAATATAAATGGTATTTGTGTAATAATTAAACGTAATTGGAAAATCTTGTTAAGTGAGGACAAGTTTAAAGATATACTAGAAGAAAAAACATGTTTTGGTTTTAGACGTAACAGCAATTTGAAAGATTTGCTGTGCAAGGAATCTGGTATGAAAATTAAAACAGGGTTAGTTACAAATAGAATAGGTATCTTTCCCTGTAGGCATTGCAAGATATGTCCAATGATTAATAATAAGAACTGTTTTGTACATCCTGTAACTAAGAGAGAATATTTTTCAATTTGTATGCTGACTGACACATAGAAAATGTAGGGTATCTAGCAGTGTGTCAGTCATGTCCCAGTTTCTATGTGGGAAAAAACAACTGTTAATTAAAAATCAGGATACTTCATCATATGTCTATTATAATGCAAAAGGACTAACGCAATGCTTTGTATATGCATATTTCTAAAAATCCAGAACATGTTTTTAGTTTTATGGTTGTACAGGTGACCCACATAAATAAAAGAGGGGGAGATATAGTGAATTTTACAGAATATAAAGAGCTACATTGGATTATAGAATTAGCAGCAGATCATTCACCAGGATTAAACACCTGTATACCTTTTAAACCAGCCGTAAGAAAAAAAAGGGCAGTTAAATGATTGGTTGACAGTCATTTAAATGTGAATATAAAAATGACTTTTTATTAGATTTTTTTTCATTAATTATGTATGACAAAAAAATGGAACTTAAAAGCTATGTATACATAGCTGGTCTTGCTTTCAGGGATACCTGACTTACAGGTAGTTCCAAAGGTAATATTGCACCTGCTGCCAGTGCTGTTGTGAGATATATTTCTCTCCTTATAGACCTATGGCATTATTACTCCTTAGAAATGCATTTGTACATGTTTGCATTGATGTTTTCAGGGAAATTTGTCTACAATACCAACTCTTTATGACTTACTGGAGGTGTGAAGGATTGCCCTGTATGCATTCAGGTGGGTACATCTGTATCACTAACAAGCAGAGATTCCATGTAAGGAAATACATGTAAAGAGCTCCAGTGAAGAATACATATGGACACACTGACAAAACATCCATATATATTGCTGGTGGCTCTGTACATTCAGTGGTATACTTATGGTAACCAACATGTTTTGAGGGCATCTGTATGCTACATGTTCATTAATTATATCATGGATATTCATTGATGCTTAGTAATATATGTACTATAAAAATGTATCCCTATTCATGCTGGTTTACCTTTTACTGTCTGTGGTATACTTATGGATAATGGGGCTTTCTGACAGTTTCCATAAGTTGAACAATCACAACTGTACAGATACTTTATGATAAGAGTAATATAGTAATAGTTGTTATGAATTTCATCTCATACAAATGAAATGAGGATAGCATCGACTGCTCACTTTTGATTGTGTTGCTATGTAGCTATTCATACACAGCAGTTCATGTTGTTATGACTTCTTGTTTCCACAGGTTTTTATATAGGCTTGTGTTGTATAACATCTGTTGACAGCACGTCATTATTAGGATGTGTCTCATGAACTGTGCTTGTGTCTGACAACCATCCCACATTACAGGTCTATGCATATGTTATGATGAGTATGTTAAAGTACAAAGTGTATTCATATTTACTGATTATGTGGTGCAATGGTGTTGTAGTTGGCCATCCACTGTAATGGGTTCAAATCCTACATACAACCTCTCAAGTATTTCAGGTTATGATGTTGCATAATGTGTTACATATTCAGACATTGTTTTATATTTCCCAGTCCTATACAGCTCAGGGACCATTTAATTTAGTTTTTCAGTGCATATTAATGGAGCAAAGGTCAACTGGCATATTCTGTTAACATAATCATGTCCATATGTGGGCACCCATATGAATCTAACCATGTGCATATAACTGTCTTCCAGACGGCAAGCAGACCTAGGTGGAAACAATTTTTTGACACAAAAATATTAAATCAGAATTGATGCTCTGCACCAGTATGGATGTAGATCTCTTGAATGAGTGGGGAATACTGCTTGGAGGAATGAAGTGTGGACTTACCATGCCAATATGGTTAACACTCTGGGGGTTCACAATATATCTTGGATGCCAGTCACCATCAGTGCTCTGACATGATCCTTCATGCAGCCAACAGGATCCGCTGGTAAAAGAGGTTGAGGGATGTCACTGGTGGTGTCACAACATTGACCGTACTAGATGACATGACACAGTTTCTCTCATCCCTACATACAAGTGGTGATCATCATATACCTGGGCTGGAATAGAAGTAGGTGTGCCAGGCTGCACATGCATATGGTACTTTGAAAAACATTGTTACATATTGCATACATGACAACAGATTGCTGTTGCATGCATATTCATGTGTTGTTATTTTTGTGTTTCAGCAGCATAACTGTGCCTTGCACATGAGGCATTCATGCTGATGACATCCAACATGATAGGATGTTATCATCAGCTATAGCACATTTCAGCAACATGTGTAACATTGTTTGCATTCATTTGCACAGCTCCATCCATGTCTGTACAGCAGCAAGTCATGATAGGTGAGTGTCTCCATATACTGTTACTGTGACCATTACCTGCTATTGCCTGTGCCACCTGTCATCCCAGTGGTGCATACTGACATTTTGATGTTTCGCTGTAATCTATGGACAGGCCAGGTATGGCTTCATATCATGTTCACAGGCTGTAGCACTGTGTACCACACCTGTGTTGTATGAAATTAATGCTACTGTTTTTCATACACATACTGACCAGTATATGCATATTATGTCACATGAGTATCAACTAATTCTGTTACTATGCTGTATATGTTATCATACATCTCTGCCTGGACTGTGTAGTATAATCACGTTATACTTTGTTTATATCTTCTCGTGACAGGATCTGCATTACAACAGACAACATACTCACCACACAGGGGCAGAGGGGCTGTATAACTGTAATGCTATTTCCTCTGTTTCCTACATGCCAGCTCTGTTATTTCTATTGTTGTTCTCCATCAAAACTGCGTCATTCTACCCTGCATAGGACAATCATGATTGGCACCTCAGCTGCAACCACCAGTTATGTATATATATATATATATATATATATATATATATATATATATATATATATATATATATATATATATTACCTACTATGCGTTATATCTCTGTTGTAATGGAATATGCTGGCAAGTATTTGTTTATTAATACTGTGCGGATGCCTTTTTTTTCGTACAACAGTTGCATTTCATCCCTCACCTCTGGCACTGGATTCTCATGAGGACATGTGAGGTGTGTCATGTGTTGTCATCATACTCCTCAACTGTACAGATTTTCACAGAATGTCCAGATTTTTGCCTCATATTTTTGGTCCATTTTTTATAAAATTTTGGTTTTATGGCAAATTATTGGCAAATCATTAAAGATTAAAGTTAGAAAATAATGGCAGACATTTGAATTTCAGACTTCATACCCTTCAGAAAATCCATGCCAATGCACAACCTGTTATTCTATCAACTTCCTAAGTTTATAAGAGTAATATTTAAAAATTGTCCCTATTTTTGGGTCTTTGTCCTACTTTTATTTATGGCTTTGTCCAGATTTCTTGCTCTAAGAGGTTGAGAGATATGGTTGTCATTCCTCACATATGTCAAGTATGTTGTATGTGTAACATAATTGTCAACTCCTTGTTACATAGGTGCTGTGACCAGCACTTGGACATGTCCTCCTGCTAAGTCCTTAGCATCTGTAACATTGTGGTTGTGTAGTTGTGCCATATGTCAATACTGAGCTCTAGCATATGATATATCTGTGTTTATCTGACCAGTGTCATATGTCTCTTCTTTTAGCATGTCCACATTCTAGGCATCCTCCATTAACTCATCCCCTGATCCTCTAGTGGCATCCAATGTGTCTCACTGTGATAGCATGCCCCCTGGCACACAGGACATAGATTTCATGATACAGGATGCCCCAGATGGTGACAGTCATGTGGATGAGGCTATAGCTTCAGATGTGAAGGATAACATGTCCAATCATTACTGATGATGTGGGGACATCAGATGTTGGACAGGATAATGTCTGTGTTCCACAATCCCATGTTGAGTCTGCTGGAGATGTTGACACTGAATTGAAGAATGGATTATTCTTGAAAGATCTGCCATTTGTATTTGGATTAAAATAAGTGAGTTTTTATTTCTGGTTTTGAGATCCACTTTTTATTGTTTTTACTATTTGTTATATTTAGCCCATTGATTTCAAATACTCAGTAGCACTCCTTGAAGCTAACTGATGTTGGCACTTCCCCACAACACAGCACAGTACACATAGATGTGTGTATAGATGCATGTCAGAGGGTGTTCGCCTATGCTCTCAGCAACATAATGGATCTGATTTTTGGGCACTTACCTGTGTCACTGATCATGTTGCACACCAGCGGTATGTATTGCATGAAGGACAGGAGCGCGGACACAGTGAGGTCATGGTGGCATTTGCTGCTCGGAATGACAGCATGTTATCTTTGGCATGTTCTTTTGAAACCATAGTTACAGCAGTGCCATAGTACAACTTGGGTTTTGCCTGCCCTGACTGTATTTTGCTGAGTGCTACATGGGAGTGGCAGGATCCCACTCAGTAGACCAACGCTTGCCCATCAGGCCTCTTTGTCTACCCTGTGATGTGCACACACATCTGTTGCTAACCAATCTAGTGTGGGCCCAGCAGTCATGACCAGACAATCAGCTCACACCCATGTTCCTTCCCCGTATGTGTTTCTACATGGTTCATAGTGTCATAGTTTAGTACTAAGCTAATTGCCCTTGCGAGCCGTTTTAAGCCTAGCCAATTATCCATTGTGAGACTCAAACCTGGCACCTTGTGTTTGTAAGGCAAACACTTTAGCCATTAAGCCACCCTCCCAACCCTGTCACCTCATCAATCTCCTTTCTAGAGCAACATGGGTTGAGTATTTCCATATGTGGAAGGGGCAACCAGAATCATAGAGTGAGCCATCAGTCTGGACACCCTACATACCTCTCAACCTCATAGTGCAAGAAATATGGTCAAAGCCTGACATAATATTGGGACAAGGGGCACATTTTAAATATTGCTCTTATAAACTCAGAAAGTTGTTAGAATAACAGAATTTGTGTTAGTATGTATTTTCTAAAGAATGTGAAATCTGAAACTCAAATGCATGTCATTATTTAGTGACTTTAATCTTTAGATCATCCCAGTAATTTGTCAAAAAACACAATTTTTATGAGGAACAGACCAAAAATATGAGTCAAATATCTGGACATTCTGTGAAAATTTGTACAGTTGAGAGGTATGCCACCCTTGATTGCATTAGAGTAAGACTGACAGTTGATCCACTAATTCATGTAGTATTAATCTGACCCTGTAGGAATGATGAATGCTGTGCAGACCACTAATGAGTTCATCTGTCTTTAATTGTTGTGAAGTCTGATGCCATGGGAGTCTGTCACTTTTTCAGTGTAGGTGACTCCATTCAGTACTTGATACTTTTTCGCTACTTTACATTGCTATATGTTACTAGTGATATTGACAAGATTTCTGCAGGACGTCCTGACTTTTTTCTATTTGCATCATTTGCTAGTGGAGAGATAGGAACAGGTTCACAAACGTATGTCTCTTGTTGTCTGCCATACACACATACACCACAATGAGTCTGTATGCATACCTGTGTCACCTGTGGCCTGAAATGATTGTCCCTGTCATAATTGCTTCGTATATGTTCATACTGTTATATGTTATTATTATGCTGTTATGTCAGAGTGTACCTCTGCTGGATAATTTCCAGTCGTTTACTCTGTGCTGCTGTTGTGGGCAACACCTGAACATCAATGTTTAATCGGTGTACTTCTTACATGTTGCTTGCCCTGAATTAAAGGGGTCTGTCAGACTCTGCCATGTTGTCTGAGCAAGGGCTTATGGTCGCATTCTCCATCACCCATGACTGTTCCTTCTGTAGTCTGTGTCCTCCTGCTCCTCCTCTGATAGTTGCAGAATATCACCTTCAGACATCTGGAATCCTTGGGGTAGTTCACCCACATTTGCACCTGCAATACTGCCATGTGCTGTTGCTAGCATATTATGTAGCATGGCACATGCAATAACTATCTCTGTTGCTTTTTCAGGTGTGCATTGCAGTACACCTTGAATATGCCCAGACATATGAATCTTTCTTTTAGTATACCAGACACATGCTCTATGGTGTTTCTTCTCATGATGTGCTCTCTATTGTAGGCCTCCTCCTCATAGTTGGAAGGTCCTCTGTAAGGGGTCATTAGCCACAGCTCAAGTTTATAATCACACTCATCTTTTGTTGAGGAGGGGTGCAAATGTCATCATCATGCATAATGCTGACAGAGATTTAGTCAGTTTACATCCTAGCTGTGTTCCGGTACTCATCCAGTAGTAGTCCCTTGGGTATTTCACCGTGTTGAAATGCAACCCTCAGATGACTTTCCCTCCATATGGGAGCATTGTGAATGCTATCAGGGTGTGTCACCTTATTTGTTATGCTGCAATCTGCTGTACACACCATCTGACAGTTCAGCAATGGCCACCCCTTTTTATTTATGTAGACTTCTGCTTCCAAGGGGGTCTTAATAGGTATGTGGATGGAGTCTATTGCACAAAGAACATGTGAGAAATCAGTGATGTTATAGAACTGGTGCATGATGTTTTGCCACTCGATGGATGTAGATGGGTAGTATATAGTTCATCTACTTTGGTGCACATTGCTGCCAGTAATTGTATGACTGGTAGCTGTTTGTAACACTACTAGAGCATCTCCTATATGTTATTGGAATGTCCTAGACACCAGTACACCTAGGTTCAAACAGGCTTTGATTTCAAGAGGTATGCGGCTGCCTTGCAATGTACACACAGACATGTTTAGGTGCACATGTTGCACACAGCCTGTACCAGCTGTCTGTCTAAGTGGTACCTGTCAACATTTTCTGGATCTGAGAGTTGGCCTTGTTGTAGCCTGGCTCTCTGTCTAGCTGGTTGCCTTCTAGGATGCAGACCCTTACCATCCTGTATGGCTTGAAGTGCTGCAACCTGTTGCAGTTCATTCCCTACAGGTTGCATTTTTTTTTGTTTGTTTTATTCAATATTGATATGGATCCCATCAAATTTTGTGGGTGATGGCTTCCTTTCCCTGTGCTGCAATGTGGCATTCACCGAGGATTTTAGAAAAAGAGTCAGCAAAGCACTTTGTCACATTTAAATTTTATTGGGCACACACATTGGGCCGGATTCACGAAACCTCCGTGTAAGACTTAATATGTCTTACTCGGAGGCTGCAGTTGAACGGTATGACATCAGCGTGCCATGAATATTCATGATGACACGCTGACTCATCCGTAACTCTTACATGGACTGAGTAGGCAAGCAGGGGGCGTGTCCGACTGCCGAGCAGTCTAAATGTCCACGCTCCTGCAAGGTTTTAAAAAGCATAATGTCAACAGACAAGAGCGAGTCCGCTGAAATGTACTTGCACCCAACACCACACTCCCTGACACTGTAAACCCCATCAGAGTTATAAAATGGAAAAAATTATTATTTTTTTTAAATCCACGATATAGCTGCCCGTATTTGCGCTTGTTTGTGTGGGTGTGCCCATTGCTTAACCACAGCTAGCAATTGTGACATTGAAGAGCATATAAGAACTACTTATGCAAATTAATCCAAATAGCAATAGTGTAATGGTAGAGCGTATGCGCAAAGAGAAAACATTCACGGTTCGAGTCCCACCACTCCCCTTCTTATTTATGTTTTAAATCAGTATTTGAAATAATACCAGACAAATATGATTAAAATTTTATTAAAAGCAGTGACATGGCCAATGTATCAGCGAACAAAATATATATTTTTAAAAGACCCAGATATATAATAGCCTGCCGTTAAGCAACGTTTTACACAGCTAAACACAGGTGCCCATAGTTTAATAGCGATATACCCATCTAAACAGAGGTGCCCATAGTTTAATAGCACTTTATCCAGCTAAACAGAGTTGCCCATAATTTAATAGTGCTTCACCCAGCTAAACAGAGTTGCCCATAGTGTAATAGCACTTTACCCAGCACAATAGAGTTGCCCAACATTTAAAAATGATTTACCCAGTGCAATGTGTTTGTGCGGACGTGCGCAGGGCACCGTAGGGCACAGGGGAGCAACTTAGAGCTAAGTTGCTAAAACGCAGCCACACCCCCTAGCCTGTCTAGACAGTATTAAAATAAAAGAATGACAAGGTTCAAACACAGGACCCTTTGCATCATAATCAAAGTACAGAACCACTAAGCCATGACAACATGGAGAAAACAGCCACTATTAACATACATAAACTTAGGAATGGTAGTTTAACCATTACTAAGCAGGTCTGCAGTCAGCTGAGAATTTTACAAAATGGCCGATCATAAAAAAGTGCGGGAAATGCGGCATATTTAAGCCCCACAGGTAGGAATACACGCCATAACTGATTGTAGCTCACATCTGTGGTCAGAATGTCTGGTGTTGGAGAGGGAGTGCACTTCCGAGTGCAGAGATGGGGCACCGAGGAGTCCAAATACATGGTTTGGCTCCTAGTCCACCGTCACGAGACAAGACTCCTGCAGGGCCAGTTCCAAGGGATGGAGTACAAGGCAGAGGCTTGGAACCGTTTAGCTCGTGACCTCACCAGTGCCACAGGCGTTCCCCGGACTGGTGAGCAAGTCCTTCACCACCATGCTTACCTGAAGAGATGAAAGGAGGACCGCCTGAACCAGTGGATACAGGAGGCCCGTGGGATGCGGGATACCCCACAACTGAGTATGTAGCCATGGAATGCAGTATGTAAGGATTTAAAATGGAATATGTATAACGGATAGGAATGTCTCAATATCCCTTCATTTACTTTACAGCTGCAGGTGACAGTGTTACGAAACAGCAAGCCTATGAAGATAGGCTGCTAAGGCTGCACCGCCAGGCAGGTTAGTGATTATTCTGCATGTATTGTTATATAAAATATGGGAGAGAGCATGAAAGAAAGTGTTGTAGTCCAATAATACAGCCCTAAAATGGACTGAATAAGTCCTCTGCATGTACTGTCAGATAAAAACGTTAGAGAGGCAGAAAAAGAGTGCAGTAACTCATTAAGAAAGGTAACAGATGTCTAAAATAATATCTCTGCAGGCACTGTCATATAAAAGAATATGTGAGTGAGCCTGAAAAAAGAGTGTGCTAACCTATTAATAAAGGTATAATATGTTGTGAACATGTCTGCCATATATACCGTTAAAACAAATAAAGGAGTGAGCCTGTGGAAAAGTGTGTAATGTCATCAATAAAGGTCTAAAACCCAGAGTGTGTCTATTTCACTTAGTATGAAATGTTGTACCCTTGCATTATACAAATAGTAATGTGTTAGAAAGTTCTGGCAACCCAGAGCTCTGCAGTCCCATCTAAAGTGGGTGATAGAAGTGCTAGTAGCTGTGAAGTAAATATACAGTCCTCAACAGTCAGTTACTGACTGGCATGCATAAGTAAATCTGGCACACGAGTAGCATGTGAATATGTTCCCCAGAAATGTAAGTGTGCTTCAATAAATGCATGGTTCTGTACAATTAGAAGTGAAAATGTCATGTGAAAACATCCAGATATGTAGATAAAGAAATATAAATGCAACCATGAAATATGTAGCAGTAACATCTGCATCCTGGACAGTTAGTATGTGAGATATAGGTCAAGTATAAATTGAACTAGCCAAACCCATTACACAACCTAATGCATGGTGGCAAGTGTAATAATACATGTAGGGAATATGCACCTGCAGTCATTAGGAATGTAGTGTAGAGTAAAAGTGTTTATAAGATGTTAATGGTGGTTTTTTCTACACCCTATTGTTTGTGCATAAACCATGCAATTCCGCACCTCCATGGGTATGTGTAATCTTAAATATTTGTCGGGATATATGTCCTATTGTTCTATAAATATTTGCACTCATGTTGATGCATGTGCCCTGTTCAAACACCATGTTCATGGTGGCCTGTTGCTACCAATCATCCCTGCATGCGGTTGGAATAACCACTGTTGTTCAATATATACATGTGTTATGTTTGCTGTTCAACTGTTGGAACTGTGGTGTGTTGGGTTAATGGGAATATTACTGCATGCTGTTACAACTAATCTGGAATGCTGTTGTTTATGTTGTAATGAAACACACCGATTCACAGAACGTATGGGAAGGCCGGTCCCAGCGGACCCACCTGTCCCTCCTCAGTTGGCAAGTGCACCTGGCACCAGTGGCTCTGGTGCCCAGCCCAGACTCCCCTCCTTCATTGGTCCTGTGCCACCTTCTGGTGGAAGCGCTGCAGGGGATGGGGCTCATCCCCCCCGTGCAAGCGTGGGCAGAGAAGGGCCACCCGTCACCCTTTGAAGGGTCCAGGCTGTGGTGCATAGGGAGATCCAGCGTTCAGTCGCTGATCCCCTACGCCAGCTTGAGGCGAGAGTGGCATGTCTCACGGGTGAGCCTGCCCATCCTACTCAGCCCCCAGCGCAACCACCCCCGGGGCTGTGAATGTGCAGTGGTAACTGCCCATGGGTGGGGATCTCAGTTCCACTGTTATCATCTCTGGGCTCATGGGCTTGCAATTTCCAAACAACCTTCCCCATCAATTGTTTTCACCAACCCCATGTGTCAAATTCCACCCCTGTATGCATCTTGTTTGTCTTATCTGTTTACCTCCCGAACCTACCTCCCCAAATATACCTATTTCCCCAACCTCACTTACCACTCTCACCTGAAAAAAAAAGGGCAATCTGTACCCAAAAAAAAATTACGCCCCATACATAGCTTCCCATTTTGCACACATGTCCATAGGACATGTACACCGATAATTCTAATTGGCAGTGCAACAAACTATGTTGTCCTCACTCCTCTCTCAGGGGTGGAAGGTCTCAAAATTCACTCCAAATTTTCAACATATGCACAGCTGTTGCTGTTAAAGAAATGGGCAGCTATGGGCCTTCCCTACACCCTTCCTGCACATCCTGAGCTTGTTTTCCTACTGTCTGTCCCTCTCTGTGCCCCCTTTTTCACCACTTTCCTATCTCCCCATTTTCTTTTCTTTAAAAGAAATTAGTGTGGGGGTTAGCGGGAGTAAGCACTTTTAAGCAGTAGTTAGCGGGGGTGCGTGAGTGTGAGCTTCTGTGCGCTTAGCTAAGCATTGCTAAGCATCACGCAAACCCGCCAACCCGCTTACAACTGCTTAAAAGTGCTTAACTCACTCTGTATGACAAGGCCCTTGTATTGCTCAGCAGCAAAATAAAAATACCCTTGTCAGTCTCGAACCCGGGACCTTGGACACACAAGTCTGCAAGAAGTCCCACTACACAACAGCAGATATACAACAACTTAGTGCTGAAAGCAATTTATCATGCATTACCATGAGTGAATGTAAAGGGAAAATAGGAATGGCATAACACAAATCTTGTTCTGTGGGCCTTAACCAGCAGGTGTTGTTGAATTGCATGACATGACTGTGAAAAGAGAATCAGCCATGCTAGTAGGGAATAAGGTTACAGTAGCAGCTTACAAACCCCACACAGTATCAGAGCAGGATACACACTGGCATATTAGCATAGGTCACAGGCCAGACCTCCCAACAGTGACTGCTCTACAGTGATGACGCTGATTAGTAAACAAAAGTTAGCTGTGCCCCTCTGACTCCCTGTGAAATGTACTAACAGTAGGCAGAAAGGTGGTGAATCTCACTTAATAACAAATGTCAATAAGTGAGAGTAGACACCGCTTGCCCGTCAGAAAAGGTGTAGTAATAGAAATGGTCTGAATCACCCAAAATCTGACCTGAAAAATGTCAGAACTATATCACAGGTGTATCCCTGTTATATGTACCTTTCCCTGAGGCTGTTCAAATATATACGTGAGAGTATCTGAGACCTGGAAGAGTCAGAAACACACAGGCATATCAGCTTGTCTGCTGTTACACACTCTGCAAATAGCTGTAGAATGAATCCCACAAACATGCCCTTATGTAGAAGTACAACACAGAAATAGCAAAAGATGTAGCCATGTACTGCTAGCAACCACCTGCGACAATGCCATTGTTCAGGTGCTGAAAAGACTGCTGTGGTGCACAGTCAAAGAATATGAGGCTGACCTCTGTCTACCATCTGGATATGTCCACAGGTGGGAGCTACTCAGACAGACTACAAGCCTTCATAGACTTACAGGTACACAGCAACTCTGCATGTTCAGCAAGATAAACATCACACGATAATAAATAATGCACACTGCAGTTCTGCACCCCTACCCAAAGGTACTATATACCCGTGTAGTCAGGCACAACCAAGGGTGTAGGTAGGCATACACAGTACAGAAATATGTCCAGTCGTCCTGAGCAGACTGTGCTAATGCCAACACAAACCATAAACTGTTCAGATGTGAGTAACATACTAATGACAGTATAGCAGTTCACAAACAGTGCATGTGCCTGATATTCACAATTGGTAGTACAACATACTTAGATGTCCTCACGACTCTCTCAGGGGTGAAAGGTTTCAAATATCCCACCTAATGTATTGCATATGCACAGCTGTTGCTGGTAAAGAAATGGGCAGCTATGGACCTTCTCCACACCCATCGTGTACATCCCAAGCTAGTTTCCCTACTGTCTTCTCCTCTTTGAGCAGCCTTTATCAACACAATCCTATCTCCCCATTTACTTTTTTGTCAAAGACATGAGAGCGGGGATTAGTGGGAGTGAACACTTGTTAATAGTAGTCAGCGGGTTTGCACCACTGTGCGCATGTGTGCACCTAGCTTAGCACTGCTAAGATATGATAAGCTTCTCCGAGCTTAGCTTACTATTGCTAACATAAAGTAAGCTAAGGTAAGCTTGGCTTAGTATTGCTAAAATACAATAAGCTAAGCTAAGTGTCAATTAGCGTCGCTAAGCGTCACGCAAACCTGCGCCAACTCGCTTACAACTGCTTAAAAGTGCCTCTGTCACTCTGTATGACAAGGCCCTTGTATTGCTCAGCAACAAAATAAAATACCCTTGCCAGTCTCAAACTCCACACCTTGGACTCACCAGTCTGCATGATGTACCATTAAGCCACAGCAGATACATAACAACTTGGTGCTGAAAGAAATATAACATGCATTACAAGGAGTGCATGTAAAGGGAAAATAGGAAAGCCATAGGAATACATTGCAATAACGAAATATGACATGCATTACAAGGACTGAATGTAAAGGGAAAATAAGATAGCCATAGGAATACATTGCAATAAATATAACATGCATTACAAGGACTGAATGTAAAGGGAAAATAGGAAAGCCATAGAAATACATTGCAATAACTACTGTTGTATGCCAGTTAATTCCCTAATTCCAAAAGAAAGTACATACTCCCATGTATCCAGTGTTAGCATTAGGAGGTGTGAGTAAACTTACACACTGAGAAGAGTGTACTGGAAGAAGCAACAGTCAGGTTTCAGTACAACATGCATTTCACTGGCTACAACCCAGCTTCAGATATGAGACATATACCAACCTCCTGACTGGCACAAAAGTGTCCACAAAAAACAAGCATGGTCCCCACCTTGCAAAACTGAAAGGCCTACACCTACCTAAACTATCATTTTATAGCAGTGTCCTAAAATCACAGTGAGAACTGCAATTACCACACAGCAGGCTGCATGCAATTACTAAATGGTGGGCATCAATTGGTGCAGAGGCCATCACATGCACATGTGCAGATACTTACAAAAGCAGCCTGTACTTGCTGTCCACACATGCGATAATATCATTGCAGCAACTGGAGAGAGAGAGCGAATAAGAGATAGAGACAGACAGAGAGACAGACAGACAGACAAACAAACAAACAGAGGCAGCTGGAGACCAACTCAATAAATAACAACAAACAGAGGCAGTTGGAGAGACCAACCCAAAAAAATAAAACAGAGGCGGTTGGAGATACCAACCAACCAAAACAAAAAATAAAACAAACAGAGGCAGTGGAAGACACCAACCTAAACAAATAAAAAAAAAAGAACATCAACAGGTACAACAGACTGAGGTGAGAAATACAAAGGTAAGGTATGTAACACAGATGTATTCGCTGGCATCCGAATGATGTGTCCGAAGGGTACTCTACATTCCGTGAACACTCCTTATGCGGTAGCAGTCCGTATCTATATGTATATGCAGATGTGCATAAGGCAAGGGACATACTGCAACTGTTAGTGAAGGCTGGACATATATATGTATTTGAAGGTTGCTATGTGTTAATATCTATGTAGGTTGTAATGTGTGGCACTGAAAACAGCAAGCAGTGCAGGTATATGTCATGTGGTGGTTAAATGCTGTGGGACTGAGTTACAGCCAGTGAGGTCTGCTACGGCTATACGGCCTGAGGACAGCGAAATGCATTCTGCACAACACTGTGCAATACGGGGTTGGAGGGTGGCTTAATGGCTAAGGCGTTTGCCTTACAAACACAAGGTGCAGGGTTTGAGTCTCACAAGGGATAATTGGCTTGGCTTAAAATGTCTTGCAAGGCAGTTAGCTTAGTACTAAACTATGAATTATTACATAAGTGTATGTCTCACAACTGTTCCATAATTGATATTCCCACCATGAGGTGGGCAGTATATGTGCATATATGTGCATGTATATGTACAGCAGTGGCTGTTTACAAGTATGTGTGTGTGTATATATATATATATATGTATATGTACATATATATTTATATATATATATATATGTATTTATATATATATATATATGTATGTATATATATATATATATATATATATATGTGTGTGTGTGTGTGTGTATGTGTATATACATATATATATATATATATATATATATATATATCTATATATATATATGTATATATATATATATATATATATATATATATATATATATATATATATATATATATATATATATATAGATATATACATATATAGATATATAGAGAGATATATAGATATATACAGATATATATATACATAAATATATATATATATATATATATATATATATATGTGTGTGTGTGTATATATATATATATATATAGATATGTATATATAGAGTGATATATAAATATATATGCATATAAATATTCATATATATATATATATATATATATATATATATATATATATATATATATATATATATGTGTATAGTGAGTGAGGGAGACACAGTGTCAGACGTATTGCAACAGGTGCCTGGTGACCAAGGCATGGACTGAACACCAGTGTTGATACTGCAGTGCCATACCCCATTCCAAAACACTTTACCCACTAACTACCAGTTAGGTGGTTGCCTGACTAACACTGAAGGTGTCAGAAGGGAACATGGGACACAGGTGGACAGTAGCCTCCCCATTTGATATTCACAGTGCCACACTAGTCTTGTAATCTGTCTATGTGCTACATGTAATCACAAACGATGTGTCATGTACGGAAATATAGGTCAGTGTTCCCCTGTACTCATCACAATGCATCATGTGGTATGTACCTCACATGACAACTACAGCAAGTGGAAAGGCCAAAGACATACCTCACAAAGGGTAATATTGCCCTGAAACATAACCTATGCAGACTGACTCACATAACCACAGCTACAGTGTGTTGTATACCGGCCACCCAGAGGTTACCTCTGCCAAACATACAGAGGTATGCCACACCCATAGCAGTCAGACAACCACCATGTCAACACCTCACAATCTCACTGGGCTACACGGCCTAGGTCCCCAGTCCCCGCAACCTCACTAAACAGCACATGCTGGAGGGATAGGCTCCTACTGGCAAATATGCCATACTCTGGAGTAAACCACCCAGCATGAACAAACAAGGCTCCTCAGTAGCAGATGTCAGACATACCCCTGATGATTGTCTGGGGGATAGGTAACACACCCTGGGAATCACATCTGTGTATCCGGTTGAGAGTAGGAAGTGAAATCTAATTACATGTGTGTCACAGGCCAGTGTAGCAAATGGCTAGGCTGCTGTAGGCCCCAGGGACAATAGCATATTACCTACTTATGACACAATGCACACAGACATGTACACAGTGCAATACCTGCTTTGTGAGGTGGAATGAGTGTGACAGTGAATGTGTGCAAGGTCTGTGATGGTGTGATAGCTAAGTGTGAGGTTGTTTCTGTCATGATCATTTGTGTCCTAAGTGTGAGGCCAGAGAAAGATGTGTCAGTTATTGGGATGCAGACATAGTAGGATGGTATATGTTCTGACGTAGCTCCTTGTGTACGACTGTGGTGTCCCATCATAGGCTGAAGCAATACATGTATGCTCAGTAAGTGGTACTGCTGGTGAATCCAGCCGACATTTGAACTGTTGTACCACCTGAAGCTGTAGGCCTAAACAGCACAGTATGGTGTATGTTCACATTCCCTGGTAACACTGCCTTGTGTGTTTCCTGTAGTCTGCACAGATTACATTCCTCAGGCATAGGTATCTGTAAGTAGGGGCACACAGTACTGTAAGGTACATAGCAAATGCTCATCTGTGTTAGCATACATTTGTGTGGTAGGGGTATGGCATCAACGACTAGGGTGGGTTACTGGTTATACTGTAGCTGTACTTCACATTCATTGCAATGGATGACATATTTCTGCATGCATTAGCTTGATATGTACCCCCCCCGGCAAGGCTGTGCATTAGATCCCAAACAGTGAGCTGAGTACTAGTGCATACTGGTGTGTCATATGGAGTGTGGCAGGCACTGTCAGCCAGTTGTGGGCTAAGCACTGATACGTGGTATTGAATGTGTGTATCCTCTGACAGATGAACAGATGCTATATATGGCAGTTAACTGATATCTGTGCTGTATAATATTAAGTGTGCCACATGACTTGCTGACACATATCGTTTACTTGTCTTCCAGACTTATGGCTCATCACAGGAACCCCTGCTACACAGCTGCAGAGGAACAGGAAATCCACCACAGCCTGGTTCAGCACTATACCCTGCTGTTTTCAAGGGCCAGCCAGCACCAGCAGGAGTGTACTGCACTGTGGCAAGAACTTGTTCGTCGGGTAAATGACATAGACATGCATAACCGGACATATGAGCAGGTACGCCATCACTGCAGTGATTTAATTAGACATATCCGGCGGCGTGCATCTGATATCCACAGACAGCAGCTTGCCACAGGTGGTGGGGTGGCCATACATCCCCCCCTCACCAGAGTGGAGGAACTGCTGCTAAGTGTGGTGGCTCCTGGCCTACAGCAACAGCAACATCACACATGTGTCATCATGGAGGCCAGAGCCACCCAGCATAGTGACATGGAGCATGCAGGTAACATGCCCTAGCTGTAGACTATTGTTACCTGTATTGTTAGATTATGCATGTGTGAGATGTGTACTGTGTTTAGTAGTTGTGCTGCCTATTGTGTGCAATACTGATAATTTGAATAGTATCTGTACACCTATGCCTGTTGTTCTACTGTAGTTTAGCACACTCACAGTAGCAATGCCACTGTTGTGGCCATTGACAAACTGTGTCTTATACTTGCAGGTCCCTCTGGTGTGACAGCAGGGCAGACGTTACATGCTGGTGAGTGTGTTAACACTTTAAACTTGGTATTGAACTGTGCATGTCATAGGTGAGGTGCAGGCCATGTACACATAACACACTTACGCATAATGCATGCTGTGCATGTTTGCTGTGAGACGTGAAACATCTCAGTAATGTCAGTAGCTGCCTCAATCACATGCAATGCACAGAGCATCAGACACAAATGTGGCAACACTGTACTGCATATTGGATAGGCATAGTTGACACACATGTACACAACATAACACGTTTGTCATACGCAGTACACCTCAACATGCTACACATAGTCTAACCAGACACCCGCTGCCAGGTCACACTTCAGTATCTCGCATGTCATCCACACACCACACATACTATACCTGATGGGTAGAGGCCAAGTATGGGGCTGTGCAACACTCCTCAACACATAACACAGTCATGTTAGGCAATGCTCCCTATTGGACACCTCACACACCCTTGTGCAACATGGCTGCGCAATTGTGAACTTAGCCACGGCACTGCAGTTCAGGTACAGCATGCTAGGCGGTGGTCTAGCACACTTTAGTGGCCTTGAGTGACCACATGATGCATAATGATGATGGCTAATGGTACTACACCGCATACTGTTACAATGGCCATGTCCAGGATTGGTATCCCATCACATATACATGCACCACTCATCCTGTGTGTGTACATAGCATGCATGTGCTACACCTGCGTCCACAATTATCTGCTACAGACACAGACACTGCAATCAGACATGGAAATCCATGTGACACACAGATAACACACACAGCCATGGTATGTATACCTATGTGTGATGGTGCACAGGACATTGCAGAGCTTATAATACTTGCACAGAAATGTTGTGTCCTTGTACACATTGTGTTCCAGGGTGTAGGCAATCACTGAACATGTACACACATGCACCGCAGCCATGTACACTGTCATTAACTATGGCTGTCTACACTCACACTGCATGGACTTGATCAACACTTATTCTGCATGCTGACAAGTGTGACGCTACTGTTTGCCTTGTGATACTGTCACCCACCTTCAACCAGTATTGAGTATGATTTGGATTTCTGTTGTGTGTGTGTATCTGCTGTAGTGAGGAGTGTGCATCATGTGTTCCTGTGTTCCTGTGTGCATGTGTTCCTGTGTTCCTGTGTGCCTGTGTGCCTGTGTGCCTGTGTCCATGTGTACATGTGTCCATGTGTTAATGTGTGCATGTGTCCATGTGTTCATGTGTGCATGTGTTCATGTGTGCATGTGTGCATGTGTGCATGTACAGACTGTAATGGTAGGGCTTGGCGAAGGCAGCAGGCGACCTGAAGCTACTGCCATGGATAGTGGTGATGATGACACATGTATTTTGGCACAGGGAGATTTGACAGGGTCTGTCATTGGTCCACCACTTGACAGTACACAGCGTTCAAACCCATCTATGTGCACACTCATACTGCCATTACATCCCACACCACCAATGGCCATAGGGGAGGGACAGCATACAGATGGCATTGACCAGGAGAGTGTGGTACTCATGGCACGTGCATCACCTCACAGCAGCCATAGCCGTAGACCCAGAACGGTACCACATAGGCAGAGGTCCAGGGGTTCTTGGGGGACCACCACTGGACTTATTGCCCCTGGCAGGCGTGCCCTCACAGGTCTTACGATGACCACTATGTTCCGGGCTGTAATGCAGGCTCAGGCACGTATGGAACAGTACACCAGGCAGGGACTTAGGGCGCAGAGGGCACATAACACCGTTATCAATGACAGCATCCGTGACCTTGCCGCTGCCATCCGGGCATACACCAAGGTCATTGATAGATGTTGGGGGGAGACAATAGATGCCCTCCACAACATGTCTTCCTCAAGCCAGGACCGTGCGGGATGGTTGCAACGTCGATGCAGACACATGCCAGCACCAGCAACAGCTGGCAATGGTCGCGGACGGCCCACAGCTCACAGCCGCTCCCATAGTGGCAGTACCAGCCCCAGCAATGCTGGGGCCGGCCTGTCCATTGTCCGTCCCAGTAGACCACATGCACGTGGCTCTGGCCAGTCCTAGCAGGGACATGGGTCCAGTCATCATACCACTGCCTCTGATGACAGTACCCAGTCAAGGTTGGTAACCGATACCATCCATAGCACCCCTGCCAGACACAGGTACTGTGTCCGTGGCCGGAGACAGTGATCTGTACAGCCAAGCAGGTACAGTCTGTGGCTGTCCCACAAACCAATATATGGCAGCCACATGATGGAGCTGTGTGCATGCAGACACACACACATTAAGCAAACAACTAGGGCTCACACATACACACACACATTATATCAACATTTGCCCATGCTGTACTGTTGTCCCTCACACACACACACACACACACACACACACACACACACACACACACACACACACACACACACACACACACACACACACACACACAGACATGTCGATTGGATGGACTCAAGCCCCGACAACCTCACCCAACAGTCACTACAATTTGTGGACTCATATGTTTTGGCACAACCAGTCAGCACAGCCACAGGGGGGAATACATATTGGACCTGCTCATCACCAACATGGGGACTCTATTTTCCACACCAGCGATATACCCCTCATTGGTAAGGTAAGAACGTGCATGTATCTCACAGGACATACATATACCCTCCACACACCCATCCTGGGTAATCTTGGTGAACTTCTCATGAGCCAACATCTCACTTCACCGAAGCAAGGTGGTATCCTTCAGGGATCATGAGACAGTGGCATATATGGCTCACACTGCTGCATCCTTTACATACACATTCTATGGACACCTAGTGGACTGCATGGGTTGTGCTATCCCAAATAACAAGACCCACTACAATGGCAGGGGACCTGTCTGGTAGACCCCAGCCATTAATAAGCTGTACAACGTCAGGAGGATGCTACCTCATGATAGAGCACAATCCCAGACTGGGAAGGCATCTGTGATCTGTACTAGCAGACAGCTACAATCACTCATGGACATTTCTAAGGGCCGCTTCTACCAGACAACAGCACCTGACATGTAGGACTATCACACGGCCTTCTTCAGTTATGTCAGGAACCTGGGTGGACAGTCACTGATATGCTGTGAGTTACTGCATACTGACTAAACCTACCCTGAACCCACTGGCATTGCCTACATCATGGCAAACAGGTTCAGTGCAGATGTCTCCCACCCATTCCTCCTAAGGAGCAACTATCCATCCCAACAGAGTATAACCTCCCTGACATCACACAGTAACAGGTGAGTGCTGCCCTCCCCACAGTGTACATCACAGTATCAATGTGACCAGATGGTGTCCCAGCCTGCATCATACACGAGCATCATAACAAACGCAACCCTCACATTACATCACTGTTCAATATCAGAGTTACCACAGGATATGTACCCAAGGAATGGCGTACTGCGACAGTGGTCCCGCTCCACAGAGTTGGTGCCACAAGGGACCACATACAATATTGCCCTATAAGCCTATGTAGCCTGTTCTGCAAAGCTATGGAGCATATTGTCATAGGACTCCTACACATAGACATCGGGAACCTACAGACACTGTGTCCTACTCATTTCAGCATTGTTGTGGGCAGATCTTGCCTCTTGAACCTGTAGGTGTTCTTTAAGCGGCTAACAGGTCCATCGACATAGGGACGGCTATCCACACAGCCTTCCTGAACCTTGCAAAACCATTCAACACAATAACCCACTGGGCCATTATGCATAAGCTCACCAGCGTCAATTTGGACACATATCTCACAAAATGGATTGATACCTAGATCAGGGATAGCACCCACATGGTCAGAATTGCAGGTGCCATGTCTGACTATACACCAGTTACACATGGCATCCCACACAGCTTGGTTCTGGGATCTCTCTAGTTCAGTATACATTTGTCTTACGTACAGGCTATCACAGGGGGAATATGGCTGAACATGTTTGCACTTGACTACAAACTGGGTGCCATGATCAACTCTCCAGCTGCCACATGCATACTCAATCAGGATCTCACAGAGATGGATGACTGGTGCCTGAGCCATGGCCTACAGCTAAATGACATTAGTTGCATAGTCATCCCCTTTGGGAGCAACAACATGCCCACACATTACCACATAGGTAGTACTCCATTACATATGGTAGGAGTTGTTAGGGGTTTGGGGACATCACTTGTTCGTACTGTCTCCTTTAACATTCACGTTGCCAAAGTGGTTGGACACACCTTCTATGTGTGCCACCTTATCCCATATGGTTTCACATCTAGATTGAGTGAGGTCATTGTGCCCCTATACTCATCACATCCATGCTTGGTTACAATGCCACGTTTGGGGTGTACCTTACCTGACACCTGCAGCAACTGTACTGGCCACGGACAGTCCTCACCAAGCAGATCCAGGGACTCACACAGATGCCCTGCATAGTTCAGATGCAGTAACTCCAGCTCTACTCAGTCGCTTACCATCTACTCAGATATGATGTGTGCCTGTTGTTTACAGCTATACCCAAACCAAAATTACTGGACATGCTCCACCTCAGGATATCCAACTCCCTTGGAGCTACACACTCCAGGGATGTATACCTCAGCACAGATGTTAATAGGACATTGTGGATGGACAGATTCTTATCCCAGAGGCTCCACTCACTACAGAATGTAATCCCAGTTTCACATAGGCAGAGCCACCCTCTGGCCACCTACTGGAGACATTTTGATGACTGTATGGGTGATTGCATATTTACCCCTGGGATATCTTCTGTGTCCCTGCTAGAAAGAGGCACACTAGCATAAACGTACATGGGCTATCTTGTGTGACCTACCATTCACACATACAGTGTAGTAATCTGACAGGGCTACGAATGCTTACACATTCTGGCTAGGCTTGTACATGCCCTAGGGCAGATAGCCTAGTATCGACCTCTGAACCTATGCTAATGTTCAAGATGCACAATGCTTATTGCTGATACTGTTTGCAGGTCTTTATCATCTTTGCTTTACCAGTTTCCATGAAGAACTTCAGTATCTGCAGAATGTATTTGATTATGACAGGGTTCCACTATATTATAGATGTGTCTGTTGTCATATAACTGTGTGCACAGGGTGGATTGCTGTATCGTGACAGGTTCCTGGGTTAACACATGCAACTGCCAGATATACGTGGCCCACTGCTGTACTCAGACATGGCCTAAGTGTGTGAGCATGCCCAGTTCTGACATTCCATGTTTTTTTGCCTGACATTTGTCTCATTTATTCAAGTGTGTGAGCATGCCCAGTGTGACCCTTCAGTATGTTGCTATCTGAGGTCCACTACATTTGCTGATGTGTGCAAACATGACCACTATTAACATTTATACGTGTGTGTTGGAAGTCAGGTTCTGTTCTCACTGCAGGACTCACCTTTGTGTCATAACTCAACAAGGATTACGCTGTGCCTGCAGGGTTTCCATGGAATACTTTGCATAGACTTATCAACATTCCATCATACAGATAGACCACTGCAATACTGTCATGGTTTAGTGGTTCAGTACTTTGGCTATAATGCACAGTATCCTGGGTTCAATGCCCATCACTGCTTTATATTTTCATACTAAGCAGACCAGACTGCTTAAGGACCTGTTAAGCAAATATGAGCATGTTGGCTTTTGTTCAGCTATGCCCTACTTAGATCAGGCTTGTCCGACATTCCTCAATATTCACCAACATTGCTGGACGTTGCCCAATATTACTGAACATTGACCACAGTTATGCTACTTGGTGTGTGCGATTTTGTTTGCATATACTACATGGTGGTAATTGCTGTTTAGCACTGCTTTATATTGCTTAACACATGGCATTCATGCCTTAGGTGGTGCTGCAGGGCTGCCTATGTCAGATGCATATACTACACTCCCTGCACATGTTTGGAAGCAGGTAGTGTCAACTTAGGCATCCCTTTTACTTTATGTGCAAGTCAGAGAGGGTATCATTTCCAGAGTTCCTACTGAGCCAGTGTATGTGCTATGCGTTGCCTCTTTGCCAAGGCCAAAGCATACTGGGCACGTTTCCTTCTGCCTACTGGGGCAGGCTCAGGTTGTTCCTCCTCCGAGTCACGGTCTGCCTGTGATGGCCTTGGCAATGGTGGGGGGCTGTTTGGGCCAGGCCTATGCTGGTCCTGCTGCAGCTGTTTTCGCAGGATCATATTATGTAGCATTGCACATACCATGACAATTTGGGTACATGTAGTTGGTGAGTACTGCAAGGCTCCACCAGATGTGTCCAGGCACCGGAACCATGACTTGAGCAGCCCAAACACACGCTCTATTACATTACGTGTTTGTGCTTGTGCCTCATTATGGCATTCCTGTTCAGGTGTGTGTACATTTCTGATGGGTGTTATCAGCCACGGCTCCAGTGCATAGCCAGCATCCCCCACTAGGTGACCATGTGGGATGTCTCCATTGGCAAATGTCTTGTACAGCTGCGTCAGATGCCAGATATGGGAATCATGGTAGCTTCCAGAGCAGCCTGCACACACATTCAGTATTATGCCCTGGGCATCACACATGACCTGGCAGTTGATGGAGGGGAAGCCCTTGTGGTTGAAGTAGACCCTACCCCACTCGCCGGCTGGTGCTTTGATGCGTATGTGCGTGCAGTCTATTGCACTCACTACCTCAGGGTATTCCACTAATTGCTGGAAAAGATGCATATTGCTGGCCAATACCTCACGGGAATTGAGGAAATATGCATGATCACCGACATGTGCTGACATGGCATCCAGGAACTGGTGCAGTACCCTGGATGCTGATGCCTGTGATATCCCCATCATATCACCAGTTGGTCTCTGGAAGGTACCTGTTGCTAATATTCTTAGGCCAACACATACCTTGATTTTCACTGGGATGGGTTCCCCTCTGTTGGTTCTGTGTGTGAGGCGTGGCCTGCATAGCTCAACAATTTGCTGCAGGAGGTCTCTGTCCACTCTATAGTGCTCCACTATCTCCAGCTCATGTAGCCCTGGTATGTTACCCTGGGCCTGTACACTCTTCTCCGTCTCTTCACTGTGGGTTGTCCAGCAGCATTTCCATTGTCACCACCCTCAGCATGTTGCATATGTCGCCTTATAACAGCAATGGCAGCCCCTAACATTTCTTTGCCTCAGTAAAGCTTTTTCGGTTTTCACTTCTATTAGCTTACTGCAGTGTCTGTTGTGAGAAACATAATGGACTGCTGTTGGCAGAGTTTTAAGTGCTAGGCTGGGCTGGGCTAGTGTACTGCCTGTGTAATTGCCTGATTCTGATTGTTTTCACCTGCTAGCTCTGCTTCCCTGGTAGCTTCCTACTATTTGTTGTGCTTCCTTTTTCCTTTCTGTTTCCTCAGGGGGGAGCGCCGCGCACACAAGCGCAAACACGCGCACAGCAGCTAACATGCACGCACACATGCTTACTCGGACTAAAACTTGCTTATTCGGGTTAAAATGCATGCACACCAGCGCAAACGTGCTTACAACTCTTTAAGCAGCCTTATACATGCTTACTCCAGCTTAAACGCGCACACTCACGCTTACACGCGCGCACTCTGTCTTACCCGGGTTTACAGGCATGCACACGAGTGCATGCACGCTCAGCAAGAAACTTTGGTGTTATCCACGGTATACACTTTCCATTTCTTGGCTTTCCCTTACTGTACCTGTTGACACACCTCTTTCCATGATGTCTAAATGACAGCGGACACATGCCACTCTGCTCCAGTGAGCTTCACTTCTTTCATACATACCCCCCTCGTGATGTCACCTATCTTCTACTCTGTTACTCCCCATATCCTTCTTCTACACTCCACTGACTGTGCTCATTTGCTATGTAAACTAGCGATTCACTATCCTAACACTCATTTACATAGGATTGCTTACTAATGCTTGGTTACATGTCTTAGACTGAGTTTCCCCCCTTAGCAACCTCTACTCAGTGGCCATCTTGTCTTCAGCCTGCCATTCCCTTGCATTGTACATTACCACTTTCAATAAAATCCACATTTGTGGGTTTTAATTTGTAGTATTCTGTGTTTTAGAGCGCAGCCCATTTGCGCTGCGCTGCGCTATGCTTAAACATCGGAAATCGGCGAAAAAAAAACAACTTATTTTTATTTTAATTTTGCATCAGGGAACATTTCCAATGGCCATATATTTGGCCATTGGCATGCTTCCTGCACTGGATGCAACCTTTATTTGGAGATGTCACAGCTCCGTTTTGCTATTTGCAGAATGGTACTCAGTTGTCAACTGAGTACATTTCTGCAAATAACACTGCTCTTACTCGGACAGGTTCGGGTTTTCTGAATCGCAAATCTACCTCATTTGCATGCCTTTCGCCTGCAATTGAGGTGATTTGCATGTCCCAGCCCTGTCCGTGTAAGAGCCATTTTAGGAGCTCTCTTACACACCCCTACAGGCTGTTTCTGGATCGCTCGTCGGACATGATGGCTGCATGGAGTCTTACTCTACTCTTAGACTCCATGCAAGCCATCGTGAATCCTGCCCATTGTGTTTTGGAATCTGACAGGTGTGCATAGTGTCTGTAATTATCTTATGTTGAACAAATAAGTACTCAGACTGATTCCAGCATGTCTTCAGAAATCGCATCCGCATCTGGTGCGCTGAAGTCTTCCTTCCCTTGGCATGTTGCGCTGTCTCCAACTATCCTTTGGAATCCAGCCCAACTGTTAAACTCACACTGAGTGATTGACTTCCAGGTGTGTCCAAAGCAAATGGTGAAAAGTGTTAATCTTTTACAATTTCTGGAACAGCCACGGGCTGGTATTTGATGATGGAACAAACTGAAGGCTCATATATGAAACAATAAATATTGTGATTTCTGGTGTAAAATTTCCTATATATTACCCCACAGCAATGAAGTATTGCAAGGTTACATTGATATCTCCTAAATCATAATAAACAAAGTAGCCTGTATATTGACTCCAGACCATAGTCTTTAGTAGAAAAAAATAATAAAATGAAAACTGAATATGTGTTTAATTTGTCCTTCAATATTTAACACTTCATGTTAAAATACTTTTTAAGTGATTATTAATTCGTGGAGCTGCAAAACCAAAGTCAGTCCTAAAGTGATAACTAAATACTATAGAAAAATGCTACCCTTATAAAAAATGCTAGAAATAAAATGATGATATTAGCTGTTATTTTGGGATTCAAACCCTAAACCTTCAGCATACTATGCTGATGTCATTGCCACTGGAGCAACAAAGGTCCCCGGGGCTGCTGAGTCATATATGGTAATGTTATGGCAACTTGCTGCATACAGCTATCATGCTTACACCATCATAAAGCAGCTGTTTTCATTCACTTTCTGTCGTTCTTTGATTTCATACTGTATTTGTTATGTATTCTTAATAGGATGTTGCCCAGATGCTCCTTGAGACTAAAACATACTTCAAGTAAATCCTGTTAAGTAAACATATGACATTATAACCTAGTACTACGGCCTGGATGTTTAAGACAAGGGACTACCAGACAAGGCTTTGTAGAAGTCCTGAGTTTAATTCCCAAAGCCTTTTTGACCTCTGTGTGATTGCATGCAAATTACTTAATCAACTGTTGCTTTAGAGGCATAATTGGAAAGGGACTGTGCATGTAGGGGACTTAAGTTGGTAGCAGTTTTTTTTAACTAATATTATTTACTATTTTAAAAGGACAGATGTTAAGCACAGATGCCTAATTATGCAATGAAGGCAGCATAATGTCACTATATGGAAATACTACTTTGATACACTCTCTGGCAAAATTTGCAACATATGCCATGAAATAGGAGTGAAATAATAAAATGTAAGCAATGCAGAAATGATATTCTAAACCATTCTTATAAGCGTGTCTTAGAATTTTGTTTCATCCCTTTTCACTCATCTTTCTGAGAACAATATAGGCGTGCTGTCTTTTCAGCAAGATATTATGGGACCTGATTCTTTTAATAGCACTGTTTTGGTTTGACACCAGTGAAATAATGTAGCAACATTTCATTTTCAGATCTCCATTTGTTATGTATCAGAAATGTATTTGCAATGTACAGAAGAAAAAAAATGTGATTGCTGTTTTTTATTTTATAAGAGATGGAAAAAACACAAAGGAAAGTAAAGATCCAGAACACTATTATACAACGGCAGTGCTATGGAATTAATTTAACTTAAGGGAAAACACACCCACACACCAATACGTTCTAAGTAAAATAACACCAGATAAAGACAGAGAGGAATGTGATGCACTTATGAATCATAAAGTGGTTTCTTATTTAAATATATGGTCCAGATATCATTGCAGCATGCAGAAAGGAAGGAGATGGGTGGCCTAGTGGTAGGCCACTGGTCTTTCTTCTCAGAGGCTTGAGTTGCAAAGTCATTCCACAGCAAATGTAGAACGTATGCTGTGGTTTCAATTGCACACTGCTAGAAAGAAATCAGAGTCAAAGCCACTTACGTTTGAGTATACACACGTACCCAACACCCACAGAGACAGAGCACACAAGTATGAAAACACACAGTCTCAGAAGAAGAGAGCCACTGTCAAGTATAATGAAGCAAAATGAATGAGTGTGGTCACCAAAGTGAGTCTATGGTAAATCAACTTTTTTTTAGGTTGAAAAAGAAGTAACATAAGAAAATCCTTTATGTGGAGTCTGTTGTACAGTGTTTTGGATATGGGCCAAAACATATGAGGATTAGCAGCCATAAATAACACAGCAGCAGAACATAACTGTTAGATACCAACAGTTCATATAATGTACAAATAAGCATAACATTTGATGTTTTTAAAACTCTTATGGCAGTATTTCATAATGTACTGTCATAGGATTTATACATGAGCTTATGAACAAACCTAACAATCTCTATGCCACTATCTATTTACAAAAATTATAATCATTATGCCATTATTTGTTTATGTTTTTGGTATGCTGTTGTGGAGTTCAGTAACTGGGAAGAAGCTGACATTGCAAAATTTGGAAGAAAATTATTAATTACACCAAGAGAGATGGATTGATGTGGGAGGTGTATGGGGTAGGCCACAGGCAGAAATACATATACGCAGAAATCAGAATACTACCTGAAGTCTGAGTAGGGTCATGCATCCTCAGCATAGATGGAATAGAGGCTTACTAAATAATCATCAAAGTCAGTGCAAACCAAAAGAGCACTGGAACACTGGATTTGGTACTGCTAACCAGAATCATACTTAAACCCATATAATTTGTCTCTAGAGGTCAAAATTCTATCAAAGAGATTCAGAAAACAAGGTTGGGTGGTATAGATTTCTGTATGGACTACATGGTTCAAAGATCCAATAGATTCTGGGGAGTATGACTGTAGACAATAATGGATGAAAAATAAAGGACTGCACTAACTGCTTCCAAGCAGAAAAGATGGTTTTGTATTTGGGGTGAGAAAAGGAAAACCTTTTGTAGCCACTGTGTGTATGTGTGTGTGTGTGTGTGTGTGTGTGTGTGTGTGTGTGTGTGTGTGTGTGTGTGTGTGTGTGTGTGTGTGTGTGTGTGTGTGTACCTTCCTGCATGTGTATGTGTGGTGGGGGGCATGTCTGCTAAATGGTATTCAACACAAAATCTATGACCATTGCACTCAGAGTATATTACTGGAATGCACTCAGCAGTTTATTTAGTGAGACTGGCTCAATAGTTGAATTCACCCTACATTTCCAAGCTTTCCCTAATTCTGAAACTTTACTACAATTTCAAAAAGAACTTTCCTAAAGGATCATTTGTAAAACAAGAAATAAGTAAGTAGCACAGCATCTGCCTGCTATTCCACAGCTGTCTTCATAGCCTCCCACTGGATTACTTTCATTTGAACCAGTTCATAATCTTTCCACCATCTTATGGCACATGTGACAAGTACACCACTGCAATGACATCTAGCACACACATGCACACACACCACACCCACACCCCACACACACACACACACAGACACACTTATCCTAACTCTAGAAGTCACAAATATACCCCAAACAGTCATACACTATCCCCTTACTTAACCCTAGCACTTACTCATTCGAACTTGCACACATGCATACTCCCATCCACTTATCTCCACACCTACACTTACCTTAAACTCCAATGCATTTGATATTATGCGCATTTCATAGTCAAGGCACATGCACACACACACAAACACACACACACACACACACACACACACACACACACACACACACACACACACACACACACACACACACACACACACGCATGCACGCACACACACACACACACATGCACGTAAATGTTCATCATCCTGAACTTTTGCTATTTTAAGTGACACCCTTACACCACACACATGCGCGCGCACAGACACACACACACACACACACACACACACACACACATCTGTAAATATATATATATATATATATATATATATATATATATATATATACAATTGAAAAATATCTAAATCTAGATATATTCTGTATCTCTATATCTATATCTGTGCATATATAAATATCTATGTATAAATGGGAACCTAAGCATCTATCGAAAGCAAAAATTGTCATTTCTACAATCATTGCTCCTCAAAGGATTGGAAAACTCATCCCCTGCTAATTATAAACACCAACTCAGAGTCAGAGATCATACTATAGTAGGAAAAGGGCATAATCTGATCCCCACTATAACCATGATCACAGCTAGCATTTTTCAAGTAGCGCTTTTCTGATCAGCTGTGCTGCCTCCCCTACACACACACACATATATATATATATATATATATATATATATATATATATATATATATAGATATATATAAAAAAAAAAAAAATATATATATATATATATATATATATATATATATATATATATATATATATATATATATATATATATATATATATATATATATATATATAGTTAATACCTGTTTGGACATTGCATGTTCTCCCTTTTTCTCTGAAAAATATGCTGAGTGTTTCCATCTCAAACTCATAAAAGAATGGAGCTGTGGGCAGCAGCTCAGACTCTACATGGTGCTCTATAGGGCAAAGAGTTGTATAGACCAACCACTTTGGGCATCTACTGTGGTGTGCATTATCCTCAAGATAGGAGAACATGGATCACAGACAGGGCTAGCCACTTCATGGTGTAAATATGATGATTTGTTCATGTTGACAAGGCATGGGGTTGGGGACCTGTCCTATGGGTCCTGGTGGGAGGGGTGTAAAACTGGATGTAGAACCAATCCTGCTACACTTAGTATAGGTTCACTGAGAGGACAGAGATGACATGGAAGGAGGCTGGACATAAGAGAAATGATGAAAGGGCGGTGCAGCAAAGCACTTAACTTGGGGGAATTGTGGCATCAGAGGCTTTAGAAAGCAGTGAGGGAATTTTTATTTCATTTTTTATTTTTATTTTATTTTTGTTAACCGGATGGGTCCGACTGGACACAGGTCAATTTTCAGCGGAGGCCCAGGGAGAAAAGCTCCATGTTACAATATTAGATTAGTGCAATACAAAGGAATTTACAACATATAAAGTAGTACAAAGGAACATTAGTAGTAGAGTGTACTATTAGTACAGGAATGGAGAGATTAACCCCATTTTTTTTTCATATTGACAAAAACATTAATAAATTTACATTCACAATACATTTCTGCTTTAGTATAACTGGGCAGTATGTAAATGCTCATAGTGGCATAACTACAATATAGGTATAGGTAGGATGAGAGTAAGAGGAACTATTTTAGATATTATATGAATCTTAGATACAGGTTAGAGCAGTTTTCAGGTAAGGAATATAGTACCAGACAGAACCAGTGTTGGTATGATTTCAGCTGTTAGATTGATGTTATGTTTGGATGAGTATGCAAGGATATCAGTAGAGGTAAGTAAGGGAAGTGTTATAGTGTAGTAGTATCCTTGTAACTTGAGTATAGTTATTGCAACCCTGGGGTGTAACAAGAGCAGAGCCAATTGTTAGAATAGTAGGATTTCAGGAGGTGTTTGAACTGGGTGCTAGAAGTAGTCCTAGTTATGTTGTTTGGGAGTGAGTTCCAGGTTTGTGCTGTTGTGCAGGCAAAGAGAGATGTACCTGCTTCATTTTTATGTCTTATTACTTGAATGAGATTTTGATTGCTAAATCTCAGGGTTCTAGTGGTGGTGTAGGGTTGAATTAGCTGTTGGAGGGCAGGTGTTTTATCAGGGTTGTAGTAGAGTTTATGTGCAATTGTGGCTTGGTTAAGTCTTAGTAGGTGAGGAAGTTCCAGCCACTTGAGTTGCATTAGGGAAAGGCAGTGATGGGTTCTATTTGATGAGTCTGTTGCAAATTTGGCAATCTTGTTGTAGCAAGATTCCATTTTGTGAAGTTCAGTCTGGTGAAGGTTAGTTAAGATGGGGGAAGCATAAAGAAGGATGGAGAGGAGGTGGCTTCTTGCAATAGTGGCTTTGGTCTGATTAATCATGAACCTTTTATTTCTATATAGGAGACCTAGTTTTTGGTTTACCTTTTTGATGGTTTGTGCTATATGGATATCAAATTTTAGACAATTATCAATCTCTACTCCTGGGCGGCCACGGTGGTGCAGTGGTTAGCATTGCCGCCTCACAGCAAGAGGTTCTCCGGTTCGATCCTCGGCTCGGGTGCCTTCTGTGCGGAGTCTGCATGTCCTCCCTGTGGTCGCGTGGGTTTCCTCCGGGTGCTCCGGTTTCCTCCCACATCCCAAAGACATGCTGCAGGTGGATTGGACACTCTAAATTGGCCCTAGGTGTGCGTGTGAGTGTGCCTTCTGTGGAAGGTTGGGCTGGCTGGCAACTCGACACACCGTAAAACTCCACTGCCATTCAATGTGCGGACAAGGTGATCCGCTGTGGCAACCCCTAACCGGGAAAAAGCCGAAAGAAGAAGAAGAAGATCAATCTCTACTCCTAGTAGTTTGGTGTGGTTGGTTGGTGTGATTTGAGTATTATTTTTGGAGTTTATTGTGAGGCTATGGTTTGAATTGGATGACCTGCCAGGGATGAATAGGATTAGTTTGGTTTTCTTTGGATTGAGAAGAAGTTGTATTTTAGTAAACCAAGTTTCTGCTAGAGTAAAGTTGAATTGGGTGAGTGTGTGTAGTTTCTTTATGCTGGGGGCAGCACGTATTATGGTGGTGTCATCAGCATATTGAACTACTGTGGCAGTGGGCAGTGAAGAGGAGATGTCATTAGTGAAGAGGGAGAACAGCAGTGGGCCAAGGATTGATCCCTGAGGGGCTCCTATGGAAACTGGTAAGAGAGTGGACAGCTTTTCTTGCCAGAGAACTGCTTGTTGGTGTTCTGATAGCTATTGAACCAGAGTATGGTGGTGGAGCAAATATTGAGACTAGATAGAGTATTGAGGAGCAGATTGTGATTAACCATGTCGAAGGCTTTGGATAAGTCGATGAAGATGGAAGATACGAAAAGACCTTGGTTTCTAAAGTGGTTGACGGTATTGGTATAGGATAGAAGTGCAGTGGTTGTGCTGTGGGAGGGTCTGAAGCCATGCTGGGAGTTGGATAGTAGATTATTTTGTTGTAGATATTGCATTAGTTGCAAGTGGACAATTCTTTCTAGAATTTTTTGATAAGGGTGATAGTATGGCTATAGAACGATAGTTGGTTAGCTGTAAGGAGTTGCCACCTTTGTGCAGAGGGACAATATGGGAAGTTTTCCAGAGGGTAGGGACTGTATGTTCTGAAATAGATCTATTTATGAGAATTGACACTGGGTAGGATATGGCTTCTGCTGCTATCTGAAGGAAATCAGCAGGGAGTTTATCCGCAGCTAGTGTAGTTGGTTTTAGCTTTCTAAGGAGATTTGCAATCAATTTAGTGGGCGCTGGCTATAGAGAAAAGGTAGAGATATTTGTATGATTGTTAGTTGAGGTGGAAGATTGTATAGGAGTATCATTATTTTTTGGGCTTTTGGCTAGATTTTCAACTGTTTCTGTGAAGAATTTATTAAATTGTGTGGGAATATCATCCTGGTTGTTTGGCAGTACAGGGGTGGGAGTGGATGCTTTCCCAGGGTGAAGTAGTTTATTAATGGAAGTCCAGAATTTTTGGGGGTTGTTGCTATATTTATCCTGTAGGTTTTTGTAGTAGTTGGACTTGTCCAGTTTAGTTAGTCTCTTAGCTTTATTATGTAGTTCAATGTACTTTGATCTTAGAGCAGTGTTTTTATCTTTGTGGGATGCTATCCAGAGTTTGTCCCTTTCTTTCATTGTCAGTTTTGTCTCTTTACTGAGCCATGGGGCATAGTGGGTTTTTGTTCTAATGGATCTAGAGGGAGCATGATGGTCTAGGATATGTAGGAAAGTGGAATTAAAGTACTCTACAGCTTTGTTGAAAGGTAGTTGTTTAAGAGGGAGCCAGTTACCGCAATGTAGTGCTTTGTTAAAGTCACTGGCTCTGAAGTGTCTTTTATTACGTATTGTTTTGAGTAGAGGTAGGTTGGGTAGGTGTTGGGTCTTGCCCCTAATAAGATAGGTGGGTTGATGGTCACTTAGACTATGAGGGAAACACATTCATTCATCAGAATTCAATTAGGGAATTCATCAGAATTAGTGGTAGACACAATAGTGAAGCAGTTTGATGATAATGGGTAACCTGAATGCATATAACGGGATAGACAGGATATTAGGATCGCCTGGGTCCACAGTTCCACATGGTTGTGTCAGAATAAAGAAGGATAGGTAGTCAACTGTTCAAAAAGAGAGACACTCTCTATGAAACACACCACAATCATCTGCAAGCAGTGGTCAGAGAAAGTTCTAAGGCCAAGAAAAACAAGGCTGAAGACCTGGAAGTTGAGGGCTCTAGCACCCTAAGAAGAGAATGAAATAGGTGAAGTTTAAGAAGAATGGCAGCACCTCAAAACAGCATGCAAGGACTATAGAACAGATATGTGTTCAAAATCTGGTGATGGAATGCAGAAGTCGAGGAAGTAGTCAAAAGAGAAAAGGACTTCAAGATAAAGTGGGAGACAGAAAAGACAGACCAGACTAGGAAGGAATACTGGTTAGCTAACACAGAGGCTAAGAAAGGAGTTTCAAAAGCAAAGAATAGGGCATCACAGGCACACTAACAGCTTCTGGAAAGTGACACCAGTCCACAGCAGCTTCTGAATAAAGAAAACACCACAATAGCTGTACTGCCCCAGATGAGAGAAGAGGCGGGGCCCACCCTAGAAGAAGTAAGAAGAGCACTGAGGACAACAAAGTTTGGGAAAGCAGCAGGCTGAAATGAGGTCACAGCAGATATGATAATGGGGTACTCATAGTGTGAAAAGAAAGGCATATGCCAGATGACTGGATAATAAGCATATTCATGCCAAGTATATGGCAGTGCAAAGGTATCATAGGATCATAGGAGATTACTAGGCAATTGACCCATAGGTCATTTTAAGCCTAGCCATTTCAGTCCAATGTAATACCATAGAGGTACTAGTTAATATCCAAGACTGCATTTAGTGATAACTACCCATTTTCAGAAGGGTTGTTGGCACTATCCCTGGTAAGAATTTATGGTGCCCCATCCACTCATCCAGATTCCTATTGAACAGTGTCATAGTGCTTCTCTGTTTCACATGAATTGGTAGCCTGTTCAAAAGACATAACAATCACTGCAAGATAAATCTTTCCCTCCAGCATATCCTATTTAAGTAACATACCATATTTAAGTCCGCAGAACAGGTAGCCCTAGACCCAGTTGATTTATGGATATGCAGTATGTTTATTAGGTTTGGGTCTTGGGTTGCTCTGAAGGCCAGGCATAAGTCTCCCATAAGAAGTCTATATGATATAGAGTATAGTGACAAGAATTTTAATCATTCCATGTAAGGCACATGCTGGACAGTCTTAATCTTCTTTGTTAAAAACCTCTGAAGTGTCTCTAATTTCTGTCGGTGTTTAGTATGGTACATACTGAATGATGCATTATACTCAATTATGGGTCAGATAAGTGCCGAGTATAGGGGTTATAATTTCTTTTGTTCTCAAGGTAATGCCTTCACTAATCAAGTAAGCTATGTGGAAAGCTTTTCTTACAACAGAAGACACGTGGTAGTTAAAGTTAAGGTCACGGTCAACCTGTGATTCCAGGCCCCTTACCACTTCATGGGTACTTAGGGTATTGTTATTGATTTGATAGTATGAAGGGACATTGTTTGTGCTGAAGGGAATTATGATGCATTTCTCTGGATTCAGTTTGAGACCATGGCTAATACACCAGGCTGTTGTTGATCTGTGGGAGATCATCCTGGAGTATACTGACATCATTTGGGGATTCAATGATTGCACCTAGCTTGAAGTCATCTGCAAACATGGTCAGCCACGACCCTTTAGTTTTGACCTGAACTTCTGACAAGTATATACCATATGTAGGTGGCCCAGCACTGACCCCTGTGGCACCCTGCTGGTAACAACTCTGCTGGTTTATGTGAAGTCACCCACTTTAATAGTGTGTGTCTGGTTTGTGAGTCAGTCAAAAACCCATCTTACAATGAAGGGGTTTACATTCAGTTTGCTAAGTTTATCGGTGATGCCTAAATGTGGGATTGTGTCAAAAGCCTTTGCCAAGGGGAGGAATGCTTTGTGCGCAGATATGCCCTCATCAATGACCTTGGTCACACTTTCAAAGAAATCCACCAGATTTAACAAGCAGAATCTGTCCTCCATTAAGCTGATTTGGGTAGGATCCAGGGTTTGGAGGTCACCTATGTCTTTATTTATGTGGTCCATAATGATATGTTGCATGACCTTACAGATGAGGTTGGTAAGGCTTATGGGTCTGTAATTCCCCCCGGTCTGTTGTTATGCCACCTTTGTGGAGGGGAATAACTGTAGCTGTTCTCCATTCCAGAAGAACCAAGCCTGTGGTTAGGCTATGATTGATAAAAGTATTTAGTGGTGATGCTATTTCATGTTTTAGCCTGTTTAGAAGACAGCCTGGGATATCATCTGGTCCCATAGGGGCTGTGTTCTTTACCTTGGACAAGGCTTTGAGGACCTGCTCTTCAGATATGTAAGATGAGGGTGGGAGTTTGGGGAAGGATTTGTTGTAAGTTAGGAAGGGATAAGGGAGTGAAATTTTCACAAAACCTGTCTGCTACTAGGTTCACTATCTCTGTGGTGTCAATGTGTTTGATACCATTGGCCACCAGTTCTGCACATGCTTGGGTCGTACCCTTTAGGTCACATACATAGCTGTAAAAGGCCTTATGGTTATCCTTGGCAGTACTTGCTAGGTTTCTATCAAAGGAGATCTTGGAGGATTTGACAAGTTGTCTTATTTGCCTGTAAGGCTGAGGAGCATGCTTTTCCATTGTTGTGTCCTTGTCTTTGTTTTCTTGGACAAAAACCTTTTGCATTTATTGTAGAATTTGTTGATGCTGAAAGTCCACCATGGCAGCTTGATATTACACAGGGCTCTGGCTTTGATTCTATCTGGTACAGTCAAGTTTATACACTTATTTAAGTGATTGTGCAGGGGTTTAGTGTAAGCTTCGGTGTATTACCACTTTCATTCTGGGGTGGGGCTTGGAATGATTTATACCTTCACCTAGGAGGGTATAGTTTGCCTTGGTGAAGTTTTTCAGTCTGATTTCACCCTTTGTGAATTCTACTGTTAGTGTCAGTTTAAAGGTGACTGATTTGTGGTCAGTTTTAACTAATGAAGGTCCAGCAGTTGCAGCAGTGCACCAGTTTGACATGTCGGTGAGGACAAGATCTAGAATGTTTTTTTCTCTTGTCAGGCTATGGACACTTTGCTCCAGGGAATTTGAATTCACAAAGTCAAAGAACTTTTGTACTAGCAAGTTTGGGCTAGAAAACATTTCCCATTTGATGGTGGGATAATTGAAATCCCCCATAACCAGTGTGTTCTGTAAAATTTGGATTGTCTTCAGTTTGGTTAAGAAGGCTTCATGGGTGTTGTGACCCATGGAGGGGGATCTATAACTGACTAGGACTTGAATGGGGGTCTTACTCACTGTAATCTGGACCTGGAGTAACTCAATGGAGTTGTTCATTCTAAATAGATGGGAAGTGAATCTGTCTCTAATATAGATTAAAACACCACCTCCTTTGGTTTTCAGATGCTCATTTTCTGGTCTAAAGGTGTGGAAGGCATTGTAGCCTTACAGGGCTGGGATGTTCTCTGATGCCTTAAACCAGGTTTCTGTGACTGCACAGACATCTACATCTTCTAGTGATAGAAGTTCTTTCAGGGAGTGCAGTTTTTGGTTTAAACTCCTAGCATTTAGAAACATGAACCTTATTTTGTTCTGACTGTTTAATTTCACATCAGTAATGCTGATTTTGAGACCTTGCCTAAAAAGGCATTATGGGGGTGTGGGGAGGGCAAGAGCTTTGCCAGCAGCCAAAAGCCTAGGTGTTGCAGGTGCAAACTGTCTCTGGCAAAGCAGCGAGGTTTGTCGACCTTAGCTTCCCAGGCAAACAGGAGCTAGATCCCCTTTTAATGACACCAAAAACTAAGCCAATTATCGAATCAATCATTTTTTGTTTATACTGTGGCATCAGTCTGTGTGATGGTAGTATGCTGCTCAAGGCTAGGGCCATACCTGCCTGGGACACATGCCATACTCATAGAGGTTGACCATGTCTCTCTTCATATAGTCCAGTGAGGTATGTTTCAGGTCATTCACACCAACATGAACTATGACAGAGTCATAACGGTACTTGTTGCTGAGAGATCTGAGTGCATGCTCAATTTGGAGAATCCTGGCACCAGACAGGCAGCTAACTGTGACTTTCTCCTTGTCTATCCTGGTGAGTGGGACATCCATGTGTCTCAATAGTGAGTGTCCGGTGACAATAAAACTTGTTTTTTCAGTGTTATGCCTTACGGACTTGGTAGATGAGAAACTGTTGTTGCTATGTGTCATGGGTGCTGTGGCGACTGTGACTGTGTTTAGTTTCATAGTTTCATAGCATAGTACTAGGCTATCTGCCCTAGGGCATTTATAAGCCTAGCCAAAGTGTATGTGGCTTTTGCCACCCCATGTAATGATACAAAATTGTACAATTTTAAATAAAATTTAGTTTACTGTGCCTCTATCTAGCAATGACACAGAGATGACGCCCAGAGTAAACCTACGATCACCCATCCATTCGTCCAGATTTCTCTTGAAGAGAGTCAGTGAGGGGCTCTGCCTAACATGGACAGGTATCCTGTTCCAGAGTACGGGAAGCCTCTAGGTTATGAATCTGTCCCTCCAGCATGTCCTATTCATATTTGTGCTGAGGTTTAGATCTTTAGCTCTCGTGGCTCTGATGGATTTGGATTTTTTGAGGTGGAGCATGTCCATTAATTCTGAATTGGACATGGCCTTGTACATAAGGCACAGATCACCTCTGAGCAGGCAGTATGCTACTGAATAGAGCTGGAGCTTTTTCAGTCTGGCAGCATATGACATATGCTGGAGACCCTTGATACTCTTGGTAAGGTACTTTTGGGGTCTCTCCAGCTGCTGCAGGTGCCGGGTGAGGTACATACCAAATGGGGCATTGTACTCAATCATAGGCCTGATAAGGGAGGAATATAAGGGTACAACGACATCTTTTGATCTGGATGTGAATCCCTTCATGATAAGGTGGGCAAGGTAGAAGGTCTTTCTAACCACTTTGGCGCCGTAGGTGTCAAATGAGAGGTCACTGTCAACTTGGGTCCCCAGGTCTCTGATTACTTTTTCCGTACTTAATGGATTACCACCTATGTGGTAATTTGTGGGTACTTTGTTTTTTCCAAAGGGGATGACTATACATTTTTTGGCATTTAGTTTAAGGCCATGACTCTGGCACCAGTCGTCTGTTTCTGTGAAGCCCTTCTGGAGGATGCATGTGTCAGCTGGTGTGTCGACTATGGCGCCTAGTTTGCAGTCGTCTGCAAACTTTGTCAGCCACAACCCCCCTATGTTTGCCTGCACATCTGAGAAATAAATGCCGAACAAGAGGGGTCCCAAGACAGAGCCTTGTGGGACTCCACTGGTGACTGGCTTAGAGTCTGACATAGCTCCAGCTATTCTGACTTTGTGGGTTCTGTCCTTTAGCCAGTTTGCAACCCATCTTGTGACAAATGGGTTTACATTTAAGCTGTTGAGCTTGTCTATGATGCCTGAGTGGGGTATTGTGTCGAAGGCTTTTGCCAGATCCAGGTAGGCTGTATGAACTGCTTTGCCTTCATTGATGGCTCTAGTGACTGTTTCAAAAAAGTCCACCAGGTTTAAAAGACAGGATCTGCCTTTTACAAAGCCGAACTGAGTAGGGTCAATTGTCTGTAGGTCCCCAATGTCTTTGTTTATGAGTTCCATAATGATCCTTTCCATAGCTTTGCAGACCAGGCTGGTCAAGCTTATGGGGTGGTAGTTTCCATGGTCTGTAGAGGTGCCACCTTTGTGGAGTGGGACCACTGTAGCTGTACGCCAGTGTTCAGGGACGTATCCTGTAGCAAGGCTAAGATTAAACAGCGTTCTTATGTGCGGGTTTAGCTCCTCTAGGAGTTCACGTAGCACGCAACCTGGGACACTGTCAGGTCCCATGGATGCTGTATTTTTACCTTTGCTGAGGGCAGCTCTCACCTGGACATCTGAGATTTCAGGGAGGTTGCATTCAGCTGAGATATTTATTTCATCTTTTGGGGGGAGGGAGGGGCGAAATTTGCACTGGACCTGTCTGCCAGTATGTTGGCAAGGGTTCAGTGTATTTTGCTGTTATGAACTAACTCTGCATATCTGAGGGTTTCCAGGTTTCTAACATAACTGAAGAAGGCCTTGTGATTATCTTTAGTGTCCTTAGCGATTTTTCTCTCAAAGTTGGCCTTTGATGATTTTATTAGTGAACGTAGTTTTTTGCTAGTGCTGATCAGGGATGCCTTCCCTTTATGGGATTTTGCTCTGTCTTGCAGTAGCTTCCTTCTCTTGTTATAAAGTTTGTTTATGGCTGGGGTCCACCAGATAGGATGTCTGCCTTTGGTGGAAAGGGTCTTGGTTTTATTTGGGATTGCATGATCCATGCATTCTTGGAGATGCCCGTAGAAAGCATTTGTGAAGGATTCAGCAGTGTGGGATGTGGTTTCCACTGGCCCAGCGGGCTTGAAGGATACCATTTCAGTCCTAAGGAGTGTAAAGTCAGCTTTTGAGAAGTTTCTCACTGTGGTCTTTTGTGCTGGGGTGGAGGTGGGATATGCATATCTAGGGTTATTAGTTTATGGTCTGATCTCACTAGTGAGGGGTATACTTCCGGTGTTGAACATTTTGTCCCCATGTTTGTGATGATCAGGTCAAATATATTATTTCCCCTTGTGGGGGAGGTGACTAGTTGTTCCATCGCATTTGAGTTGATGAATTCCAGGAACCTTTGGGTTAGGGTGTTGGGGCTTGAGTAATGCACCCAGTCTATGTTTGGGTAGTTGAAGTCTCCCAATATGATGGTATTTGGTGAGACATTCATATCTTCCAGTGTCTTCAGGAAGGCTGAATGGAGTTCCTGAGATTGCGAGGGTGGTCCATAGCATGCTACAAGTTGTATAGCAGTTTTGCCTACAGTTAGTTGCACATGGATGGTCTCCGATGCTTCGTGCATTGCCACTAACCTGGAGGTGTGGGTGTCTTTAATGAATATGGACACTCCCCCTATTTTTGTGGTTCGGCCCAGGTTTTGGGGCTGAAATGCATGATACGAGGTATAACCTGGTAGGGCTGGGGTGCTCTCAGGAGCCTTGAACCAGGTTTCAATTACTGCACAAACATCGATGCTCTCCATACTGAGGAGTGCTTCGAGAGCCTGCATCTTGAGATTTAGACTTCTGGCGTTGAGCAGCATTACCCTTAGTTTTTTTCCTTGTGTTAGTTGGAGCAGACTTGCATTTTGGAGGTCTCTGGTGTTTTAGTAAGTTTTTCAAGAGAATCTCCACGTATGTGGATTTATGTGTTTGATACATACTATGTGTATGAGTAGTGGTACTATGTGAATATATAGTGATGAGCAAGTTAACAACCTTCTCCGTGTTACTATTTTAAGTGCGAGAAAGAGAGAGAGCATGGATTCTAGATTCTTGGTATAAATACATCTCTCGCATTTTGTACTAGACTGTATTATTAGTTGAGAGTTGTCTGTGTACATGAGGCAATTGCTACACTGCCTCAAGATGCCCACGTCAACAAGGATAGCAGGAGAAACAAGGGTAGTCCAACTGTCCATAATGCTAGGCTGAAGACTGTTGTCACTAGGGGTGGCTTTTCAGAAATGATCACAGTGGAGCTTGGCAAATAGATATTTCTGCCTGGGTTTTAAGGGAAAATGTGTTGAATTTAACTGTCTAGCTTTGGTACACAATTGTGCAGTAGTGAGCGGTGCCGCATGATGCTCAAACAAGCAGAAGCCTGCTCAGATGCACGGCCTAAATACCAAAAACTAAAACTTGAAAAATTTCAAAAAAAATTCAAAAGGACCAATGAGGATGCTTATTCCAAGCCCTAGACCAGCCCCCCTTTACCAGTCAGTTGACAAACACAATTTTCTCACAAAAGTACAGACAGGCCCCTTCCAATCCAAGATAGCTTGGAAAATGTGTTCATAACAAACAAGCCACTACAATCAGTTCCAGAAGCAGCAGGCCTGGATCTGAACTATGCTAGAGCTGCTAGCTACCCTAGTTTCAGTGGAAAACACTAGAGAACATTAAACACAGCAGAACAATAGCAGTGAGACACTGAAAAAAACATTTAAAACAGCAGGAAATCAGCTAGTAGACTCTAAAGAATGATTTAAACAGTTAACAGATCAGTTAATTAAGTACTGCTTAGTGGGAAAACCAGAGCAGGCAGAACAGATAGTTTTAAAACAGTGAAAAATACCAGTAAATACTTAACAAATAGTGGAAACAACAAAAAAGCTTGCTAAACAGTGAAAACAGCAATAAAATTCAGTTTTACAGGCACAGTGTAGCAGGCAATTGCAGTATAACAGTTTAGTTTAATGCACATTAAATAACTCCATTGACATTGCATGAAAGTTCTGGAGAAGGTGATTGATAAATGGATTGATAAACGGATACAAAGAGTATTAGAAAGTAATATGGCAGATGAGCAGTTTGGATTCAGACCAGGATGCAGCACAACTGTCCCAATGTTTGCAGTGAGAAAGATAGTGGAAAAGAAGCTAGAGATGAGGAAAGAGTCCAACTGGGCATTCTTATCCTTAGATAAAGCATATGACAAGGTCCAAATAAAGGTGATTTGGGCAGTCCTGTGGTGGTTCAAAGTGTGTGGGGATGTAATCACTTCTGCCTGTATAAAAAATGTTCGACATTATGGACATTTGATTATATGCATGACTTTCATATGCAGGGTTCCCTGATGTGTAATCAAACTTAGTTAATGTCAAATGTAGCATATCAGTATTAAGATATTAAAAGCAGCACAAAATCAAATAAAGTAAATACTGAACCTACAAAAGATTGAAAAAGGGAAACTATTTCTTCAGTCTTCATACTAAACATCTCTCATAACAATATACATTCATCTGAATAGTGACAGTGTTAATGAAAGTGTTTTTTAAGGTAAGGTACATGGGTGCCGTAATCATAGAGCCAGGGGGAGGGCGAGTCCCCCCACTTTTACAGCTGTAAGACCTGTCGGGAAAAATTAATGAAGTTGAGTTTTCACTCTAACATGGATGCGTGTAGAAGTTAAACTAACTTAACTAGCTGTTCTTGTTCTCTTATTGCTCTGTGTTACAGGAGTTTTGTGTGTGTGTGAGTGTGTGTGTGTGTGTGTGTGTGTGTGTGTGTGTGTGTGTGTGTGTGTGTGTGTGTGTGTGTGCGTGTGTGTGTGTGTGTGTGTGTGTGTGTGTGTGTGTGTGTGTGTGTGTGTGTGTGTGTGTGTGTATAAAATGCCCAAGTTAGGTATACGTGATGGTTAGTGTTCCTCAGGCTCAAACAACAGCCTGAATTCTCTACCCACACCACCACTTGTGATTCAGGGAAGTGAGTCCATAGCTCACAACTGTCCTGATTTTTACAGAATATTTGGCTCATACTTCTCATCTGTTCCTCTTAAAATTTGTGGTTTTCTGACAAATCAGTGAGAACTAAATTCACCAAAGAATGATAGCCATTTAAGTTTAAGTCTTCCTTTCTTTCAGGAAACACATGGTAACACATAGCACTTTATTTTAGCAACTTTCTAAGATTATACAAGCAATATTTAAAATGTTTCCCTGGTTTTGGGCCTTTGCCACCCCTCAAATAAAGTTTGGCTTTTGCCATATTTCTTGTGCTGTGAAGTTGAGAGATTTAGTTGAGTGTCAAGTGGATTTTACAAGGAGCTGAGAGCTTCAGGGGAGGAGAAGTCCAGTGCTACTTATGCTCAGTCATTTGCATTGTTAGTAGCACAACCAGGTAGTATACTTGCATTTGATGCAGACGGCTGTGGGTTCTACTCTCACAGTATGCAGATGGATCGCTGATGCTGTACTTTAAAGGGAGTGGATACTGCAGTCCTATGAATGTCATCCTTTAGAGGAGTTACCTAGGAACTATGTTTCTGTTATCAGTTTGCCATCTATTCCCCATTATAAAATTACTAGCTTATGATTTTTTTAATGTAGCAGAGGCAATTTATTCTTCAAGGGCAATAGGCACTTTATTTGTACATGAAACAATGAAATATAAAATTGTTTGCTAGCAGCAACTTCTTCATTAGTTACAGATCCATTTAATTTGGAATTACTTAGATGACTTACTTGTGCAGTGATTTTGCATATTTACTGATATTTGTGGATTGTAATGGCAGAAGTTTGAGTGGACTTTTATAGTTGAAATTTTTTGAAATGGGTAGTTTTGTCATTATTGGTTCATACATTTTGTTTCATTGCTTACTAGAAGACTATTCCAAACTACAAATTTAAAACACATTCTTACAGGTGGTACTGTATTATACAAGGAATATAATTTAATACAATCAGGAAGGTGAATCAAAGAATGAAAAAAAAACAAGTAATATCTGTGGTATCCCCAAAGTCTCAAAACAACCCACTAAACAAGTGTTGTGGGTCAAAAAACAAAGCAGTGTAAAAAACTTCTCTGTGTGGAAGATTTTCAGTCCATATATCTCTAATTAGTTAATCACTGGGCCGGATTTGTGATGGCTTGCATGGAGTCTAAGAGTAGAGTAAGACTCCATGCAGCCATCATGTCCGACGAGCGATCCAGGAACAGCCTGTAGGGGTGTGTAAGAGAGCTCCTAAAATGGCTCTTACATGGACAGGGCAGGGATATGCAAATTACCTCAATTGCAGGTGAAAGGCATGCAAATGAGGTAGATTTGCAATTCAGGAAACCCGTACCTGTCTGAGTAAGAGCAGTGTTATTTGCAGAAATGTACTCAGTTGACAACTGAGTACCGTTCTGCAAATAGCAAAACGGAGCCATGACAGCTCCAAATAAAGGTTGCATCCAGTGCAGGAAGCATGCCAATGGCCAAATATACAGCCATTGGAAATGTTTCCTGATGCAATATAAAAATAAAAATATTTATTTTTTTCGCTGATTTCCGACATTTAAGCGTAGCGCAGCACCGCGCAAACTGGCTGAACTCTAAAACCCAGAATACTAAAAATTAAAACCCAGAAATGTGGAATTTAAAGAAATTGTTAATGTACAATGCAAGGGAATGGCAGGCTGAAGACAACATTGCCACCGAGTAGCGGTTGCTAAGGGGGGAAGTTCAGTCTAAGACATGTAACCAAGCATTCCCTTCCTCTCTAAGAACTATATCAAGCACTGAAAATTTCAAAACTCTGCTTTTCAAACATCTGTCCACTAAGTGGAAATGCACCTGCTTTCACCCTACCTAAAACTATGCAAAAACTCATAAATATCCTACCTAGAGTGCAAAAAGGTGAGGCTGCCCTTTAGTCCACCTCAACTAAAAACTATCCAAGTACATATTCATACCACATGGAGTGCTCCATTGCACTCAAAATGTCCCAAAGACTTATCTTCATTCTGCTTCATGTAAATATTGTAAATAGATTTCTTAACTCTCTTCTCTATGTGCTTATATAATTGCATTTTCTCAAACTACTCTATAAGAATTTCTTTACAAATGTATAACCTTCTAAGAATGTGCTCATGTGCTCAAATAATGCTTTGTCTTAAATTACCCCATAAGAACAGCTTATGATTGTATAACCTTTTAGAATAACCTTAGTGAAGTAGTATTTGACTTTGTTGCAATAATGAATGTTTCTATTGTACAAACTGATTACCTCAGTGTATCATTCATATTTTATATTTCTGTATTTTATATTTGTACATCTGGAACTTTTCTCCCCGGGCCTCCACTGAAAATGGGTCTCAGGGCCCAGTGGACTTCCCCAGTAATCAAACTGGAAATAAATAAATAAATAATTAGTAGGCAATCCTATGTAAATGAGTGTTAGGATAGTGAATCACAAGTTTACATAGCAAATGAGGACAGTCAGTGGAGTGTAGGAGTAGGATATGGGGAGTAACAGAGCAGAAGATAGGTGACATCACGAGGTGGGTATATATGAAAGAAGTGAAGCTCATTGGAGCAGAGTGGCATGTGTCAGCTGTCATTTATACATCATGGAAAGAGGTGTGTCAACAGGTAGGCTAGGGAAAGCCAAGAAATGGAAAGTGTATGCCGTAGACAACACCAAAGTTTCTTGTTGAGCGGGTATGCGCGTGTGTGCATGCTTGTAAACCCGAGTAAGACAGTGTGCACACGTGTAAGTGTGAGTGCGCACGTTTAAGCTGGAGTAAGCATGTACAAGGCTGTTTAAAGAGTTGTAAGCAAATTTGCACTGATGTGCGCGCGCGTTTTAACATGATTAAGCAAGTTTTAGTCCGTGTAAGCATGTGTGCTCGCATGCTAGCAGCTGTGCACATGTTTGTTCTTGTGTGCGGTGCTCCCCCCCCTGAGGAAACAGAAAGGAAAAAGGAAGCACAACAAATAGTAGGAAGCTACCAGGGAGTACTAGCAGAGCTAGCAGGTGAAAACAATCAGAATCAGGCAATTACACATGCAGTACACTAGCCCAGCCCAGCCTAGCACTTAAAACTCTGCAAACAACATACCATTATGTTTCTCACAAGACACACTGCAGTAAGCTAATGGAAGTGAAAACTGAAAAAGCTTTACTGAGACAAAGAAATGTTAGGGGCTGTCATTGCTGTTATAAGGCGACATATGCAACATGCTGAGGGTGGTGACAATGGAAATGCTGCAAGACAACCCACAGTGAGGAGACGGAGAAGAGTGTATAGGCCCAGGGTAACCTACCAGGGGCTACACGAGCTGGAGATAGTGGAGTGCTATAGAGTGGAAAGAGACCTCCTGCAGCAAATTGTTGAGCTGTACAGGCCACGCCTCACACACAGAACCAACAGAGAGGAACCCATCCCAGTGGAAACCAAGGTATGTGTCGGCCTAAGAATACTAGCAACAGGTACCTTCCAGAGACCAACTGGTGATATGATGGGGATATCACAGGCATCAGCATCCAGGGTACTACACCAGTTTCTGGATGCCATGTCAGCATATGTTGGTGATCATGTATATTTCCCCAATTCCCGTGAGGTATTGGCCAGCAATATACATCTCTTCCAACAAATAGCAGAATACCCTGAGGTAGTGGGTGCAATAGACTGCACGCACATATGCATCAAAGCACCAGCTGGTGAGCGGGGTACGGTCTACTTCAACCGCAAGGGCTTCCCCTCCATCAACTGCCAGGTCATGTGTGATGCCCAGGGCATAATACTGAATGTGTGTGCAGGCTGACATGGAAGCTACCATGATTCCCATGTCTGGCATCTGACACAGCTGTACCAGACATTTGCCAATGGGGACATCCCACATGGTCACCTAGTGGGGGATGCTGGCTATGCACTGGAGCCGTGGCTGATGACACCCATCAGAAATGCACACACACCTGAACAGGAATGCCATAATGAGGCACACGCACAAACATGTAATGTAATAGAGCGTGTGTTTGGGCTGCTCAAGTCACAATTCCGGTGCCTGGACACATCTGGTGGAGCCTTGCAGTACTCATCAACTACATGTACCCAAATTGTCATGGTATGTGCTATGGTACATAATATGATCCTGCAAAAACAGCTGCAGCAGGACCAGCATAGGCCTGGGTCAAACAACCCTTCACCATTGCCAAGGCCATCACAGGCAGAGTGTGACTTGGAGGAGGAACAACCTGAGCCTGCCCCAGTAGGCAGAAGGAGGCGTGCCCAGTATGCTTTGGCCTTGGCAAAGAGGCAACGCATAGCACATACACTGGCTCAGTAGGAACTGTGGAAATGATACCACTCTCTGACTCGCACATAAAGTAAAAGGGATGCCTAAGTTGACACTATATGCTTCCAAACATGTGCAGGGAGTGTAGTATGTGCATCCGACATAGGCAGCCCTGCGGCACCACCTAAGGCATGAATGCCATGTGTTAAGCAATATAATGCAGTGCTAAACAGCATTTACCACCATGTAGTATATGCAAACAAAACCCCACACACCAACTAGCACAACTGTGGTCAATGTTCAGTAATATTGGGCAATGTCCAGCAATGTTGGTGAATACTGAGCAATGTCGGAGAAGCCTGGTCTAAGTAGGGCATAGCTGAACAAAAGCCAACATGCTTATATTTGCTTAACATGCCCTTAAGCAGTCTGGTCTGCTCAGTATGAAAATATAAAGCAGTGATGGGCCTCGAATCCAGGATACTGTGTGCTATAGCCAAAGTACTGAACCACTAAACCTTGACGGTATTGCAGTGGTTCACCTGTATGATGGAATGTTGATAAGTCTATGCAAAGTATTCCATGGAAACCCTGCAGGCACAGCATAATCCTTGTTGAGTTATGACACAAAGGTGAGTCCTGCAGTGAGAACAGAACCTGACTTCCAACACACACAGTATAAATGTTAATATTGGTCATGTTCGCACACATCAACAAATGTAGTGGACCTCAGATAGCAACATACTGAAGGGACACACTGGGCATGCTCACACACTTGAATAAATGAGACAGATGTCAGGCAACAAAACATGGAATGGCAGAACTGGGCATGCTCACACACTTAGGCCATGTCTGAATACAGCAGTGGGCCACGTATATCTGGCAGTTGCATGTGTTAACCCAGGAACCTGTCACTATACAGCAATCTACCCTGTGCACACAGTTATATGACAACACACACAGCTATAATATAGTGGAACCCTGTCATAATCAAATATTTTCTGCAGATACCGAAGTTCTTCATGGAAACTGGTAAAGCAAAGATGATAAAGACCTGCAAACAGTATCAGCAATAAACATTGTGCATCTTGAACATTAGTATAGGTTCAGAGGTCGATACTAGGCTATCTGCCTTAGGGCATGTACAAGTCTAGCCAGAGTGTGTTTGGCATTCGCAACCCTGTCAGATTACTACACTGTGTGTGTGAATAGTAGGTCACACAAGATAGCCCATGTACGTTTAGGCTAGTATGCCTCTGTCTAGCAGGGAAACAGAAGATATCCCAGGGGTAAATATACAATCACCCATAAAGTCATCAAGATGTCTCCAGTAGGTGGTCAGTGGGTTGCTCTGCCTATGTGAAACTGGTATTACATTCTGTAGTGAGTGGAGCTTCTAGGATAAGAATCTGTCCCTCCACAATGTCCTATTAACATCTGTGCTGAGGTATACGTCCCTGGAGTGTGTAGCTCCAAGGGAGTTGGATATCCTGAGGTGGAGCATGTCCAGTAATTCTGGGTTGGGTATATCTGTAAACAACAGGCACACATCATATCGAGTAGGTGGTAAGCGAATGAGTAGAGCTGGAGTTACTGCATCTGAACTATGCAGGGCATCTGTGTGAGTCCCTAGATCTGCTTGGTGAGGACCTTCCGTGGCCAGTACAGTTGCTGCAGGTGTCAGGTAAGGTACACCCCAAACGTGGCATTGTAACCAAGCATGGATGTGATGAGTATAGGGGCACAATGACCTCACTCGATCTAGATGTGAAACCATATGGGATAAGGTGGCCCACATTGAAGGTGTGTCCATCCACTTTGGCAACGTGAATGTCAAAGGCAACAGTACGAACAAGTCCTGTCCCCAAACCGCTAACAACTCCTACCGTATGTAATAGAGTACTACCTATGTGGTAATGTGTGGGCATGTTGTTACTCCCAAAGGGGATGACTATGCAACTAATGGCATTTAGCTGTAGGCCATGGCTCAGGCACCAGTCATCCATCTCTGTGAGACCCTGATTGAGTATGTATGTGGCAGCTGGAGAGTTGATCATGGCACCCAGTTTGCAGTCAAGTGCAAACATGTTCAGCCATATTCCCCCTGTGGTAGCCTGTACGTAAGACAAATATATACTGAACAAGAGAGGTCCCAGGACCAAGCCGTGTGGGATGCCATGTGTAACTGCTGTATAGTCAGACATGGCACCTGCAATTCTGACCATGTGGGTGCTATCCCTGATCTAGGTATAATCCATTGTGTGAGATATGTGTCCATATTGACGCTGGTGAGCCTATGCATAATGGCCCAGTGGGTTATTGTGTTGAAGGGTTTTGCAAGGTTCAGGTAGGTTGTGTGGACAGCCGTCCCTATGTCGATGGACCTGTTAGCCATTTAAAGAACACAAACAGGTTCAAGAGGCAAGATCAGCCCACAACAATGCTGAAATGTGTAGGACACAGTATCTGTAGGTTCCTGATGTCTATGTGTATGAGTCCTATGACAATATGCTCCATAGCTTTGCAGAACAGGCTACATAGGCTTATAGGGCAATATTGTCTGTGGTCCATTGTGACACCAACTCTGTGGAGCAGGACCACTGTTGCAGTACGCCATTCCTTGGGTACATATCCTGTGGTAACTCCGATATTGAAGAGCGATGTAATGTGAGGGTTGCGTTTGTCATGATGCTCATGTAGGATGCAGGCTGGGACACCATCTGGTCACATTGATACTGTGATGTATGCTGTGGGGAGGGCAACACTCACCTGTTACTGTGTGATGTCAGGGAGGTTATACTCTGTTGGGATGGATAGTTGCTCCTTAGGGGGGATGGGTGGGAGACATCTGCACTGAACCTGTTTGCCAGGATGTAGGTAATGCCAGAGGGTTCAGGGTAGGTTTAGTCAGTATGCAATAACTCACAGCATATCAGTGAATGTTCACCCAGGTTCCTGACATAACTGAAGAAGGCCGTGTGATAGTCCTACATGTCTGTTGCAATTGTCTGGTAGAAGCAGCCCTTAGAAAAGTCCATGAGTAATTGAAGCTGTCTGCTAGTACAGATCACAGATGCCTTCCCAGTCTGGGATTGTGCTCTATCATGTAGTAGCTTCCTCCTGATGTTGTACAGCTTATTAATGGCTGGAGTCTACCTGACAGGTCCCCTGCGATTGTAGTAGTGGGTCCTGTTGTTATTTGGGATAGCACAATCCATGCAGTCCACTAAGTGTCCATAGAATGTGTATGTAAAGGATGCAGCAGTGTGAGCCGTATATGCCACTGTCCCGGGATCTCTGAAGGATACCACCTTGCTTCGGTGAAGTGAGATGTTGGCTCATGAGAAGTTCACTAAGATTACCCAGGATGGGTGTGTGGAGGGTATATGTATGTCATGTGAGATATATGTATGTTCTGACCTTACCAATGAGGGGTAAATCGCTGGTGTGGAACATAGAGTCCCCATGTTGGTGATGATCAGGTCCAATATGTATTCCCCCTTGTGGCTGTGCTGACTGGTTGTGCCATAGCATATGGGTCCACAAATTGTAGTGACTGTTGTGTGAGGGTGTCGGGGCTTGAGTAGTATCCCCAGCCAATATTTGTGCATATGAAGTCACACAATATAATGGTGTTTGTGGAGACCGTCATATTCTCCATAGATCTCACGAAAGCCAAGTGTGGTTCCTGAGTTTGGGAGTGTGTTCTGTAGCAGCCAACAAACTGAAAGGCAGTATTGCACAATGGTAGTTGTATATGTATGGTCTGTGATGCTTTGTGCAGTGCTACTAACCTGGAGGTGTGTGTATCTGTGATGTATATGGATACTCCCCCTAGTTGTGTTGTCTATTCCAAGTCTTGTTGTCAGACAGCATGGTATGAAACATAACCTGGTAGTGCTGGTGTGCATAAGCGAGCCTGAACCAGGTGTCTGTCAGTGTACAGATATTGCTATCCTCCATACTGAGGAGAGTCCTGAGTGGCCACAATATGAGGTTAACACAACTGTTGTTGAGCAGCATTACCCTTAGTTTCATTTAACCTGTAATGTCTATGGAGGTGGGTTTGTCTTTTGAGCCCTGCTTAGAAAAGGCACTATGGTGGTAGCAAGAGCCTTAGCCAGCATTCCAAAGTCCAAGGGTGACAGGTGCAACCTATCCATAATGAAGCTACGTGGCATGTTGGGCATGTCACCATACGCTGACAGACACTGTACCCCCTATGAATGAAACAAATGTGTTAGGCAACTGTTAAATGTGATATGTGCATCCGTGCACTGTACAAAAACACAGCTGGCCAGCAGAAATCAGGGCCACTAACACAAAAACATTAGTGGATGAAAAGACTTTATTAAACAGACTGGTTTTGGCAATAAGCTGCCTTCTTCAGTGTTGAATAAACGGACATAATAACAATTAGTATAACATGCTAATTTATATATACCCTCAACCAATTAAACCACTGGTATACTCCTGCCAGTCATGAATAAAACATGAACCGGCAAACAGTAAAACTTGAACATGAGACCAAGGCAAAAACATGGTAAAAAGAAACCATAATAATGTATATATCCCTGAATATCACTGTAATGACTAAATAATACACCACATAACAGTTACTAATAGTGTTTTGTTATATGCAACTACACCATAGAAATGAATAAATTCATTATGTATATAACCACTATATGTTAACAACAACTATATAAGCAAAATAAGTCTATATACTAAAAATACGGTGGAATCCAACATGAATATACAGGTAACATAATGAATCAACAATTTAAAAAAATAATAATTTTCAAGAAGTAAATGATAATGTCTGAAACCAAATAAAATTAAGAATCCAGTCATGGAAAAAACATATACATAAAGCATGTAAAGGTAAAGGGTACTTTTCCCATGTGGTTATTGCGGCTCTTGTAAACAGGTAAGCAAATCCAAGCAGTTCTCTAGTCGCAATACTAGCAAAGCATTCGATTGTAAAATTTTTGGTAATTGTAGTAGTGACTGGGTGGTCTATCTGGACACTTGCTGATGTTCGGCTTTTTATGTAGGTCAGACTTCGAGACCACTCAGGACTCGTATCAATGAACATTGAAGCGACATCAAGAACAAGAGGGAAACAAACGCTCTCTATCGTCATGTATTGCAACATCAGCAAGCCCAGTTTATGTTCATTGTCATTGACCGAATTATCGGTGATAGAACTAATCCTCAAGGATGGCACAGTATTCTAAACCATAAGGAAAAATACTGGATTATCACTCTAGGTGCGTTATTTTCACCTGGACTTAATGACCATTTATAACCACAATTTTTATGAAGAATGGGACATTCTCATCTTGATTGGGTTACTTGCAGCTCACCATTGGTATTACATTTACAGGCTTTATGTATATGTTTTTTCCATGACTGAATTCTTAATTTCATTTGGTTTCAGACATTATCATTTACTTCTTGTAAATTATTATTTTTTTAAATTGTTGATTCATTATGTTACCTGTATATTCATGTTGGATTCCACCGTATTTATAGTATATAGACTTATTTTGCTTATATAGTTGTTGTTAACATATAGTGGTTATATACATAATGAATTTATTAATTTCTATTGTGTAGTTGCATATAACAAAACACTTTTAGCAACTGTTATGTGATGTATTATTTAGTCATTACAGTGATATTCAGGGATATATTCATTATTATGGTTTCTTTTTACCATGTTTTTGCCTTGGTCTCATATTCAAGTTTTACTGTTTGCCAGTTCATGTTTTATTCATGATTGGCAGGAGTATACCAGTTGTTTCACTGGTTGTGGGTATATATAAATTAGCATGTTATACTAATTGTTATTATATCCGTTTATTCAACACTGAAGAAGGCAGCTTATTGCCGAAACCGGTCTGTTTAATAAAGTCTTTTCATCCACTAATGTTTTTTTTGGTTTAGTGGCCTTGATTTCTGCTGGCCAACTGTGTTTTTCTATGGTATCTTCCGGCCATGCAGCACCCACGCGCACAGTGTTTGGTTTGGTTGCTGTCCATATACTGTGACATCATAATTGGTGGGTGTAAGATGCTAGACAAGGTCAGGGTCATACTGGCCTGGACTACATGATCAGAGTGTTCCTCCATGTATCTTGTGGTCCAGGGAGTAACGTCTGAGGTTATACACACCAGCATGGACAATGATGGTGCCAGTCTTGTACTTGCTTTGGAGTGACCTGACTGCCTGTGTTATGCGGCAGATCTTGGCACCCAACAGACAGCCCAAAGTGACTATTCTCTTGTTATGGCTGGTGAGTGGTACGTCAGTGAGTCTGACAATAAGTGTCGCCTATTACAAGTGTATTAGGTGTGTTGTTTAGCCCGAAGGGCAGTGACTGTGTGGCACACTGAAATTGTGAACATTGTGATATGTGGGTATTGTAGTGTGGTAGCAGGTGTGTGTGTGTGTCTGCTTTGGAGGTCTCTGCTGCTTAGGAAGAGTACATTTACAGCATCCCAGTATGTCTATGTGTGCTAATGTGGTTTGAGTGCTGTTGCTAGAGGATATGTGAGACTGATATGTGGTGTGTGTGGTTACTTTCACCACCTGATAGACTGTGCCAGTCATGAGTTGAGAGAGTTCAGCTCCCTGTATGTCTATATAGGTGCATCTCACTCATATATCTGAGTTTGGCGGGAGGAGGAGAGGGTTGTCTGTGTACATGAGGCAGATGTGACATTGTGTCAATATCACAATATCCACCAGCTGGACTGAAGAGTACCCACAAAACCGACCACTGGACATGCCAGGATATTACCATGACATACTCTGTAGCCTGATCACAAAGGATCAGTAGGGTGTTAAGCATGTAAAAGAGTATAACAGGGATTAGTGCTCATGTTTGTTGGTGTTTTGTAAAGAGTAGCTGAGAAGGAGTCCAGACTGAATCATGACACCTCCTTCAGCTATGTCATAAATATCAATGTACACTCATATATGTCCTGAGTCAGGGCCAACTGTACCTGAGTGACAATGCCAACATCATGACAGACAGGCCCATATGTACATACCCATCCCCCACTGACAATAGTCCACATCGACATACCAGGAGATATCACATGTAGAATAGATGAGCAGCTACCCCCACTGCCAAAAGCATGGCAGCAGGTGGAATACATTGATTCCCAATATGTGTCATGCACAAACTACAGAACAAACAGATCATGCACCTGAACAGTCAGCAGAGCCTCACCCCCTACACAGGATGTGGAACCGTTGAATGTGTCACAGCTACATATGGCACTCCCCACAAGTTTTGGTGCACAACACACCATGGGAAGTCAAGTCCAGTATGCCTATGAGGTCTGATCTGCAAGGTCATAGAGTCCATCATGGTTGCAGTCATAAACAGAGCTATTGGAAGCTGAGATACACACAACCCTACCAACTGTGGTATGTTCATGTGCGGATTATGGTTCCCAAACATGCTAGACTGTTTGCAAGGCAGCCACCCAGGGCATACATCAATGAACACATCTACACATGTGTCACATAGACTTTGAATAGCCCTTTATCAACATCCCAGACACATGTAGTATCCACAAAACCAACAAGCTGTGCATAAATATGTGTTGACATATGACGGAATGTCAATGTGTCCACAGATAGGTTACACAAGGTAAGGATTCTGAGGTCTTGTTCAAGCTGTTGACACCTGCTGACCCACATGGACCATCCCTGGAATGGCATAAAACAAAGTGTACACACATCACCATGTCCAGTCTGATGATGTCACCATCCTATAAATACAGCAGGAGAAGGGAAACCAGTCAATAAAGCAAATAGTGTGGCGTGTTAATGCATTTCTCACTAGTATATTAACATAGTTAGACAGAGGTTTGAATCCTACAAACTGTGTGTGGGGGGGATGTATGTATGCGTGCAATTGTCTTTGAAAGGTGTGTCCTTTTTGGAGACTGTGAAAACACACTAAAAGAGCTACATTCCTCTTTGGAAAGTCTGATGATGTCACCATCCTACAAATACAGCAGGAGAAGGGTAGCCAGCCAATAAAGCAAATAGTGCGCCATGTTAAAGCGTTTCTTTCTAGTATCAAAACATAATTAGGTGGGGGTTTGAATCCTGCAAACAGTGTGTATGTGTACAATTGTCTTTGAAAGGAGTGTCCTTTTTGGAGACTGTGAAAACACACTAAAAGAGGTACATTCCTCTTTGGAAAGTCTGATGATGTCACCATCCTACAAAAACAGCAGGAGAAGGGAAACCAGTAAATAAAGCAAATAGCGCACCATGCTAATGCGTTACTTTCTAGTATCATAACATAGTTAAGTAGGGGTTTGAATCCTACAAACAGTGTGCAATTGTATTTGAAAGGCATGTCCTTTTTGGAGACTGTGAAAACACACTAAAAGAGGTACATTCCTCTTTGGAAAGTCTGATGATGTCACCATCCTACAAATACAGCAGGAAAAAGAAAACCAGCCAGTAAAGCAAACAGTGCACCGTATTAATGCATCTCTCTCTAGTATCATAACATAATTAGGTAGGGATTTGAATCTTGCAAACAGTGTGTGTGTAGGGGGGGTGTGTGCAATTGTCTTTGAAAGGAGTGTCCATTTTTGAAACTGTGAAAACACACTAAAAGAGGTACATTCCTCTTTGAAAAGTCTGATGATGTCACCATCCTACAAATACAGTAGGAGAAGAATAACCAGCCACTAAAGCAAACAGTGCACCATGTCAATGTGTGTCTCTCTCTCTAGTGTCATAACATAGTTAGGTAGGGGTTTGAATCCTGCAAATGCTGACTGTGGGTTACACTGTTGGTCAATGCGGTGTGGGTTTTGCTTTTACTATGGTATGACATAGTATGATGACAACAGTAAGTGCATTGCACACATCAGGTATCTGCGTGGCAAATATATATGTGTACATGTCCCCTCAATCAGTACATAGGTGTGAAGCCTGCATACTACATGAATACATTTGTTTCCATTGACAGGTTGTGCCGCTGCTTCTCAGATCGTAGGTCACATATGTATGTATGTGACACGGCCGTCCACTCTCATGTTCAGTGGCCAAGGTCATCTGTGGCACACACACCCATGACAGTTACTTAAGAGTAGTGTGAGTGAGGGTATATGCCTGGGGTATATGTCAGACATGGTCATACACAACAAAGTCTGCCAAGAATGGACAGTCTTTATAGGTGTATGACTACCTTGTGGATATGCATTCAGGCCTCTAATGTCTTATGTGATACACCTTGGGAGTCCACAATACCTATGGATATGTAGATATCAAGGGACACATGACATAACATGGATCTGTATGTACACAATGGTACCCGACATACATGTTGAGGGCTACCACCTGTGTGGTACTGATGGGATAATACATATAGTACATGAGGATGACTATGACATAGTCAGCTTACTGCTATACAGCATGTATCAGACAACAGGTATCTGTCTGTATGATACCCTTGTGTAGGATATGAGTCCCATCCAGGAAATGCATTGTAGGCCAATCCATGCATTCCCAGATTTGGATGGACACATCCCTAGTGTGTCTGCATGTACCTAAGGGGGCTATATGACACACAGGTGTGGTCACAGTAAAGGGTGGCGGTCATTACCACTGGTTAGTCTTATAGTGTAGCACCGGAAGGATCCAATTGATACTGGGTTATCTATTACTGTGTGTCATTTGTCAGGACATCATCCAATGATTGCTTATAGTCATGCTGTTGAGGTTGTGTATACTACCAGACCGCAAATCATTGACAGATATTAACGGTATCTCCCACAGCATAGTGTCAACCCATGTCATACACACGTCTACTCATGTTAGTACATAACTGTAGTAGAATGCATACTGGCCATTGAAAGATGCTATGAGATGTTAACAATGTGTGCAACAGGGTATGCCACACGTCCCATGTGTCCACTATGCATGTGCATCCAGACAGTGCGCACCCACCATGTTCACAAATGTACACTTGCTAATCTATACTGCACACATCACACACATACTGTCCACTCACTAACACATGCTGGCAACACATCACACATCAGCCAAGTGGCACATGGGTGGATAATACATACTCAGACCTAACAGTGGTGTAAACAATGCTACATTGACAATCAGAGCTTTGATGCATAATGTCTGCTCAGATATACCTACAAGGATGTAGTTACACTCCCTTGTTGACAACTTGCTATTATTGCTACACTGCTATAGTGTCAACCTGTGCATCAGCACCATGTTAGCCTGTCCCTCCATCAATAATGCAGATGACAGGAGGCGGCACAGGTATCATCATATGCACAGGGCATTTTGTTGTTTGCCAGAGCCTGACATTGACCCATCCAATCGACATGTGTGTGTGTGTGTGTGTGTGTGTGTGTGTGTGTGTGTGTGTGTGTGTGTGTGTGTGTGTGTGTGTGGGACAACAGTACAGCATGGGCCAATGTTGATGTAATGTGTGTGTGTATGTGTGAGCCCTAGTTGTTTGCTTAATGTGTGTGTGTTTGCATGCACACAGTTCCACTATGTGGCTGCCATATACGGTGGTTTGTGCGACAGCCAGAGACTGTACCTGCTAGGCTGTACAGATCAATGTCTATGGCCACGGACACAGTACCTGTGCCTGGCAGGGGTGCTATGGACAGTATCGGGTACCAACCCTGACTGGGTACTGTCATCAGAGGCAGAGGCATGATGACTGGACCCATGTCCGTGCTGGGACTGGCCAGAACCACGTGCAAGTGGTCTACTGGGACGGTCAATGGACAGGCCAGCAGCAGCATTGCTAGGTCTGGTACTGCCACTACAGGAGCGGCTGTGAACTGTGGGCCATCCGCGACCACTGCCAGCTGCTGCTGCTGCTGGCATGTGTCCACGTCGACGGTGCAACCATCCCGCACGGTCCTGGCTCAAGGAAGACATGTTGTGGAGGTCATCTATTGTCTTCCCCAACGTCTATCAATGACCTCGGTGTAAGTCCGGATGGCACCAGCAAGGTCACGGATGTTGTCATTGATAGCGGTGTAATGTGCCATATGTGCCCTAAGTCCCTGCCTGGTGTACCGTTCCATATGTGCCTGAGCCTGCATTACAGCCCAGAACATAGTGGTCGTCGTAAGACCTGTGAGGGCATGCCTGCCAGGGGCAATATGACCAGTGGTGCTCCCCCAAGAACCCCAGGACCTCCGCCTATGTGGTACCGTTCTGGGGCTATGGCTATGGCTGCTGTGAGGGGATGCAAGTGCCATGGGTACCACACTCTCCTGGTCAATGCCAATTGTATGCTGTCCTTCACCTATGGCCATTGGTGTTGAGGGATGTAATGGCAGTATGAGTGTGCACATAGATGGGGTTGAACGTTGTGTACTGTCGATTGGTGGACCAATGACAGACTCTGTCAAATCTCCCTGTGCTACAATACATGTGTCATCATCACCACTATCCGTGGCAGTGGCTTCAAGTCATCTGCTGGTTTCACCAACCCCTAACTCAGCACCTGTGAGAGGAAGACAGGAAACACACTTTACGGTCTGCACATGCACACATGCACACATGAACACATGAACACATGCACACATGCACACATGCACACATGAACACATGCACACATGCACAAATGCACACATGAACACATGCACACATGAACACATGAACACATGCACACATGCACACATGCACACAGGAACACATGCACACATGCACACTCCTCACTACAGTAGATACACACATACAACAGCAATCCAAAACATACTCAATAGTGGTTGAAGGTGGGTGACAGTATCACAAGTCAAACAGTAGCGTCACACTTGTCAGCATGCAGAATAAGTGTTGATCAAGTCCATGCAGTGTGAGTGTAGACAGCCATAGTTAATGACAGTGTACATGGCTGTGGTGCATGTGTGTACATTTTCAGTGATTGCCAACACCCTGAAACACAATGTGTACAAGGACACGATATTTCTGTGCGAGTATTATAAGCTCTGCAATGTCCGGTGCATCATCACTCACAGGTATACATACCATGACTGCATGTGTTATCTGTGTGTCACATGGATTTCCATGTCTGATTGTAGTGTCTGTGTCTGTAGCAGATAATTGTGGACACAGATGTAGCACATGCATGCTATGTACACACACGGGATGAGTGGTGCATGTGTACGTGATGGAATACCAATCCTGAACATGGCCATTGTAACTGTATGGGGTGTAGTACCATTAGCTATCATCATCATGCATCATGTGGTCACTCAAGGCCACTAAAGTGTGCTAGACCACCGACTAGCATGCTGTACCTGAACCGCAGTGCCATGGCTAAGTTCACAATTGCACAGCCATGTTGCACAAAGATGTGTGAGGTGCCCAATAGGGAGCATTGCCTAACATGACTGTGTTATGTGTTGAAGAGTGTTGCACAGCCCCATGCTAGCCCCCTACCCCTCAGGTATAATATATGTGATGTGTGGATGACATGTGGGATACTGAAGTGTGGCCTGGCAGCGGGTGTCCGGTTACAACATGTGTAGCATGTTGATGTGTACTGTGTATGACAAACATGTTATGTTGTGTACATGTGTGTCAACTATGCCTATCCAATGTGGAGTACAGTGTTGCCACATTTCTGTCTGATGCTCTGTGCATTGCATGTGATTGAGACAGCTACTGACTTTACTGAGATGTTTAACGTCTCACAGCAAACATGCACAGCATGCATTATGCGTAGGTGTGTTATGTGTACATGGCCTATACCTCACCTATGACAAGCACATTTCAATACCAACTTTAAAGTGTTAACACACTCACCAGCATGTGTCCTCTGCCCTGCTGTCACACCAGAGGGACCTACAAGAATATGACACAGTTTGTCAGTGGCCACAACTGTGGCATTGCTACTGTGAGTGTGCTAAACTACAGTAAAACAACAGGCATAGGTGTACAGATACTATTCACAATATCAGTATTGCACACAATAGGCAGCACAACTGCTAAACACAGTACACATCTCACATATGCATAATCTAACAATACAGGTAACAGTAGTCTACAGCTAGGGCATGTTACCTGCATGCTCCATGTCACCATGCTGGGTGGCTCCGGCCTCCATGATGACACATGTGTGATGTTGTTGCAGCTGTAGGCCAGGAGCCACCACACTTAGGAGCAGTTCCTCCACTCTGGTGAGGGGGGGATGTATGGCCACCCCACCACCTGTGGCAAGCTGTTGTCTATAGATATCAGACGCACTTCACCGGACATGTCTAATTAAATCACTGCAGTGATGGTGTACCTGCTCATATGTCTGGTTATGCATGCCTATGTAATTTACCCAACAAACAAGATCTTGCCACAGTGCAGTACGCTCCTGCTGGTGCTGGCTGGCCCTGGAAAACAGCAGGGTATAGTGCTGAACCAGGCTGTGGTGGATTTCCTGATCCTCTGTGGCTGTATAGGAGGGATTCCCTTGATGAGCCATTAGCCTGGAAGACAAGTAAACGATATGTGTGAGCAAGTCATGTGGCACACTTAATATTATACAGTACAGTTATCAGTTAACTGCCATATATAGCATCCGTTCGTCTGTCAGAGGATAAACACATTCAATACCACATATCAGTGCTCAGCCCACAACTGGCTGACAGTGCCTGCCACACTCCAAATAACAAACCAGTATACACCTGTACTCGGCACAGTGTTTGGGATCCAATGCACAGCCTTGCCACGGGGGTACATATCAAGCTAATGCATGAAGAAATATGTCATCCATTGCAATGTATGTTAAGTACAGTTACAGTATAACCAGTAACCCACCCTAGTCGTTGATGCCATACCCCTACCTAACATATGTGCACAGTTGTTAATATAGCTGGCATACTGCTGTAACAGAGTATACATGTTGCTAGGTATACCTACAAACCCTGCAACACACATGTGATTGCGGACATGGTACAAGCATCATTACACACACATCAGACATTCATACAACACACAAATGTATGCTGACACAGATGAGCATTTCCTGTGTACCTTACAGTACTCTGCGCCCCTACTTACAGAAACCTATGCCTGAGGTATGTAATCTGTGCAGACTACAGGAAACACACAAGAAAGTGTTACCAGGGAATGTGAACATACACCATACTGTGCTGTTCATATATATCTGTATATATCTATATATCTCTAGATATATCTATATATGTATATATGTATATATCTATATATATCTATATATGCATATATCTATATATCTACATATATCTATATATATATCTATATATATATATATATATATATATATATATATATATATATATATATATATAGATATGGTTCTACCTGACATAGTCGAAACCACACAACACCGACAACCACATCACCGACACCACATATTCGACAGTCCATAAACACGAAACCACACATAACCGACAACGAAATAACCGACGGTACACAAACACGAAACCCCATACACTGCACACACCACAATAACAATTAAAAACAAAACACATCCCCATTCCACAAACCACACACACAACACAAGCACACCAAAATCCTTACAAGCCCACACTAAACCTTACCCTAACCCTAAGGTCCGGCCACTATCGCACACTTACCTACCCGCCTCCCTAACCCTAACTCACTTAACCTCCCTAACCCTAACTCACTCTCCCTCCCCCAACCCCTAACCCTAACTCAACCTTAACCCACCCCTATCGCCCCCCCCTAAACTCACTTAACCCACCCTATAAACCCCCTAACCCTAACTCACCTAACCCACCCCTATCCCCACAGACCGTCAATCTCCACACTTGCCTGCCTCGCATCCGTCCGTCCGTCACTACCGCATACTCACACAGCCTTTCCCCATGTCTGCATGCTCGGCGTTGGCGTTGTCATCCGTCGTGTCGCTCGTCTGCATTCTCGATGTTCTGCCACTTTCGAGATTCGCGTCGGTCTTCTTTTTTCGGTCTTCTGGAGCTCCGAATTCCGCTGTCGGTCTTCTGCGCTGTCGACGAAGTCAGGTAGAACCAGATATATATATATCCACATATATATATATATATATATATATATATATATATATATATATATATATATACATATGTATGTCTATAGATATATACACACACGTATATATATATATATATATATATATATATATATATATATATATATATATATACACACACACACACACACACACACACACACACACCCACACACACACACACACATATATATATATATATATATATATATATATATATACACACATACTTGTAAACATCCATTGCTATACATATACATTCACATATAGGCACATATACTGCCCACCTTTCATGGTGGGAATATCAATTATGAAACAGTTGTGAGACATACAATTATGTAATAATATTGCACAGTGTTGTGCAGAATGCATTTCGCTGTCCTCACGCCATACAGCTGTAGCAGATCTCACTGGCTGTAACTCAGTCCCACAGCATTTAACCACCACATGACATATACCTGCACTGCTTGCTGTTTTCAATGCCACTCACTACAACCTACATAGATATGTGCAAATAGTAACCTTCAAATACATATATATGTCCAGCCTTCACTAACAGTTGCAGTATGTCTCTTGCCCTATGCACATCTGCATATACATATAAATACGGACCGCTACCACATATGGAGGGTTCACAGTATGTAGAGTACCCTTCAGACACATCATTCGGATGCCAGCAAATACATCTCTGTTACATACCTTACCTTTGTATTTCTCACTTCTCTCTGTTGTACCTGTTGACGATTTTTTTTTTTTGTTGGTTGGTGTCTCCAACTGCCTCTGTTTGTTTTTGTTTTGTTTGGTTGGTGTCTCCAACTGCCTCTGTTTGTTTTATTTTTTTTTTGGTTGGTGTCTCCAACTGCCTGTTTTTTTTTATTCTGGTTGGTGTCTCCAACTGCCTCTGTTTTTTTTTTTTTGGTTGGTGTCTCCAACTGCCTCTGTTTGTTTGTTTTTTTTATTCTGGTTGGTGTCTGCAACTGCCTCTGTTTGTTTGTTTGTTTGTCTGTCTGTCTGTCTCTCTCTCTCTCTCTCTCTCTCCAGTTGCTGCAATAATATTATTGCATGTGTGGACAGTAAGTACAGGCTGCTTTTGTAGGTATCTGCACATGTGCATGTGATGGCCTCTGCACCAATTGGTGCCCACCATTTAGTAATTGCATGCAGCCTGCTGTGTGGTAATTGCAGTTCTCACTGTGATTTCAGGACACTGCTATAAAATGTTAGGTTAGGTAGGCATAGGCCTTTCAGTTTAGCAAGGCGGGGACCATGCTTGTTTGCTGTGGACACTGTTGTGTCAGTCAGAAGGTTGGTATATGTCTCATATCTGAGGCTGGGTTGTAGCCAGTGAAATGCATGTTGTACTGAAACCTGACTGTTGCTTCTTCCAGTACACTCTTCTGAGTGTGTAAGTTTACTCACACCTCCTAATGCTAACACTGGATATATGGGAGTATGTACTTTATGTTGGGATTAGGGAATTAACTGGCATACAACAGTAGTTATTGCAATGTATTCCTATGGCTTTCCTATTTTCCCTTTACATTCACTCCTTGTAATGCATGTTATATTTCTTTCAGCACCAAGTTATTGTATATCTGCTGTGGCTTAGTGGTGCATCATGCAGACTGGTGAATCCAAGGTGTGGGGTTTGAGACTGACAAGTGCATTTTATTTTGCTGCTGAGCAGTACAAGGGCCTTGTCATACAGAGTGACTAAGGCACTTTTAAGCAGTTGTGAGCGGGTTTGCGCGACGCTTAACGTTGCTAAGCTACGCTTAGCTTATTGTATTTTAGCAATACTAAGCTAAGCTTAGCTTAGCTCATTTTATGTTAGCAATACTAAGCTAAGTTTGGCGTACCTTATCATATCTCAGCAATGCTAAGCTAAGCGCACACATGCTCACACTGGTGCCAACCCGCTTACTACTGTTTACAAGTGCTCACTCCCGCTAACCCTCACGCTCATGTCTTTGACAGAAAAGTAAATGGGGAGATAGGAATGTGGTGATAAAGGGTGCACAAAGAGGGGAAGACAGTAGGGAAACCAGCTTGGGATGTACACGATGGATGTGGAGAAGATCCATAGCTGCCCATTTCTTTACCAGCAACAGCTGTGCATATGCAATATATTAGGTGAGATATTTGAAACCTTCCACCCCTGAGATAGGGGTGAGGACAACTAAGTATGTTGTACTACCAAATATGAATATCAGGCACATGCACTGTTTGTGAACTGTTATACTGTCATTAGTACGTTACTCACTTCTGAACAGTTTGTGGTTTGTGTTGACATTAGCACAGTCTGCTCAGGACAACTGGACATATTTCTGTACTGTGCATGCCTACCTACACCCTTGGTTGTGCCTGACTACATGGGTATATAGTACCTTTGGGTAGGGGTGCAGAACTGCAGAGTGTATTATTTATTATCGTGTGATGTTTATCTTACTGAACATGCAGAATTGCTGTGTACCTGTAAGTCTATGAAGGCTTGTAGTCTGTCTGAGTAGCTCCCACCTGTGGACATATCCAGATGGTAGACAGAGGTCAGCCTAGTATTCTTTGACTGTGCACCACAGCAGTCTTTTCAGCACCTGAACAATGGCATTGTCACAGGTGGTTGCTAGCAGTACATGGCTACATCCTTTGATATTTCTGTGTTGTACTTCTACATAAAGGCATGCTTGTGGGATTCATTCTACAGCTATTTGCAGAGTGAGTAACAGCAGACAAGCTGATATGCCTGTGTGTTTCTGACTCTTCCAGGCCTCAGATACTCTCACGTATATATTTGAACAGCCTCAGGGAAAGGTACATATAACTGGGTTACATCTGTGATATAGTTCAGACATTTTTCAGTTCAGACTTTGGGGGATTCAGAGCATATGCATTACTACACATTTTCTGACATGCAAGCGGTGTCTACTCTGACTTATTTACATTTGTCATTCAATGAGATTCAACACTTGTCTGCCTACTGTTAGTACATTTCACAGGGAGTCAGAGGGGCACAGCTAACATTTGTTTACAAATCAGGGTCACCACTGTAGATCAGTCACTGTTGGGAGGTCTGGCCTGTGACCTATGCAAATATGCCAGTGTTTATCCTGCTCTGATACTGTGTGGGGTTTGTAAGCTGCTACTGTAACCTTATTCCCTACTAGCATGGCTGATTCTCTTTTCACAGTCATGTCATGCAATTCCACAACACCTGCTGGTTAAGGCCCACAGAACAAGATTTGTGTTATGCCATTCCTATTTTCCCTTTACATTCACTCATGGTAATGCATGATATATTGCTTTCAGCACTGAGCTATTGTAAATCTGCTGTGGTGTAGTGATATTTCATGCAGACTGGTGTGTCCAAGGTCCCGGGTTCAAGACTGACAAGGGTATTTTATTTTGCTGCTGAGCAGCACAAGGGCCTTGTCATACAGAGTGACTAAGGCACTTTTAAGTGGTTGTAAGTGGGTTTGCGTGGGTTTGCATCACGCTTAGAAATGCTTAGCTAAGCACACACAAGCTCACACTCGTGCACCCCCGCTAACTACTGCTTAAAAGTGCTTACTCCCGCTAACCCCCATGCTAATTTCTTTTAAAGAAAAGAAAATGGGGAGATAGGAAAGTGGTGAAAAAAGGGGGCACAAAGAGGGAAAGACAGTAGAGAAACCAGCTCGGGATGTGCAGGATGGGTGTAGGGTAGGTCCATATCTGCCCATTTCTTTACCAGCAACAGCTGTGCATATGTATGAAATTTGGTGTGAAATTTGAAACCTTCCACCCTGAGAGAGGGGTTAGGACAACAAAATATGTTGTACTGCCAATTAGAATTATCAGTTTACATGTCCAGTGGACATGTGTGTGAATTGGGCAGCTATGTATGGGGCATAATTTTTTTGTGGGAACAGATTGCCCTTTTTTTTATTTTTTTTCAGGTGAGAGTGGAATGTGAGGTAGATGAAGTAGGTATATTTGGGGAGGTAGGTTAGGGAGGTAAACAGACAAGACAAACAAGACGCATACAGAGGAGGGGTTTGACACAAGGGGTGGGTGAACACAATTGACGGGGAAGGATGTTTGGAAATCGCAAGCCCATGAGCCCACAGATGGTAACAGTGGAACTGAGATCCCCACCCATGGGCAGTTACCACTGCACCTTCACAGCCCCGAGGGTGGCTGTGCTGGGGGCTGAGTAGGACGGGCAGGCTCACCCGAGAGATGCGCCACTCTCGCCTCAAGCTGGCATAGGGGATCAGCGACTGAACGCTGAATCTCCCTACGCACCACAGCCTGGACCCTTCAAAGGGTGACGGGTGGCCCTTTTTCGCCCATGCTTGCAAGAGGGGACGAGCCCCATCCCCTGCAGCACTTCCACCCGAAGGTGGCACAGGACCAACGGAGGAGGGGAGCCTGGGCTGGGCACCGGATTTGCTGATGCCAGGTGCACTTGCCAACTGAGGAGGGACAGGTGGGTCCACTGGGACCGGCCTTCCCATACGTTCTGTGATTAGGTGTGTTTAATTACAACATAAACAACAGCATTCCAGATTAGTTGTGAAAGCATGCAGTAATATTCCCATTAACCCAATACACCAAGGTTCCAACAGTTGAACAGCAAGCATAACACATGCATATATTGAGCGACAGTGGATATTCCAACAGCATGCAGGGATGTTTGGTAGCAGCAGGCCACCATGAACGTGGTGTTTGAACAGGGCACATGCATAAACATCAGTGGAAATATTTATAAAACAATAGGACATATGTCCCAACAAATATTTAAGGTTACACATACCCATTGAGGTGTGGAATTGCATGGTTTATGCACATACGGTACGGTGTAGAAGAAACCTCAGTTAACATCTTATAATGACCTTTTAGTCTACACTACATTCCCAGTGACTGCAGTTGTATATCCCCTACCTGTATTATTACACTTGCCACCATACATTAGGTTGTGTCATGGGTTTGGCTAGTTCAATATATGCCTGACCCATACCTGACAAACTAACTGTCTAAGATTCAGGTGTTACTGCTACATATTTCTTGTTTGCATTTATATTTCTTTATCTACATATCTGGGATGTTTTCACATGACATTTTCACTTCAATTTGTACAGAACCCTGCATTTCTTAACACACACTCACATTTCTGGTGAATAATTACATGCTACATGTGTGCCAGGTTTACTTATTAATGCCAGCCAGAAACTGACTATCATGGACTGTATATATGTTTCACAGCTACTAGCACTTCCATCACCCACTTTATATGGGGCTGCATAACTCTGGGTTGCCAGCACATTTTCAAACAGTACTCTTTTTATAATGCAAGGGTACTACAACATTTCTGACTCTGTGACACAGACACACTTTGGGTTTCAGACCTTTATTAATGACATTGCACACTTTTCCACAGGCTCACTCCTTTATTTGTTTTAACGGTGTTTATGGCAGACATGTTCAAGACATATTATACCTTTATTAATAGGTTAGAACAATCTTTTTTCAGGCTCGCTCACTTATGTTATATGAAAGTGCCTGCAGAGATATTATTCCAGACATATGTTGCCTTTCTTAATGGGTTACTACACTCTTTTTCTGCCTCTCTGACGTTTTTATCTGGCAGTACATGCAGATGACTTATTCAGGCAATTCTATGGCTTTTTTATTGGTCTACAACACATTCTTTCATGCTCTCAAAACATATTTTATATAACAATTCATGCAGAATAATCACTAACCTGCCTGGTGGCACAACCTTAGCAGCCTATCAGCATAGGCTTGCTGATTCGTAACATGGTCACCTGCAACTGTAAAGTAAATGAAGGTATATTGAAACATACCTATCCGTTATACATACTCCATTATCAATTCTTACATACTGCATTCCATGGTTACATACTCAGTTGTGGGGCATCCTGCATCCCACGGGCCTCCTGTATCCACTGGTTCAGGCAGACTTGCTTTCATCTCTTCAGGTCTGCATGGTGGTGATGGACCTACTCACCAGTCCGGGGAATGCCTGTGGCACTGGTGAGGTCATGAGCTAACCGGTTCCAAGCCTCTGCCTTGTACTACGTCCCTTGGAACTGGCCCTGCAGGAGTCTTGACTCGTGATGGTGGACAAGGAGCCAAACCATGTATTTGGACTCCACAATGCTCCAACATTGCGCTCGGAAGCATGAACTCCTACACTTGCCATTTTGACTGCAAATGTGTGTTACAATCAGTTATGGTGAGTATTCCCGCCTATGGGGCTTAAATATGCCGCATTTTCCACACTTTTTTGTGATTGGCCATTTTGTAAAATTCTCGGCTGACTGCAGACCTGCTGAGTAATGGTTAAACTACCATTCATAAGTATACGAATGTTAATAGTGGCTGCTTCCCCTATGTTGTCATGGCTTAGTGGTTCTGTACTTTGATTATTATGCACAGGGTCCTGGGTTCGAACCTTGTCATTATTTTATTTTATTACTGTCTAGACAGGCTAGGGGGTGTGGCTGCGTTTAAGCAACTTAGCTCTACGTTGCTCCCCGATGCCCTACAGTGCCCTGGTTGGCGTGGCGCGCACGTCCGCGCAAACACGTTGCGCTGGGTAAAGCGCTATTAAACTATGGGCAACTCTGTTTAGCTGGGTAAAGCGCTATTAAACTATGAGCAACTCTGTTTAGCTGGGTAAAGCACTATTAAACTATGGGCACCTCTGTTTAGCAGGGTAAAGTGCTATTAAACTATGGGCACCTCTGTTTAGCTGGGTAAAGTGCTGCTTAAGAGCAGGCTATTATACATCTAGATCCTTTAAAAATATATATTTTGTTCACTGATACATTAGCCATTTCACTGATTTTAATAATATTTTAATCATATATGTCTGGTATTATTTCAAATACTGATTTAAAACATAAATAAGAAGGGGAGTGGTGGGAATCGAAGCCGTGAATGCCTCCTTTTTGTGCATACGCTCTACCATTATGCTACTGCTATTTGGATTAATTTGTATAAGTAGTTCTTATATGCTATTCAATGTCACAATTGCTAACTATGGTTAAGCAATGGGCATATCCACGCAAACAAGCGCAAATACAGGCAGCTATATCGTGGATTTAAAAAAAATAAAATTTATTTGTTACGTTTTATAACTGTGATGGGGGTTTACAGTGTCAGGGAGTGTGGTGTTGGGTGCAAGTACATGTGAGCGAACTCACTCTTGTCTGTTGACACTATGCTTTTTAAAACCTTGCAGAGGCGTGGACTTTTAGACTGCTCGGCAGTCGGACACACCCCCTGCTTTCCTACTCAGTCCGTGTAAGAGTTACGGATGAGTCAGCGTGCCCTCATGAATATTCATGGCACGCTGACGTCAATCTGTTCAATTGCAGCCTCCAAGTAAGACTTATTAAGTCTTACACGGAGGATTAGTAAATCAGGGAGACTGTATATTAATCAGATCAGACAAAAGTAGTAGAAATAGTGAACTTAAATGCGTCAAGTCAAAAAAAAAAATAATTATAAAAAAATATATAATTGTACAGAATTACTAAGTATTCGAACGTAATCCAAGCAATCAGGCAGTCTGCTTCCAGTCAAAAATCCTTTAAGTACACAGACAAGCGATCCAAGTAAAGCAAAAATAGAGTAATAGTTTTCTCACAAGCTTTCTAAATATATGCATAATTTTTATCAGGCAAGGGAGTGGTTTATTGTGCTGTAAAACAAAGGGCTGGATTCACGATGGCTTGCACGGAGTGTACGAGTAGAGTAAGACTCCATGCAGCCATCATGTCCGATGAGCGATCCAGGTACATCCTGCAGGGGTGTGTAAGAGAGCTCCTAAAATGTCTCCTACACGGACAGGGCTGGGATATGCAAATTACCTCACTTGTAGCCGAAAGGCATGCAAATGAGGTAAAGTTGTGATCCAGGAAGCACAAACCTGTCCGAGTAGGGCCGTGTTAGTTGCAGAAATGTACTCATTTGACAGTTGTGTTAGCTGTCAGTTATACATCATGGAAAGAGGTGTGTCAACAGGTAGGCCAGGGAAAGCCAAGAAATGAAAGGTGTATACTGTGGATAACACCAAAGTTTCTTGCTGAGCGGGTATGCGCGCGTGTGCGTGCCTGTAAACTCGAGTAAGACAGAGTGCGTGCGTGGAAACGTGAGTGTGTGCGTTTAAGCTGGAGTAAGCATGTATAAGGCTGTTTAAAGACCTGTAAGCGCCTTTGCGCTGGTGTGCGTGCATTTTAACCCGAATAAGCAAGTATTAGTCCATCTAAGCATGTGTGCGCGCGTGTGAGCTGCTGCGAGTATGTTTGCACTTGTATGCGCGTCGCTCCCCCCTGAGGAAACAGAAAGGAAAAAGGAACCTCAACAAATAGTAGGAAGCTATCAGAGAATACTAGTAGAGCTAGCAGGTGCAAACAATCAGAATCAGGCAATTACACAGGCAGAACACTAGCCCAGCCCAGCACTTAAAACTCTACAAACAAAAGTGCAGTTTGTTTCTCTCAAGAGACACTGCAACACTGGAGTAAGCTACTAGTAGTGAAAACTGAAAAAGCATCACTCAGACAAAAAATGCTAGGGGCTGCCATTGCTGTTATGAGGCGACATATGCAACATGCTGAGGGTGGTGACAATGCAAATGCTGCCGGACAACCCACGGTGAGGAGACGGAGAAGACTGTACAGGCCCAGGGTCACCTACCAGGGGTTACATGAGCTGGAGATAGTGGAGCGCTACAGAGTGGACAGAGACCTCCTGCACCAAATTGTTGAGCTGTGCAGGCCACGCCTCACACACAGAACCAACAGAGGGGAACCCATCCCAGTGCAAACCAAGGTATGTGTTGGCCTAAGAATACTAGCAACAGGTACCTTCCAGAGACCAACTGGTGATATGATGGTGACATCACAGGCATCAGCATCCGGGGTACTGCACCAGTTCCTGGATTCCATGTCAGCACATGTTGGTGATCATGTATATTTCTCCAATTCCCGTGAGGTATTGGCCAGCAATATGCTTCTCTTCCAGCAAATAGCAGAATACCCTGAGGTAGTGGGTGCAATAGACTGCATGCATATACGCATCAAAGCACCAGCCGGTGAGCGGGGTAGGGCCTACATTAACCGCAAGGACTTCCCCTCCATCAACTGCCAGGTCATGTGTGATACCCAGGGCATAATAATGAATGTGTGGGCTGGCTGCCCTGGAAGCTACCATGATTTCCATATCTGGCATCTGACGCAGCTGTACCAGACATTTGCCAATGGGGACATCCCACATGGTCACCTAGTGGGGGATGCTGGCTATGCACTGGAGCCATGGCTGATGACACCCATCAGAAATGCACACACACCTGAACAGGAAAGCCATAATGAGGCACACGCACAAACACAAAATGTAATCGAGCGTGTGTTTGGGTTGCTCAAGTCACGGTTCCGGTGCCTGGACACATCTGGTGGAGCCTTGCAATACTCACCAACTACATGTACCCAAATTGTCATGGTATGTGCCAGGCTACATAATATGATTCTGCGAAAACAGCTGCAGCAGGACCAGCATAGGCCTGGGCCAAACAGCCCCCACCATTGCCAAGGCCATCACAGGCAGAGCGTGACTCGGAGGAGGAACAATCTGAGCCTGCCCCAGTAGGCAGAAGGAGGTGTGCACAGTATGCCATGGCCTTGGCAAAGAGGCAACACATAGCACATACACTGGCTCAGTAGGAACCCTGGAAATGATACCTCTCTCTGACTCCCACATATAGTGAAAGGGATGCCTAAGTTGACACAACCTGCTTTCAAACATGTGCAGGGAGTGTAGTATGTGCATCTGACATAGGCAGCCCAGCAGCACCACCTGAGGCATGATTGCCATGTGTTAAGCAATGAAAGATAGTTCTAAACAGCATTTACCACCATGTAGTATATGCAAACTTGATGACATTGAGTATCATCCTACCTTCACCAAGCATGATGCCACAATATGAAGACAAGATGATCAATTACAACAATTGGCTTAAGTATTGGTGTCAGTGAAAGGGGATCCAATGCCTGTCAGCCTGGGATGACATGCTTGACAAGACATGATGCTTCACTAGGGATGGCTTTCACCTGTCACCTGTGGCCTGTTGGGTATTGCCAAAGGCTCTTGTCACCCCCATAGTGCCTTTTTCAGGTAAGGCTCAAAAGTCAAACCCACCTCCATAGGTATCACAAAGGATAAGAAACTGGAAGTAATGCTACTCAATGCCAGAAGTCTAAACCGCAAGATGCACACACTCCAAACTCTCCTCAGCATGGAGAATGTTGATATCTGTGCAGTAACAGAAACCTGGCTCAAGGCTCCCAAGAGCACCCTAGCACTAACAGGTTACACCTCATACCATGCTTTACAGCCACAAAACATGGAACAAACTACAAAAGGAGGGTGAGTATCAATATTTGTCAAAGATACCCACACACCCAGGTTGGTGGCACAGCATGAAGCATCAGAGACTATCCATGTGCAACTAACAGTGGGTAAAACCACCTTCCAATTCATAGCTTGCTACAGACCACCCTCCTAAACCCAGGAACCACATTTGACCGACTGGAGAACACATGAAAATATGAAGGTCTCCCCAAACACCATTATATTGGGCGACTTCAACTACCCAAACATAGACTGGGAGCATTACCCTAGCTCCAACACCCTAGCCCAAAGGTTCCTAGAATTTATAAACTCACATACTATGGAACAACTTGCTACCACTCCCACAAGAGGGGAAAACATACTGGACCTGATCATCACCAACATGGGGACTCTATGCCCAAGACCAAAAGTGTATCCCTCACTTGTAAGATCAGACCATAGAGTAATCTCACTGGATATTCACATACCGACTCCAGCCCATGGCCAGAAAACCACAGTGAAAAATTTTCACTAAAGCAAATGTCACACTCCTCCAAACCGAGGTGGAATCCTTCACAGCCCCTGTGCCTGTGGAAAATATGGCCCAGACCTCAGAACCCTTTATAAATGCATTCTGTGAACACCTTCAGGAATGCATGGATCATGCAATCCCAAATAAAACCAAGACCCGATCCTGCAAAGGCAGGCATCCTGTCTGGTGGACCCCAGCCATTAACAAACCATACAATACAAGGAGGAAGCTACTATATGATAGAGCAAAATCCCAAAAAGGGAAGGTATCTATGATCAGTATTATTAAAAAACTACAGCCACACATAAAATCGTCTAAGGCCATCTTTGAGATAAAAATTGCACAGGACACTAAGGATAATCACAAGGCTTTCTTTAGTTATGGTAGGAACCTGGATGGGAATTCCCAGATATGTTCAGAATTAGTCCAAAATGACAAACAATACACCAAATCCACAGACATATCCAACATCCGAGCTGACAGGTTCAGTGCAAACTTCTCCCCGCCTCCCTACCAAAAGGGCAAATATCTATCCCAGCAGAGTGCTGGCCCCCTGACATCTCAGATACTCAGGTAACAGCCAGCCTCTCCAAAGCAAAACACACAGCATCAATGGGACCAGACGGTGTCCTGGGCTGTGTCCAACATGAACCCCAAGAAGAATTGAACACAAACATAAAACCACTGTTCAATCTCAGCCTTACCACAGGATATGTACCCAAAGAGCAGTGTGCAGTAACAGTGTCCCTCTCCACAAAGGTGGTGCCTTAATGGATACTGCAAACTATCGCCCCAGAAGCCTGACTAGCTTGGTCTGCAAAGCTATGGAAAGGATCATCATGGACGTCAGAAATAAAGATATTGGGGACCTACCGACACTGGATCCTACCCAGTTTGGCTTTGTTAAGGGCAGATCCTGCCTCTTAAACCTGGTTGAGTCATTTGAAACAGTGCCCAAGGCCATTGACGAGGGGAAGGTGGACCACACAGCCTACCTGGACCTCGCAAAAGCTTTCCATACATTACCCCACTTGGTCATTATAGATAAGCTCACCAACTTCAATATAAACCCCTATGTCACTAGATGGGTTGCAAACTGGCTCAAGGACAAAATCCACATGGTCAGAAATGCTGGAGCCATGTCAGACCCCAAACCAGCTACAAGTGGCATCCCACAAGGCTCAGTCCTGGGACCTCCCTTGTTTGGTATATATTTCTCGGAGGTACAGGCCAACACAGAAGGACTGTGGCTGAACAAGTTTGCAGATGACTGCAAACTGGGCACCATAATCGACCCTCCAGCTGACACAAGCATCCTACAAAAGGGCCTCATAGAAACAGACAACTGGTGCCAGAGACATGTCCTCAAGCTAAATGCATAAAAGTGTATAGTCATCCCCTTTGGCAAAAACTAAGTGCCCACAAATTATCACATAGGTGGTAACCCATTAAGTATGGAAGAAGTGATAAGGGACCTGGGGACCCAAGTTGATAGCAATCTCTCATTCGACAACCACGTGGCCAAAGTGTTTAGAAAAACATTTCATATAGCCCACCTAATCATGAAGGTATTCACATCTAGATCAGGGGAGGTCATCGTGCCTCTTTACTCATCCCTCATCAGGCCCATAATTGAGTACAATGCCCCTTGTGGGATGTACCTTATCAGACACCAAAAGTACCTCACCAGGAGGATCAAAGGGCTCAAACAGATGCCATTTGCTGCCCAGTTAAATAAACTGCAGCTCCACTCAGTGGCATACCGCCACCCAGAGGCAATCTGTGCCTGATGTATAAAGCCATGTTCCAACCTTGAATCAATGGACATGCTGCACCTCGGAAAATCTGAATCCCATCAAGCTATGCGCTCAAGAGACCTGAACATCAGGACTGAAATAAATAGGACATGCTGGAGTGACAGATTCATAACCCATAGGCTCCCTCCACTCTTGAGTAAACTCCCACTCCAGGTTAACCAGTGTCCCTCATTGACTCTCTTCAAGAGGAATCTTGATGAGTGGATGGGAGATTGTAGGTTTACTCTGGGTGCCACTTTTATGTCACTGTTAGACAGAGGCACAGTATACTAACCTTGAAAAATGTCATGGCAAACTCCACTTAAAATGTGCGTTGAAAGCCAAACACACTCTGGCTAGGATTATACATGCCCTAGGGCAGATAGCCTAGTATGAACCTATGAACAGAATCACACACACCAACTAGTACAACTGTGGTCAATGTGGAGTAATGTTTGGCAATGTCCACCCAAGCTGGTGAATACACAGCAATGTTGGACAAGCCTGGTTTAAGTAGGCCATAGCTGAACAAAATGCAACATGCTCATAGTTGCCCAACTGGCCCTTAACCAGTCTGGTCTGCTTAGTATGAAACTTTAAAGCAGTGATGGGACTCAAACCCATGATACTGTGCACCATAATGAAATTATTGAACCACTACACCATGACAGTATTGCAGTGTTCAGCCAGTATGAAAGAATGTTGACAGGTCTTTGCAAACTATCCCATGGAAACCCTGCAGGCACAGCATAATCCCTGTTGAGTTATGACACAAATGAGTCTGGCAGTAAGAACACAACATGACTTCCAGCACACACAGTATAAATGTCAATATTGGTCATGTTCACACACAACCACAAATGTAGTGGACTTCAGATAACAACATATGGAACGGTCACACTGGGCATGTTCACACACTTGGATAAATAAGACATATGTCAGGCAACAAACCATGGAAAGCCTGAACTGGGCATGCTCACACACTTAGGCCAGGTTTGAGTATAGCAGTCGTCCACACATATCTGGCAGTTGTATGTGTTAAGCCAGGAACCTCCCATGATCCAGCAATCCGCCCTGTGCACACAGTTAAATGACAACAGACACATATATTAATATACTGGAACCCTGTCATGATCAAACATGTTACGCAGATACACAAGTTGTTCATAGAAACTGGGAAAGCTACGACAATAAATACCTGCAAACAGTATCAGCAACAAATATTGTGCATCCTGAACATAAACATAGGTGCAGAGGTCGATACTAGGCTGTCTGCCCTAGGGAATTCATAAGCCTAGGCAGAGTGTATTTGGCGTCCGCCTCCCCAGTAGAGTAGCCTACTGTGCCTCTGTAAAGTAGGTCACAGAAGGCACCCTTTAAGGCTAGTTTGCTGTGCCTCTGTCAAGCAGGGACACAGTGGAGATCCCAGGGGTGAATTTGCAAGTTTCCATCCATGCGGCTGGATTTTGCTGGAAGAGGGTTGGCAAGGGGTTATGTCTAACTCTAACAGGGATTCAATTCCAGAGTGAGGGGAGCCTCTGGGTAATGAATCTGTCCCTGCAGCATGGCCTATTTAGTTTTGTGCTGAGGTTTAAGTCCCTGGAGTGTGTAGCTCTAAGGGTCTTGGATGTTATGAGGTGGAGCATGTCCATTACATCTGGGTTTGACATGGCTGTGTGTATCAGGCATAGATTACCTCTGAGTAGGTGTTAAGCAACTGAGTAGAGCTGGAGATCCTTTAGTTGAGCTGCATAGGACATCTGTGTGTAGCCCATGATCCTCTTGGGGAGGTACTGTTGTGGTCACTGTAGTTGCTGCAGGTGTTGGGTAAGATACACCCCAAAAGGGACATTGTAGTCAAACATGGGCCTGATGATTGACTAGTAGAGGGCCAAAATGACCTCCCATGATCTACATGAAATCCCCATGTGATAAGGAGGGCTATATAAAGGTCTTTGCAATGACTCTGTCAATGTGATTAGCAAAGGAGAGGTTACGTGTAAATACATCTTCTGTACTTAATGGATTACCACTTATGTGGTAATTTGTGTGCCCCTTTTTTTACCCAAAGGGGATGACTATGCATGTCTTAGCATTTAGCACGAGGCCATGGCTCTGGCAACAAGCATCCATCTCTGTGAGATCCTTATGGAGGAAGCATGTGTCAGCTGCAGTGTCGCTTATGGCCCCCGGTTAGCAGTCATCTGTGATGTTTGTTAGACATAATCCCCCCGTGTTAGTCTGAACCTCAGAGAAGTACATACCGAACAGGACAGGTCCCACAACTGAGCCCAGTGAGACACCAGTTGTAACTGGTCTGCAAATGGATATGGCACCTGCAATTCTGACCATGTGGGTTCCATCCCTGAGGCAGATAGCAACACATCTAGTGATATAGGGGTTGATATTTAAGCTGGTAAGCATATGTATGATGCCTGAGTGGGGTATTGTGTTGCAGGCCTCTGCAAGGTACAGGTAGACTGTGCGAACTACCTTGCCCTCATCCATGGCTTCAGTAACCGTTTCAAAGATATGAACTATGTGTAAGAGGCAACATCTGCCCTTAACATAATGTTTTTGATTATGACTTCCATGATAATACGCTCCATAGCTGTTTCTACCACAGTAGTCAGGCTTATGGGGTGATAGTTCCTGTGGTCCGTTGTGGCACCACCTTTGTGGAGTGGGAGCACTGTATGTGTATGCCATTCTCAGGGTACATATCCTGTAGTAAGGCTAAGTTGGAACAGTGACTTAATGTGAGTGTTCAGTTCTACTCAGAGCTTGTGTAGGACACAGCCTGGGACACCGTCCAGTCCCATACATATGCTGTGTTATTTGCTGTGGAGAGGGCACCTTTCACCTGTGCATCTGTGATGTCAGGGAGGTTACATTCATTTGGGATGGGTATCTGTACCCTTGGGGGGTAAGGGGGGACATTTGTGCAGACGCTGTCTGCCAGGGTGTAGGCTATTTCCATAGGTTTGGCATGTTTTGTGCTGTTATGCAACAATGCAGAGCATATCTGGGTGTTTCCACACATATTCCTGACATAACTAAAGAAGGCCTTGTGATTATCTGTAGTGTCTGGTCAATTTCACTGTCAAAACTTGCAAGTGATGATTACATGAGGGATTGAAGTATCTTGCCAATACTGTTCAGAGATGTCCTCCCTCAGTAGGGGTTTGAATCCTGCAAATGCTGTGTGTGTGTGTTTGGGGGGGGGGGGTGTATGTATGCAATTCTCTGTGAAAGGAATGGCCTTTTTGAAGACTGGGATAACACACTAAAAGATGTGCATTCCTCTTTGGAAAGACTGATGATGTCAGCACCCTATAAATACAGCAGGAGAAGGAACATTATCCAATAATGCGAATAGTGCGCTGTGCTGATGCGTTTCTTTCAAGTATCATAACATAACTAGGTAGGGGCTTGAATCCTGCAAACACTGTGTGCGTGTATGCAATTCTCTGTGGAAAGAATGGCCTTTTTGAAGACTGGGATAAGCAACTGAGTAGAGCTGGAGATCGAGCTGCATAGGACATCTATGTGTAGCCCATGATACTCTTGGGGAGGTACTGTTGTGGTCACTGTAGTTGCTGCAGGTGTTGGGTAAGGTACACCCCAAAAGGGGCATTGTAGTCAAACATGGGCTTGATGAGTGACTAGTAAAGGGCCACAATGACCTCCCACTAAAAGATGTACATTCCTCTTTGGAAAGACTGATGATGTTAGCACCCTATAAATACAGCAGGAGAAGAGAAACCATCCAATATTGCGAATAGCGCACTGTGCTAATGCATCTATTTTAAGTATCATAACATAGTTAGATAGGGGTTTGAATCCTGCAAACGCTGTGTGGGGGTTGTGTATGTATGCAATTCTCTGTGAAAGGATTGGCTTTTTTGAAGACTGGGATAACACACTAAAAGATGTACATTCCTCTTTGGAAAGACTGATGATGTCAGCACCCTATAAATACAGCAGGAGAAGGGAAGTCATCCAGTAATACAAATAGCTCACTGCGCTAATGTGTCTCTCTCAAGTATCAGAACATAGTTCAGTAGGGTTTTGAATCCTACAAATGCCATGTGTGTGTTGTGTGTTTTGCTTTTATTATTGTATGGCATATTATTATAACAGTAATTTCAATGCACACATCAGGTATGTGTGTGCCACATACAGATATGTACCTGTGACCTTTAATAGTTCCTATGTGTGAAGCTTGCCTCATATGAATACAGTTGTTACCTTTGCCAGCATGTGCCGCAGCTTCCCAGACCTTAGGCCATACATGTATGCTGGTGACAATGCAGGCTACTGCAATGATCTGTGTCCTAGGCCAACTATGTGACACACACCCATGAAAGCTTTGATAGATTAATGTGGGTGAGGGTTCATGTCTGGAGTATATGTCAGACATGTTAAAACACAGCAAAGTCTGTGAGTGATGGACATCCAGTGTAGGTGTATGGCAACTGTTGGCAATATGCATATAGACACCTTCTTGCTTAGGTGATACACCGAGGGACTGCAGAATACCTTTGGAAATGTGAATATTACAGGATAGACAAGATAACACTTGTCCACATGTACACACCATTACCCGTTCTACATGATGGCTGCTACCACCTACATGGTACTGTTGGAATACTATGTTAAGTACATGCCGATGACAATGCTACAGCTGCGTTACAGCAATACAGCATGGCTTGGACAACAGGTATCTGTCTGTATGATACCCTTGTGGTGGTTAGGTGTGTCATGTGTAGAATGCATTGTAGGCCACTGTATGCATTTGCAGTCGTGGATGGACATATCCGTAGTGTGTTGGCATGTACATGAGACTGCTATATGCCAAAGAGTATTGTTCCCAGAGATGTGTGGGGATCAGTAAGAATGGCTACTGGTATTGTGTAGTACTGCAGGGATATCACTGACACTGAGTTCCTACATCTGTGTATCAGTTGAGGAGACACCATGTAATGACCACTGAATGTCAGGCTATGTAGGCTGTGTATACTACCAGAATGCAGACCATTGACATTTGGAAACTGTATCACCCACAGCATACTGTCAAACCATGTCATGTTCCATGCTAACCATCTTTACAAATGTACACCTGCAACTTTGTGCTGCAAACATCACACATGTACTGTCCACACCCCAGCACATGCAGGCACAGGTACACACAACAGCCATGTGGCACATGTGCAGACAGTACACTTTGGGAATTAACACTGGTGTATACAAAACTACAATGACAATCATAGTGTTAATGCATCATGCATGCTCGGATATACCCACAATGATATCATTACACTGTACTGTTAACAACATGATAATATTACTACAGTGCTATGTAGTCACCCTGTGCATCAGCACCATGCTATCCTGTTCCTGCATCAATGTTACAGATGGCAGGGAGTGGCACAGTTTCTTCATATGCACAGGGTGTGTACTTGGTTTGCCAGAGTCTGCCATTGACACATCCAATCAACATGTATGTGTGTGTGTGTTAGTGAGGGACAACAGTACAACATGGGGCAATGTTGATGCGATGTTGTGTGTGTTTGTGTTAGCCCTAGGTGTTAGCATTATGCGTATGTGTATGCATGTACACAGTTCCACCATGTGGCTGCCATATACGGGTGTTTGTGGACAGCCACAGACTGTACCTGCCAGGTCATACAGATCACTGTCTCTGGCCACGGACACGGTACCTGTGCCTGGCAGGGGTGATATGGACAGTATCAGGTACTAAG